>NW_028185927.1:165844-384934 GCF_003343005.1 Rhea americana
TTTGATTTAGTAGAAATGAGAATTTAACACTCCTGGGTATTCATAAAGAAGAGAAAAAAAAGTTTATTATCAATTAGAAAGGGCTTTCTCTTTCTGCAGCATTTCATCTCTAATGATATTTTCCATAATAAAACATTCCATGCTGCTGCAGAACCAACTAAATGGTTTATATTTGGGGCAATAAAGGCTTTTTTGCTTCTGTTACCAATGGGAAATATTAGGGAGGTCTTTGACTGTACATGCTGTATGAGCAAACACCACTTAAGCCAGGCTCTGCTTCCTAAACAAGTATTTAATCTCCTCATTAAAGATATATGAAACTAGAAATCAATGATCACTGGTGGTTAGAGCTTTTTAGCGGAACTAATGGCTACACCTTGTCTAACATTAGAAGCTTCACTTGTGGTTTACAGCTGCTACACATGGAGAAACATGAACCTACAAGGAAAGTCTTTCAGTTGTACTAATAATTATACTAAGAGTCCTGGGCAAGCAGGTCACATACATATATAACACATCAAATCAACCATTTTCTGTAGTACCACATTTAAACTGCTGCAAAGCTAGACTATCTGATATCAGTTTTAAGATGTCTGTGCTCTAGCTTCTGTATTAGAGTACAAAAAACCACATAATTTTAACAATTACTCCATACAGATGAGCAGGTATAGCCATAGAAAAATTATTTTACAAAGAATTCTACAAATCTTTTCATCATAAATCAGTGTACCTATACCTCATCCATTTTGAAATCTTGGATATGTTAAAGTAARTGACAAACTGCTGACTTTGCTGGAGTCAGACATCCAGAGTAGCGAAACAATTCTCCTTTTTAAAATCTTATGTATTTCATTAAAATATACAGAGATCACACATTTTCTTACTGTGAGTGCTCTTTTGAGTTACAAAAGTATAAGAACAGATGAAAAAAAACCCCAAGATTTTAAATAAGTGGATGTAGTTACAAAGTAATATGTTTCTTGGCAGAGACAATTGGTTGACAGAGTTGAAATTAATATTATATTGGGATGAAAACATAGATTACACAGAACAGAGTTTTTTTTTTCTTTTATATTAAAAAAGTGAGACTTGTGGCAATAAACATATATTTCAGGGCATTCTTTTACCACCTATACAAAATTTTCATTTTCCATCACAAGTGATTTACTTGGTTTTACTGGAAGCCAATTTTACCTGAAAAAYGACATGATTTTAATTAGAATACTGCCTAGCCTAAGGAAAGCTGAGATATTTCACAGAGAAAGATGTGATGTAGTTTTCTCCCTGTACAATGCATGTCTGCAGTTTTAGAAGAAGCTTTTTCATTGAGATACAGAGATTGGCATTTCACTTAGGTAGAAAAACTTGTTGGGCATGACTACCAACACCCAAGAGCAGCAAAATAACTTCAGATCTAAGAGGTTAGAGATTTGCATAAGTGTTAGTGCCTTTGCAGAGCTTCAGGCACAAACTAATGGACATGATTTGTTCCTGCTTTAAGCTGGAACAGAATTACACAGTGGGAGTAGGAATTGCAAACATCAGAGATTTTAGCACTTGTTATTAAACACTGTCTATATTTGTATACCTCTCCAAATGAATATATCAGAATAAACATACTGACATACTTCCAATATTGTTTATCTTCTTTTTTTTCCCTGGTATCTATCTCAGTGAATATGAGAATACTCATGGAAGAGTTCTCAGGTACTGCTAAAAATCATGATTGCAATCACATAATATTATAAAGAAAAGATATAAAAAAATTTTTGATAATTATCTGTTAGGAAAAAACATGTTAAGTTCTCATTAGGCACCAATCCAATTTATCATTCATACACATCCATGTGTTTAAAAGCTTTTGGTTCCTGGTGCTTCATTTAGAATCATAAAATCAGTAAGGTTGGAAGGGACCTCTGGAGATCATCTAGTCCAACCTCTCATTATTTGTAATAAAATAGTATAATGCTAAATAAGTTCTCTTTTTACTTGTCTTGTCCTACAGTTAACTGTGATTCTGGCTACAGGATGCTATTATTTCTAATCTTAGTTACCTTTGCCTTTGGAAAAAGGCTTCAACCTATCCTACCTTTTTATTAGAGATAACTGAATTTACTTGATGGTGTGACTGGGATGTCTTCGTGGAGATTCCAAGGCACCTGACAAAACCCAACTGAAGATACATAGACATGTTATTACATAACATTCTTACAAAGACTGATATTTATCCCTAAGTTTGTACCTAGCAAATTCAAATCCCAAAAGTATATTTACAGATCTTTTCTGCAGTTGTACTTATTCTCTTAAAAGGTGGTAAGGAATTCCAAGGAATTTTCTAGAGTAGAAAAAATGCATACATAAGCATCAAATTTTAGGAAAGAGAGAAAAGGTACTTTCTTAAAGCTATTTTCTATTATATAGATTTGCATAACTTGAAATTTTAAGATATATTTTCAGTGAAATTAAAATATAATTTCGAAACATTTTAGTTTCAGCATTGATCAATGCACGCAGATGATAGAGAATACTAATTGCACACACAGTTTTTTTGCRTTGTTGCGGTGGACATTGCTTGTTCATACACAGTTGTAGGCTGTCCCTCATTTTGTCCTTCCAAGATCAACAAAATGGTTTGAGAAGAATACACAGAAACAATCTTCTTAGAGAGAAAAGTAGGGGGAAGAAAGATAACCAGACTATATATGAACTCTGATAGTCCATCTAAGTTTTGAATTCAGGATCTCTTAAGTAGTCGAAAGGGAGAAAGGCTTCTCTGAGGAATGATTAAGAATATCCAAGGCATTAACTTAATGTTTGGGTATGTAGTCAGCTTAGACAAACTCAGATCCCCAATTCTCTATATATTCTCTATGACAAGGGTGCACATTGTACATGGTATTATTTTCTTTAAATGAAAGTTAAAATTTTTTGGTTGCTTTACCRGATATTTTTCATTCCTTTTAAATCTTTTCTCATTTCAAAACATTTTTCAAATCCGCTAAATCTTTTTGCTTGCTCTCTGTCTACATTTTTGGTCACCAGGATCATCTTCTCTACAGATTTTACATCAGTAAGGTAAGCAGCAGCAGCAGCAGGTAAGTAGAGAGAGCCACCATCCTGAATACCTGTGAGACCTGGACGTGGATCTGCACCTGGTTCCAGCTGACCTGTTCTGCCAAAGACTGCTGCCATCCGCAGACAGCACCGTCCCTCTTTCATAACCTCCTCTGAATTCACAAAAGCCCGGAGAATTACAAAACTGCAAAATTACAAAAATACACCTAGATTCACACATTGCCCGTTTAATTACTCTGACTGCATTAACACACGCRACAAACACATGGCCAGTTGATTAGCAGTACATGTTACTTGTTCAATAATCACTTATTAATAAGGGTTCGGATGTATGATGAAGTTTCAGGCGTTTATGAAGCTAACCAAACACCAAGTAAGGTGTGCTAACTAACTGTGCATGTGCACGGCCTTGATCTATCACTCTTGAGACATAACATAGCTTAATTTAAGCCTTTTTGATACATGGTAAATACATCCTCTAAAAGAGTATATTTCAGTTTTATACATAAATAAAAGCTTTGAGAAGGGTTSCACACTGGAATGGTATTTCATGATGAATGTTTTAGACATCATAAATAGTTAATACATATTACCATTATTTGTTCTGTCCAGTTCTTTGGCAGCTSCTTTATAATCTATTAATGGTGTCACCTGGAAATTTATAAATGCCAAATTTGTGAAAACAGTCTATTTTTAGCAGGTTTAATTTTTTGTTCCGTCAAAGTATTAGCCATTCAAATTCTACAAAGAATATGCTTTTATAGAAGATACCAAGGAAAGTCTCCAAAATAATTCCTTCTGAACATAAACCAGTCATAGTCACATGTCTGAATGCAACAAGGAGAATATTTAGGCCAATATTATAAAAAATAAAAATAAAAAGCCTAAAATACAAACCCTTCAGGCTCTCGTCTTTCATAATCAGTCAGGATTATTTTTCAGAGGTATGGATTGTCCTTCTTTCAAGTAATATTTTTAACAACAACACAAAAAGCCCAGAGCATTCAAACCACACATGTTAAGGCCCACAGGTTTTCTGCACATGTCTAGGATAAGAGTACTCTGATTCCAGAGCCAGGAGTGGATAATTTTAAAGTGGCAGTTTTTGTACTGACCCTTGCATTCAACTTCAGCTCCCGTGCATCATGTGTCTTTACCCTATACAAATTGGTATAACTTACCTCAATTTGTTTTTTGATGCTAGAGAAATCAGTTCAGGCTTCCACCCTGTTTGAGTCAATTCTGCCATCTTCCATCAGTATGCATGAATTTATATCTAGCATTACACGAGTTTATTCAGTTACTGAGTCCAAATTGATTACCTGTGACATTTTTCCATTTAAATTTAGATATATTTGGGTTTTGAATGGAGATCTCTAGGGTAGCATTAAAATGAGAAGAGAAAGCTTACTGCATACTGCATATTCAACTAATTTAGATAGATTAGATCACTCTACTGAGGCTTTTAGAAGTACTGACCAGTCTCTATTGATGACAGACATTTGTCTTAGGAAGAATAGTTCTTCTCTGCCTCTTTTCTCTGGTCAAGTAACTAATTTAGGAGCTCTATTTAGTCAAACTGACTCTGGACCATCTGTATCATATTACTAGTGTGCTTCACCCCAAACATAGCAGGATTAAAAGAAAAAAACAGCAGCAACAAACCAAAAACACCTATGCAACTAATCTAGCTGTTAAAAATGACTCCACTATTGCAAAGTTGAGACTCCTTTTTGCAGTACTAGGAAGGATGGAGAAGAGAAGGAAAAAACTGTTATATCTCYTGCATAGATAAACAGAGGTCTTTTATGGTCATAGCCTTACATTCATAAGATTATCCTTTATTCAAAACAGACAAACTACAAATCAAGTTTTTGACAACAGATGCAGAAAAAAATAGAAAATATTCTGAGTAAAAAATAAACTTTCTGAAAAAAAGAATTCTCTAGCTGTTCTGCATCCAAGTTCTGAATCTTAGTTTGGGTATTTGAGGAAAAAAACCCAAACTTCTCTCTTTCTCAAAATAATATCTAAAGTCATCATTCAAAGTGAGTACACATTTCTGCCAGTTTTCCTTTTAAAGGAAAACACAGCACAGTAGTATCCATATTGACAAATATTTTCTATTGCTGATGTTGAAAGCAAAGGAATTAAATTGATTTATGCAAATATATTGGCTCTGGGCTCAAACTATTCATACTCTGTGTAAATTAAGACTGATAAATAATCAAACCAAAATAAACATCCCAACTCTACTTAAAATTTAGAGAGGTTACTATGCTCAGGTTTATGGCTAGCTTTGTGKGCAAGCAGGCTCACCTTCCCCACAGAAACTTACTTTTTGTTTCCTCACCTAGTACATTAAGTAAMAGGTTCTCTAATCTCCCCTCTGAGGGGACTGAACTTCTCTTTCTCAAAGTGTCCCGTAGGAAGCAGCTTTGRAGAAGTGTCATGGACTAGCCTGTGAGGAAGTTTCCTCCATGGCCTTTTCCACAGCAGAGCCTCTGTTTATCCTGCAGCGTTTGAGTCACGAGGCCACGTGCAGGTCAGAGTAAGCTGATTTCATCTTCTCAGTTTAGGAGGGACACGGTTCYTCATCTTCAATGCACACCCATTTTATATTCAACCATCATTGATTAAAGCCAAAACTCGTGGTGGAAAAGGGACCGTGATCATGGTTTTGCTCCCCTCTAGAGAGGGCTCGAACCATTGCGTTAAGCAGAGGCTGTCTGTTGCCTGGGCCAGTTCTAAGGATTCTTGCATTTCTGATTGATTGCACAGAAATTTTGCTCGGGGATTGTGGGTAGAGTATTTCCTAGGATATCTGTTTTAATGCGGTCAGGAGATGGAAGTTGACAGTTCGTTTTCCTCAAGCCAAATTTAGCCTGGAGAGAAGGTCTTCTTCCCCTACTAGACTATTCTGCTAACAGATACACCACTTATTTACTAAGAAGATTGGACTGGCATGTTCAGATACCTAYGTATTTACCAGGAAGAGAGTGAAAGACAGAGATGCCTGACTTTGGCAGGTCTCCAGAACCCCCTGTCTCTCTCCCTTGAGTTCAGAGAGCACTTGGCAATTATTTTAGGCAGACTGGCTGTCCTCACCAGGCCCATTGCCTACGATTTCAGTATGCACCTGATTTAAGCACAGTGGATGCTACCTGCAATAAGCAAACTGTTTTTATAATGTTCCATTGATTTTATCGGAGAGTGAGGACGAGCCATTTACAATACATGCTCATATGCCTATACAGCGCATAGAATATATCACCTCGGCTGCAGATTCTTCAATTTCCTTTTTTATATACTGTGTCCTTTTCCTTCTGAAAAAACATAATTTGCTAAAAAAACTGTATAATTTCTATTCTTACATTTTATTTTTATGCCTATTGCAAATCTGTAACATGACATTACTAAAACTTCAAAAATAATCATTTCATTGTTCTGTCTGTCTTCTCTAAACACCATGAAGGAAACCCCATTTTTTTTTCCTTTTGCAGACTACTTTTCAGCTCCTCAATCTCTCACCTGCTTTTATTTATAATCTTCAAACTATGTACCATTATCTTATTTTAGAATCAGTTTGAAACCCAATGTGATGTAATAAATGTTCTTAGAAAGTCCAGATTTATCAGACTTATTTGCRAGTTTTCAGTATATCCTATGGAGTTCTGCCTAACTGAAGAGTTAGGGACTGGACGCAACAGCAATTTGTGAATAAGTGTTTGCCACAAACTATAAAATAAACTGTTATATTATTAGGCATCTATGTGCTATGTAACTAAATTGCTATTTGTTAAGGGTATTGTACTATAGCTTTTTTTGTTCAGAGATTTAATAGTCACCTACAATGCTCTCTGAACTGAAAAATAACAAAACAGATTTTTGTTCCTACTCCCATACTGTTCTTTTTGTTTCTATTTGCTTTCAATATTGTGCAAAATCTACAAATGTAATTGGTTCTGCTACTTGGGCCTGAAGATCTGAATGAAATAGTTTAGCATGTAAAAATCCAACAGAATTGGACAGCCGAATATTGATGAGTAAAAGTCAGTATCAATTTTCATTGTTTTCTTAAGAAATATTTCTTTGAAGTGAAATACTTCATGACTGTTTTCATGAATAGAAGTATTTTTTTCTSTAGTATGAATACATTCCTATCTTAACTAGAGTATACATATCTCTGTGTAAATACAATTGCAAGGAAAAGATTATTTCACATGATATGGATTTCTGACTGTGAAGGATTATCAGCTGTTTTACTTCTGATCAGCTTTATTCAGCTCATAATTTCACTGTTTCTCATGTCCTCCTATTTCTTTATTTTGGACAGTGTTGCAAAAAAAAAAAAGATTTTTATTTTTCCAGAAGCTAAGTATTCTGATTATGATGCTTCTTAGGGCACCTTTCCAACCTTTTAAAGTGAAGTTAACACCATATTTAATAATTCTGGTTGCTTTATTTGCTATGAAAGAATGTAATTATGGATGTTATAAGCTATCATAATTTTTTTTTCCCATCTGCACAAAACCTTTTTCAAAATTGTCTTCCAACATTTTAAAGGCATTGCATTGCAAGTAGTCATTTACTTTTGTAGTATCCTACAGCACTCCCTCAGACTGTCAAATATCATGAGGCATAAATAGAATTTAAAACTTTCCTTATACACTCTTCTACATTTCCCTCTCCTTTTCCTCATGCTTTTTTTTTTTTTTTTTTTTGGGGGGGGGTAATGAATTTTGATATTAAGTTTAATAGAAATAGTTACTGTAGATAAATAATGATTTATGATGTTGAACATTGTTTAGCATCTTTTATGATTGCACCTGAGCAGTAAACAGCATGAAGATTAAGTAAAACGATATTAATTCATATATGGGGAGCATACTGATAGCAATCTATAACAATTCCAACAGAAACTCTCAACTGCACTTTAGACATCGGTATTTCAGAAGTGTTACTCTTAAACTGTGAGACGATAAACACTTGTGATTTATTTGGAGCCTTTCTGGCTTTAATGAATTGTTCTAGGGCTGCAAACACATATTTGAGTAATTTTATATACAGAAGTTCTTTAATATGTTTTCATACATATTTTCAGTAAAAATACCAGCATGTGTAAACTTACTTGTGAGTGTCTTCTTAGGTTTAGAGCATCTTATATAATCCACAAAATAACTTCCATGAACATCGTGCACTGAAAGAAGCTGGAAGAGCTCCTATGATGGGTTTRTAAAGTCTAGCAGATCACTAGCAGGTCTCGAGCTTTTTTTTTGAAGTCCTCGAAAACCATATTCTTTAGAGAAGATGGTTACAAAACCAGAAGCAGAATAGTTCTCACACACATGCTCGTGTATCTCTGAGTAGTTCCCTAAAACATTCCACTAAAATAAATATAATAAAATCCTCTAATGTTCCTGATTGCATGAGTGATGAAATTTAAAAAAAAATCTATTTAAACAGTGTGAAGTAAAGGATCTGTTAGTCAAATTTTGTAACTCTTAGTGTCTTAATGATCTAATCTTTATAAAAAAAAAAGTATTTTAAAAATCAAAACAAAGTTACACTTATAATACATTTATGTATTTTCAAATATTAGAAATAATTTATATTTATGACTACATTTTTCTCTGGAAACACAGGAACTGTATGGGATAAGAAGGAATGATGTCAAATCGTATAAATTGTTCACATTATCATATTGGAATATCTTTGTAAGATACTAGATTTTAAACTGAAGAATATTTTCAAAATGCAATATTACCAAATAAACACATGCAATTAYGTAAAAGTAAGTTGGCGTTTCTACAGAAAACACCTTTCTGGTGAAGAAACGGGCATTTGCKAAAGTTTCACTTCACAGCTTGCAGATTTGCAGAGGCCGTGATAATAGCACGACGAAGGAAAAAACAGCTACGTTGGGCTGATATGCGTAAAAGAGAAAGCGAGCAGATGACCCTGAGCACTAAACATGGCACGCTCCACACGGCTGCTCAAAGTCAGCAAACTTTTCAAATTTGTTTCCCCTGACAAAAAAGAAAGGAAAGAAAAAGCAGGAGCACCTTGCTAGTTTAAATGGAAAAGGCATATCAAAATGTAAGTGAAGCCTCCAAATTTATTCCGTTTAAATTCTTTTTTCTGAACAGGAAGATTTTGGAACAGTTCATTCCCCTCATTTGGACATTACTGCGTTTTGTTAAGTGACCTCTGGTACAACACATGTTTGCCTTGGATTCAAGCTACAAACTGTAGTAGATGTTTCCAGGATGCCAATGTTTTTTCAAGCTATGTAACTTGCCCAGAGTCTCAGCTGAAATACTTAGGAAAGAATTAAAGATGAAAGAGCTTCATTATGCCCTTAAAATTTCAAAATACATAATATACAAACACAATTTTATAGCAACAATGTTCATTTTATTAGCATATGAAGGGAAGTAGTCTCACAGACTTTTGAAGAAAATAGGTGTCTAATTTCAAGAAATCTTAATGAAAATGAAATATCTAAATATTTAAAATCATCCCATCTTAAATGTAACATTTATCTGTGGAACTTCTTTGGAAAGTTGTAACACTGAAATAAGTTTGGGTAAGGTAATGAAATAGTCCAAAAAACCAGCCTAATTTAATGAAAGTCATGTGAAATATTAGATACTGATCATTATATGATTGATTATTACAGTATTGTCTAGTTGCACGTTGCAATTGTTCGGGAAAAGGCTGATTGCAGTGTTTACCATTTAATTTACATTATCAGARAAATTTACCACAGATGAAAAATAAACTACATTAACTCACTACCTAGAAACAGACAACTTTATAGCTAATCATCAAGAATATATATTCTATTTTCACATAAGGCAAGACAGATGTAGTTTTTTTGCAAATATATAGTAGACGTTTTACATATTATTTTGGATAGAGATGAAAGGAATCTATAAGCACTATAGAACATAGCTGGGGATGGAAAAGTAATGAAGGAAGGCCCACACTCTTATGCTGCTTCTTATTCCGTCACCAGGCCTGCTTTTGGTGACACACCGTGTTTGACACGAATATCGTGTCCAGTCCACCACCAACGCTCCTTCCTTGCTATTTAGGCCTCAGCACTGTGTCCTACCATGCCACCAGCCCATCACCTTCATGCTTTGTCTGCTCCCTAGTTCTGCCAGGGCTCCGTGTCCATATTCCGCCCCCCCCCCCCAAAAAAAAAAAAAAAAAAAAAAAAAAGGGAACCTGAACACAAATTATGGAAGACTGAACGACCTGACAGGGCTGCTTGTCTTAACTTCTCAGAAATTTATATAATTCCTATTCTATACCTTGAACTTCATATTGCAGTAATGGTTGTCTTGACCTTGGCACATTAATTTCCCCTTTACTTTTCTAGTATTAATGCACTTCATCAATAATTTCTGCGATTCTCCCCAAACTCCGCAGTGTACTAGATGTTTTAGTTTAGTTTTAGCCACGATTTAATGCCAACCACATTTCAGCAAYACATTCTCATTTCCAGGCCTAGTCCACAGAAATCTCTTTGCAAATAAATCATTCATCCAAAGCCCCTAAATTTATCTCTGTTTCTTTGACCCATTTTTTTTAACATCTTTCCGTGATAAGTCAGTCTTTTCTGGGATCAGTTAGAAATAAAAAAATGAAGACCATAASCTGAAAAGATCAGTCATACAGAAGAACAAAATCTAGAATTTTTGTGGTGATCTTGTGGTAATGGAACAAATAATTTGTGTGAAACATATTTGAATTTTTTCAAATAAAAATTATTGATTTTGGATTTTGTCTTAAAGTGTCTAACATGTCTAACTGGTGTGCACTACGAAAGCCAAACCAAATTTACAAGGAGGAAGGATAAATAAACTATAAATAAACTTTCCTTTGATTTCTAATATTCATGTTAAGAGGAAATGGATATTTCTCAATATTCACTAAATGACACTTCATTTGGAACTACCTGTCAGCTGGGCTTTTGAAACAGAAATATCACAACATGTCAATGGAATTAAATTATATCTTCTCTCCCCCTTGACTTTTAACTTGTGATAWAACTTTTATAAGGAGCTCATTTTTAAGAAAAAAATATTGAGGACTGAATATTTTATATTGAGATAGATTTAAAACAATAACCCCCCAAACCTTTCCTTGGTGGGTGTCTGGCCCCCCGGGAGCCCCGAGCGCCGGCTCCAGCCGCAGGGAGCTCCAGCCGCAGGGAGGTGCCCAGCCCCGGGGCCGCCCGGCTGCTGCCTCGCTGGCACCGAGCGCCCGGCGTGTGAACAGCATGTTTCCTCCCGAACAGCATGTTTCCTCCCGTGCCGGAGGAGGGGAGGCTGGGACACGGACAGTGACGGTTCAGAAGGGATGCTCAGCCTGGCGAAGGACTAGAAATAAAGGTAAAACTAACAAAATTTGGGTGAATAAGGAATCAGAATGAAGTCAGAAGAGAGATTTCCATTTGAATCAGTTAATATGTACAAAGAGTAAATAAAATTAATACTGAACCGCTTCGTTCCTAGAGTACCTCCACGGTATGTTTACTTACGCCTTATTTAGTAAATACCTGCAGCAGAATCACAGTATGCTCTGATACAACTCCAACATTTAAAACATGTTCTGCTGGTAAAACATCTGCAGATGTATGGGCAGACCTCCATGCCAGTGTCATATGAATGGAGAAGTTTACGATGACAGGTTTGTGGTCTGGCAGAGAAGAGAGAAGTCTAGATTAGCCCCTGAACRCAAGATGTTTTCATAGCAAGTTCTAGTGACTGAAACTGCAGTCATGCAATTTATCATTGTTAATCTTCTACTCGGTGCAAGAGCTATTTGGTGCCAAAGCTATTTAAAGGACAGACGCTCAGGTAAATTGTGCGATTTTTCTTTCTTTRTTCCTTTTGTGGTGGATTTGAGTCAACACAATGTTACTGCACAGATAGGGAGACACCCTGACATCAGACGGGATGAACGCATGGTAATCAGGCTTGCCCAGGCCCTGCAGTTAGTGGAAATGATGATTAGTTGCTCACCTGTTGCATTGTTCTGGATCCATAATATCTCACTTGAAAATTACGTAAAATGTACAATACGGTAAATGTATGCAAAACCAATATAGTTCAAAATCAGTTGACCAACGCAGCTACAACCAAAGACGTGCACATTTTACCAGAGTTTACAATCAGCTCTCAAACCAAGAGCATCTTGTGTTTTAAGTGTGCCCTTTGTCAAATATGTAAGGAGATGTCTTTTCTGTTAGCACTGCCGCGCTGGAGTGCTCATAAGAGCAGTTTTAGGCGGAGGAAGGAGAACTCTAGGGGAAGATCATCCTGAAATAGATGAGGTATCAACCTAAGATTCATAACTGGAGATCCTAACATGCCAAAAGTGAGATTTATTTTCATCACTGTTATTGTTTTCCTTTTTCTTCATTTTCATGATTTATGTCATTTAACAATTTAGCACCATAGGAAACTTCCACGGATAGTGTCTTGGGACATACAGAGTTGTGCAAGAAAACACTTTTGTGGATATTTTCATCTTGGAAAACTAAGATACTGTGTAAGCTCTCCCTGCTAACTGAAAGYTGAAGCTTATGTCAGGCTTCACTAAGCACACATGCTCTGATTTGGTATCATTAAAGACTCATTATCTCTTTTAACTTCTGTTGAAAGCATTCATCCATAACCATAGCTACCACTGAAACAATAGAAGCTACTAGATCAGTAATAATGCATTTTTGCCAGCTTAAAGAGCCTTTAAAGGATGGATTGGGTTTCACGGCACAAGTACAAAAAGTGCATGTATAAGGAAAATGTGGAAGATTATTTCTGAAGGTAACTTGAACAAGCAGGATTTGTTTATTTATTTATTTGTTTATTGAGAGAGAGAGAGCTGCAATCCTTTCTTAGTCCTGCCTGTAAAACACCTCAGCATTAAATTCCGCTTTAGGATAAACTTCATTTTCAGAGAATAAAATATTTTTAGTGCTGAGCCTTGAATGGAAAATTCTTAAATGAAACAGAATAAAAAAATCTCAATATAGTGATCTTTACAATTTGCTGTGTATTAATATATAGTTTTCTTGCAGTAAAACTCTCCCTTGAATTCAGCAGTGGATTATATGAACAGTAATTTCTACATTTACAGGTTTTGTTTACACTTTCATTATACCTCCACTGCATTATCTGATGTCTTGATACAGTTTTCAATCTTATATCCTCTTTAATCTGATCCTGCACTCAGCATATCTGAGTGAGTTTGTTGGCATAAGGGAATTTTGAAGGTTATATTGCAGTACATGAATCAACGTAAAATGAAATGCACTTGAGAAACGATCAGCTAGTTTTAATTCATTGCAGAAAGTTATAGATACCAAAATGCATTTAATGTAATCTGATCTCTTTATTCAAACATGAATTTATGAGCAATTCGGCAGGAGTACAATGACAACTTTGTTTTAAAAATAGTAGTCTCTATTGAATGCCATTTTAATCTCTCTCTGACATATTTACATCTAACGAGTAGGGAAAAGTAGAATCTTTGAACATAAATTTCTATTTCATAGAAAAAACAGGGCAATATTATTCTTTTGTTTCCTGCAATATGATATGTAGTTATGATGCTGGTCAGCTTGATGATGTCTTTTAAATAAATCCTCTGCACTAAGAGGCCAGCAGAGAGATTCGGAGCCTTGTAGTTTGTTCCTGTTCTGTTTYAAGAAAGAAGCGGATAGTACCAGGGTTCTCTGTTCCATAAAAGGCTATTTTGCCAGCAGAGCAAAACTGCACTTTGGTCCTGAAGGTTCGTAGCTCAGCATGTTAACAAACAGGAGCCTACAGTTACCTGTTCTCTTGCTTAGAAACGGACTGTAGCTGCTCATAAATCTAACTCAGGTGTGTTATGATTGTGATACTGCTTTGCTTCCTATGTCCTGTCCTGTGTTCAGACATGACTAGTGGTCTACCATGTCGTGCTGTTGGTAAAGAGTATTTTTTTTCCGTGGGAAAGGCCCAATGGATGAGAGGCAGTAATTAAGTTATCATTACTATGAAAAATTGTGTGTATTTCTGTCATGTTAAAACTGAAATATTGGCAGAAATAATGAAATGCAAACTTAAAGTTTGGTATCTAACGTAATCAGTCTTAAAGTACTATGAACAGCCTTGGTCAGAAATAAAATAATTTAAATTAAAAAACTAGTGGAGAATGTAAAGATTTTGATGACATTTCAGGGGGGGAATGTGTCCACATTTAGTATTCTCATTTTAATTTTATATTCATTTTTAATTTCTAATTAATTTTTTGTTTTACTGTGTCTCAAATGATGTGATGTCATCTAAGCTAGCTGACTTTCTAGCTTTAGCTGAGCAACCTTTTAGCTGGCTAGCTTTCAACGTGTGATATTTCTGATACAGATTTCTTTTTTCTTGCTTTGRGATGAAAACGTATATCAAAATGTCACACTCAGGAGCGAATAATCTTCCATTTTGCAACCATCTCTACGTCTCAGTGGGTCGCTGAGTAGTTGAGTAAGTTTCTCAAGGTCACAAAGTAAGGCACCTTCAGACTCCAGAAAAAGCCAAATGGTCTGATACACAGGCCTGTGTTTTGTCTAATGGACACATTTCCTCCTCTTTCCAACTGTGAATTCTGCAGTGTCCTGAACAGTGAGGCATCGGATGCCTAGAAGTAAGATTAATTAAAAACTCAAGTGCTTCACAGTCTTCAGTATGCTAGATGACTGAGTAAAAAGTCTTAACCTTTCTATTTAAAGTTCACTTTGCAATAACGTATCTTGTCTAAAGCTAAAATTCAATGCATTCTTCATGATGAACAACTTATTTTTGTTCTAGGTTTGTTAACCTTACTGCATTTATCTGTTGATTCTTCTGTGCATRATTATATGGTAATGTAAACTGAAACTTATGGCTTATTAGATGTTCTTCCTTTATTAATGCCATAGCTGCAGGCATTTCTATTAGAGAAATTTGCTTATTAGGAAGTCAAATGGATTTGGCTTAGATATATTTTGTGTTTTGGCCAGGGCATACCTGAAGTAAAGGCTACTGTTTCATTTTTCTGAGAAGACCAAACAGGGCTTTCAAGTAACAAATTACTCCAGTAATGCCTCTCGCATGATTAGCTAAGCACTAGGTATCATATCCACATTAGAATAAAATGTGCTCAGAAGCCCCTGTACATGATGTTTATCTAGAACACCAATAAATAGTATTATTTATTACTGCTTTAAGAGAGAGGGAGGAGCTTATCAAGTAAGAAATAAAAATTAGAGGGAATTTTAAAGAAAGAGGGAGAAAGACAGAGTGCTTGAGGGCTTTTTCCACAGGTAGAAAGCCTAGGGATACTATTTCCTACTTTTTTTGGTAATTGAAAAAGTGAATTTTCTTTCCCATCATATAGGGTGAATTAAGGGCACAAAAGATGTGGAAACGCTCATGCACACAGAAGATGACAAAATTATGCATCCTTTGCAGAGTTCTTGAGAAACTTTGGGTTATATAAGGCAAAGCCTGCAGCTTAATGTCACGGGAGACAAAGACATCATTTAGAACAACTCTTCTCTAAAGACGCTGTTAATGGATTATCACTATTCCACCCACACTCCTCCAAGTATGTGTACTTGTTACCATCCTACTGMATGCTGTATATTTTTCCACAGGTAGCCTTTTCAACCACCACTCTTTTTGGTCTGTGTTGATTTATGCTTTCTTAAARAGTTAGAGACTGCATTTTTATTTTTTGCATGTTTGACTTGGTTTGCATACCCAGAGTTAATACAGCTTCAATGTACCAGAACCTGCGAAAATTCACTTTTCTTAAGGAGTGCTGCCAGGGAGTATAGAGATGAAAGAAGTTAACAACTGAACTAATAAAGTCTGTTCTTTGATTTGCATCTCCGTGATTTCTCCATGAGAATTGTGGTTTAAACTTTCCCAGAGCCTGARGAATGCAGGACATCTTTTGCATATGGGTTAGCTGGTCTTGGAACTCCCACCAAAGACTTTCAGTGACTCAAAGCAATTGCTGTAGAAGGATGAAGGTAAGCTACTTGATTGTGCACTAAAATACTTCAGTGCGCTTGCATGATCAGTAAGAACGTGCATAAAAGATCTTCTTTGAGCTGTACTGTACTAAAGCAGCTGTCATCAGAAATGTGGTTCACATTGAGGTAAATACAACAAAGCATTTCTTTTGAAATACCATACAAGGTGAATATCTTTATTCTGCTTTGCCTTCACTCTCATTTTTACTGGCTGTGGAAGTAAAAATGACGTTCAATATGGCATAAATCATGTTGTGACAAAGTCTCCCTTTCAGTAGATTTTGAATGCTTTCAAGCCAACGGAGAGAGTTTGTATCAATTCAGTGACTAATACTTTTTGGCCATGCTGGATTTGAGCACTAATTAGGTAAACCTGAACCATGTCCAATACTGTGCCTTACTACCTCTCAGCTATTACTTGAAATGTCCTTGTTTTGAATTTATGGTTAGTTTGCTGTTTTCTATTCTGACAATAAATAAAAAAAAGAGACCAAAATCTTCTTGACTGGCCATGCAGGCCTCTGGTCTTCTCAAGGGTATGGTATGGAGGTGTAGTCGGAGATATCAGCATTGGCCTACCAACTTGGTTTTGCTTGAGGAAGCACAGCTGGTGCATTACCTGTGCCTCTCAGCCTCGGCCCGGTATAACGCAGACAGAGCCGTCGGTGACTGCAATTTCATTACCTCCTGGTTCCCCAAAGTACTGTACTAAGGCACGGATTTTAAGAGATGTAACTGCATTCAAATATTACTGCAAGCCACCAGGAGATGATGAAGTGCTAGGGCGAGCTGGCTGGCTTGTTTATCATTTCATGTCTCCCCAAGCTGGACTAGGCAGTTTATCACATTTAGACTCTCTGTGAGGTTTCTGTCTCAAAGATATTCTGGTCTAAGTCTTCATAGGAAAATGCAGAAACAGCAGGAAGCAAGCGGGAAGCAAGAGACAATGGGAGAGAGAAGATGGAGAAGATTATTGAGGAACTTGTTGAAGGCTTGAGAGTTGAGCTCAATGAACTTGTTTAATTTTTTATGTATCAGGATATTTTTCATCTATATGTTATTATAATATAGATATTTGAACTTATTTCATCTGTTATTTTTGCTAGTAAGAGAAGATAAAATAATTTTTCTTACATTTCAGAATTTGAATGATATATTTGGAAGAGAAATTAATGTTTTAGGTTATATTGCATTTTTTTTATTAAATATCTATCTTGAATATCTGTAAATTCACATTAAACTTCAAATTCCTGCTTAGTAGTTTGAATGTGCAAAGACACTATCACAAGTAAAAGACAAATTCAAATAAATCTTAAGTAACATGGATGGAAATTCAGAGTAGCTTCTTCTTTTTTTATGCRGTTGTTTCCTATTTTGACTGAAAAAAATCTTAGGTTGTAGCATTCAGTTCTTAATTTCAGTGCTTCAAAATGCAAAATTCTTTGATCTTAATGCCTTGCTTTAGCTTTCAAGGTCTTTTGACCTTTTGGTTGTTAGATGCAACTGTATAGARTTCTCAAATGTTATGCCTAACTGATGTATTTTGCTTTTTAAAAGATAGTTTTTGCTCAATTTCATCAAGATTGTATCTATTATTTTGTGGCCACTAAAAAAAATCTTCAACCCATCTACCAGAAATCTACAAGCAAGAACACTTTTTCTTCTGTACTCAAGCCATACTACAGGTATGGATACTTTATGTACTTGAATTACTGTTCAATTTTGTTCTCTTTTCCACTCATTTTTCATTGAATTAGTCTCAAACTATGCTAAGATCTCACCTACACACAGTAAGGAGTATTGATACTTTTATGGAAATTCTGGTTTTGACCTTATCTCAGAGGGTTTTACTCAAAGTCTCAAAACTTCAGATATATTCAACTCCAGACTGTTAGGTAGAACTGGTTTAGGAACCCTTTGTGTTATTAAAACAGTATCTGACCATCCTAATTTTTTTTCCTTGCTCTATCTAAGAATGTCCTCTGATTAGATCATGTGTAAAACCTTCTAACTGGCAAGCACATCAGATTATTGAGGCCATGTTCAACCTCGACCTTGCTAAAAATTGTTAATATAACCCTAAAGTACTGTTCAGCAGTGCTATGACTATGTTTCTATTAGCATTTTGTTCCACTGGACTGATGAATTTTATTAGTAAAGACAGAGACATTATATTTAACCATCCTTAATTTTGTTTCTTCTGTATGAGCTTGCAGCTAGAATTCTGATCTTCTAATACAATATATTTATCCGACATCTCAAGGTATGTCTAAAAAATCAGATGCTGTGCTGAAAAATTGTTTCGCATACTGTCACAACTAGCAGTTACTGATGAACAGAAAAATAGCTCAGATTTACTCCAAAGCATTTTAGAAAATATTTTTCAGTTTTGGAAAAAGACTAACAACTATTCTAAAAATAAAAGATGCTGTTGACTTTTAAACACTATGTGATGCGTACCCAAAAATGTTTATTATTGCTAGCGGGGATTTATCACTGAAGATTAGTGGAACACATTACATATTATTAAGGCAATCTTGGATTTCTATCAGATGTACGTATTTGTATGCATAGCTTGTTCAGAAGATTTATTTTGTATGTGTCTGATACTAAGAGATKTTGAGCGTCTGCAGTTACCGTTCAATTCAACAAATGAAGTCCGCATAGCACAGTCAAAATAGCATGATAGTGATGTTGATGACCATTTTAAATTCTGGTCAGTTTTAAAGTGGTTCATATAAAATCTATAGCTTTTGTTTCTACCGAGGCACTACCGTTTTTACTTTCTTGACAATGTTAAATCAGTGTTAAAAACAAACTGCAAAGCATTTTCTAGATATTAAAAATATAGAGGACAACTCCAGGTCTGTAGAAAGATTAAAAAGCTCTYGGGGCATACCAACCCAGATCAGTATTAATGTAGATGATGGTTACCTGAGTTTGGGAAAAGATTCCTCTGTTTTAGTCATGAGACAGCAGATGGTAAAGACTGAGATCAAACAGGATTTGGTCTACAGAGAAYACGGCAGCTGCAAATTCGTGAACAGCATTGACACTGGTTGTGAAAACTGACATCACTCCTCTGCCAAACTGCTGAGATGCCCTTCAAACCTGGAGAGGCAGTTGCAGAGAATCAAAGGTAAGTCAGCTCATGGCAGACGTGATTTTAAGAACTGTGCAGATTTAGCAGGTGCTATTTCAAGCCAGGTCCCTGCTCTGGGGAAAGGAAAAAGTAAAGCTGATGGAGTTGTCATTCCTGAGTTACAGTCACTTATTCTACGCACAGATCTTCCATTACTCATCAGCAGAATGCTGTGAGTTCTGAAGATGTTTTAGAATCACGCCCTACTATTTGTCAATAGTGCACATAGCATGGCAAATTTCCCATGAAACAAAACTGACAGATTTTGGACAAAAGGTAAGAAAAATCTGAAGAGTTTTTGATAGAAGGTACTCAGTATAGTGACAGTATTCCTCCCCAAAGAAATCTGAACTTCCATGTAGTTCACCAATGTTCACTATCGGTCACTAGCATTAAGARGGATAATTTTCGTGGACACCTACCAACACTATGGTGAAAAATGCAATATTGTTTAAAAGTCATTATCAARTTTGCTCAAATCATGTGCTTAGGTAAAATAAAACAAACGCTACCTTTCTGCCTGTGTTGCTTATCTTCTTGATCTTTAGCACTTCWGGTGTCCTGGGTAAGGATCTGAGTCCCCATAACAATTAGACTGTTTCACATCTGCACTGTTGTTAGAGCATAGGTGTCTAACCTTTGCACTCAGTGGAATAATGTTCCCTTTAGGCCTTTCAAAGCCACTGCATTTAAAGCATTGAAGTAGCTGTATATTGATTAGAATATACCGTAATCAATATTACACTCTGTTCATACAGAGGCTGGAAGTACTCTCCACAATGCCATTTTCTCATTGTTTTTTCTTGTTATGGATTTTTCCCTGGTTAAATTCCTGTTTACAAAGGTACTATTTTTTTCTAGTTACTGAGAACTTTAATCTCRTGTAGTTCTTTTCTCACTCTCTTCTAACATTTTGCTGATGAATTCAGTGATGATGTTATCATAGAATCAGTAAGGTTGGAAGGGACCTCTAGAAATCATCTAGTCCAACCTCCCTGCTCCAGCAGGGTCACCTAGAGCATGTTAGACAGGGCTGCATCCAGGCGGGCCTTGAAGATCTCCAGAGAAGGAGACTCCACAACCTCTTTGGGCAACCTGGTCCAGGGCTCCATCACTCTCAAAGGGAAGAAATTCCCCCTCAYGTTCAGGTGGAACTGCCTGTGCTTCAGTTTCTGCCCATTGCCTCTTGTCCTGTCACACGGGACAACTGAAAAGAGTTTGTCCCCGTCCCCTTGACACCCTCCCTTCAGGTACTTGTVCACATTGATCAGATCCCCCCTCAGTCTTCTCTTCCCCAGGCTGCAGAGGCYCAGCTCTTGCAGCYGTTCCTCACAGGGCAGGTGCTCCAGCCCTCKGATCATCTTTGTACCCCTATGCTGGACTCTCTCCAGTAGCTCCATGTCTCTGTCGTACTGGGGAGCTCAGAACCAGACGCAGTACTCGAGGCTGAGTAGAGGGGCAGGATCACCTCCCTCSACCTGCTGGCAACACTCTTCCCAATGCACCCCAGGATACTATTGGCTTTCTTGGCCACAAGGACACATYGCTGGCTTATGGTCAATCTGTCATCCACCAGCACTCCCAGGTCCTTCTCTGCAGAGCTGCTCTCCAGAAGGTCAGCCCCCAGCTTGTACCACTGCCTAGGGTTATTTTTCCCTAGGTGCAGGACCCTGCACTTGCCCTTGTTGAACCTCATGGGGTTCCTCTCCGCCCAGCTCTCCAGTCTGTCCAGGTCTCTCTGAATGGCAGCACAGCCCTCAGCTGTGTCATCCACTCCTCCCAGCTTGGTATCATCGGCAAACTTGCTGAGGATGTACTCTGTACCCTCATCCAGGTTCTTGACGAAAATGTTGAACAGGATGGGACCCAGTACTGAGCCCAGGGGGASGCCACTAGCCACAGGCCTCCAACTGGACTCCACACCACTGATGATGACTCTCTGAGCTCTGCCTTTGAGCCAGTTCTCAAGCCACCTCACTGTCCACTCGTCTAATCCACACTTCCTGAGCTTCTCTAGGAGGATGTTATGGGAGACAGTGTCAAAAGTTTTGCTGAAGTCAAGGTACACAACATCCACTGCTCTGCCCTCATCTACCCAGCCAGTCATTCCATCATAGAAGGCTCTCAGATTGGGTAAGCAGGATTTCCCCTCGGTGAATCCATGCTTGCTACTCCTGATCACCTTCTTTTCCTCCATATGTCTGGAGATGACATCCAGAATGAGCTATTCCATCACCTTACCAGGGATGGAGACGAAGCTGACCGGCCTATAGTTGCCTGGGTCCTCCTTCTTGCCCTTCTTGAAGACTGGAGTGACACTGACTTTCTTCCAGTCCTTAGGCACCTCTCCAGTTCTCCAGGACCTTTCAAAGATGATGGAGAGCAGCCTGGCAACAACATCTGCCAGCTCCCTCAGAACCTGTAGGTGCATCCCATCTGGGCCCATGGATTTGTGGATGTCTAGCCTGCCCAGAAGGTCTCTAATCCTTTCCTCCTCAAGTCTTTCCTTCTCCAGACTTTCTCCCTCATGTCCAGGCTACTGGATTCCTGGGGGCTGCCCTTAGCAGTGAAGACTGAAGCAAACAAGGCATTCAGTAATTCTGCCTTCTCTGTATCCCTTGTCACCAGGGCCCCTGCCCCATTCAGTAGCGGGCCCACATTTTCCCAAGTCCTCCTCTTGCTGCCGATGTATTTGAAGAAGCCCTTCCTGTTGTCCTTAACATCCCTTGCCAGACTCAATTCCAGCTGGCCTTAGCCTTTCTCTCTGGATCTCTACACACTTTGGCTGCATTCCTATAGTTCTCCCAAGCAGCCTGTCCCCTCTTCCACATTCTGTGTACTTTCTTCTTCTGTTTGAATTTGGCCAGGAACTCCTTGCTCACCCATGCAGGCCTCCTGCCCCTTTTGCTGCACTTCTTATTCATAGGGATGCACCGCTCTTGAGCTTGAAGGAGGTGATGTTTGAATACTAGCCAGCTCTCCTGSACCCCCCTTCCTTCTAGGGCCTTAATCCATGAGATTCCCCCAATTAGGTCTCTGAAGAGCCAAAAGTCTGTATCCCTGGCATCTGATAAAGTTTGTTAATAGTACACCAACCAGCATGCAATGATGCATTTCTCATGAAAATCCAGTACAGGCCTTCAAGGATTGAGGGGACCCATAGGTTTTACCAAGGAACAAGGCTTTTATGAGCGCAGCTTGAACACAGCTGTGTCTTTTCCAAGACATGGCCAAAAGACAAAACGCAACATGAGAGTTTTATACATTCCAAGGCCCATCTGCCATGAAAACCCACTTATCTTTGTGGTTGCAAGTTTGTTATTGATCCAAAATGGTAAAGAAAGGGTGGGGAGAAGGGAAAAAAAGGAGAAGAAGAAGCAGCAACAGCATAAGAAAAGAAAGACAACAAAAGGGGAAAATACAGGGGAGAAAAAAAACATAAATCCATTCTTTTGTTGTTCTTCCAGCAGCATCTGTGAGCAATTGTCACAGTTACTAGTCAAACTGTATTTGACTTGTTGCCAACACGAATTTTCAAAAAACCAAATGTAAACAAACTCTGCAAGTGCTTCCTCATTTGCCAAGCCAATAATTATTTACTTTGTTTGGGCCTAGCATTACTGTCAGTTCAGCTTTGCAGACTGTAATATGTTTGCTAATGAAACCGTGAGGTCTAAAGCTATGTATTAACCTTGTCACCCTTCAATTCTGAGCTCAATAAAGTTGCACCATGGTTTTGTAAACTAGGGTTGAAGGATAGGCAAATGATTAATTATATTTTCTGTTTTCCTTTATCTATGTAAATTGTTCATCTTTAAATCTGCCTTGCGTTTAAGGTTAACTCACTGAATCTGAAGCCGTGGGAGATGTATCATTKAGAATGGTCACAGCTTCCATTTGTATTCCATGCTGGAAAGCTGGCAAACATGCATAACCATACTGGACTTGGTAAGTCATGAAATGATTTCGCAGTGGTAATCCAGAAATGGTAAAAGTCTAACAAATGGATAGGATGCATCCATCTAGCGGAGCAATAGGAATATTTGGGTTTAGTGTTTATGTACTGCACTTTATCCCGGGCTTGAAGGCTGCACATGAATTATACCTGCTTGTTGGGTATAATTTAGACCACAGGTCTGTTAGTTCTGGAGTGGGAAAAAAATGTGGTATCAGGGAGATGTATACCTTATCATTTCACTACTTATCACATTGAATTACCTTTACTTAACATAAACAAGCATGGCTACTGATTTTCACTCTAATAGCCTGTGGTTTTATGACGGGTTGTTTAACACAAGACACTCAGACTGCTCAGAATAGAAACAAACCCCTTATTCCATGTGGCCAAATCACTGGAACAGAAGATAGTTGGGGTGTGTGCACGCGTGATGTGTGCAGAGATCTCTGATTGTGAACTGTCATTCAAAACTCGGTTTTGCACCCTTAGATATTATAGCCACATTTCTTACTGTATCTAGTGCCAGGTTAAGGCCACTTAGCTTATCTGGCATAACGTACAGGGTTTTTAACAGCCTTGAGTTATTCTGACAGTAGTCAGAGGTTAGTGTGACACCATGTAGTCCTGAGTCGGCTTCTTTTCCTGGAAGGAATTTCTTTCATCCCTGATGCAGTGATGATATGATAAGAAATTACTGGTGATACGCACCAACTTTTTGGTATATATATTTATTTTTTATTTATTTTTTTTACAGGTGATCCTAGTGGAGTGAGGTTATCCTTCCAAATACTGTCTTATCAAATACTTTGGTGGAAATCTGAAGTTCTTAGTAGAAATCTCTTTCTGCTGCCTATGTATTAAAAAAACAGACAAGATGAAATGCTGTTAACAAAATCTGTTTCAAGATAAGTTTCTAAGTTCTTACCAGAACAGCTAAACAGACGTACAGACCCTTGCTAATAGAAAACCATCTGATTTTTCTTAAGATACTTTTGCATGACATAAATTGATGGAGTAAATGTGACTTCAAAGCTACAAGGATATCATGTGACTACAACCATGTAACCAAACCAAAATAATGTGAGTCAGGACTTGATATGTGTGCCAGAATGATGTTAAAGCCCAAACAAAACAGTCTTGTCCTAGTGGTGTTCTCTGGTTATTTAAGGCCAGTGAATTTGTTTTGAGGAATTCCTGGGAAGTGTCAGGTCAACATGGACTCACTTGGCCACGTGTGTGACAAGCCTAAAAAGGTGAAGAGGACTAGAGAAAGCTTCTTGTTGACTTAGTCCTCAGTTTCCAGAATGGTTTCTTGTGACATTTGCCATTGAAACGGAAAGTATTTGTATCTTAAGGACTAGACCAATACTCCTAAAATGCCTGGCTTAGTTTAATCTTTCTTCCTCACAGCTTCACTTGGCCAGAACTAAAGATCTAAGACTGTATTTATAACTCCAATGAATGTGTAAATAATGTGGAAAAAGAATGCACAAACAAGCATTTAACTTCTGGAAAACTCCTGACTAGTTTTAAGCCTTCATGGTTTCTGATCTGGAATTAAATGCTCTGTACTCAGCTCAGCTCTACCTGATATTTTTCTCAGTCTTGCTTTTACTGTAAGGAAAATCTCTACGCATAATGTTTCTGGCTGATGAAAAAATAATTTACAATAATTTACAAATTTCAGTTAAAAGAATTTATAATTGGAGTGAAAGTTAAAAGAATTTATAATTGGAGTGAAAGTTAATATAAGTGATTATAAACTATTTGATTTATGTCAGTATCACAGAGTTTTGTTTCATGCCTTTACTATTACATTTCATGGGCTTCTTTTGAAGATTTTTTGGCTTGTAAGCTAAAGTTTTTCACTTGAGTCATACAAAAAAATCCTCCTCTGAAACACAAGTGTACACAAATTGTTGGCAGAGGCTAAATTGTGGATAATTGGATTGAGCTATGAGCTTAAAGATGAAGGGGACAAAAGCATGTCCCAAAGCTGCATTTGATAGTCTTAGAGTCTTATCTGGGGATGTTTTACACCAGGCTTGAAGACTGTATTTGTTCATAGTGATTTGTACAATCTACAGTGACATTGTATTTGAGCTGGAATCATACAGACAAACCATAACATGTATTTAGCTCTTTCTGTTTTGGTTTTTATGAGATATCACAGCAAAACCCTCTGTAGAAGGCTGCTTAAAAGACACGGATTTAATGTGTAATGTTGAGATGAATATTGTAATGGACGATGATAAGGGCCTACAGTGAAGTGTAATGGTAATTTTGTAGCTTACAAAAGAGACCTGTGTTAGGAATTAGATATTTTACAGGCTACTGTAAGCAGCACTCTGAACTTGTGTCTTATATATACGTAAAAAAGTTCTTATTTTACTTTAGCCTGCATACTTTGCCAAATACATTCGTAAAATCCTTAAGGACATTTGATTATTTTTCAAAGCATATTTACTTGCAACCAAGAGAGCTATAAAGTAAACATAGGCTTCTCCTAATTACTTGTAGTTAGCATTTTGAAAAGGAACAACATTGAGATTGAGATGCTCTCTTTTATAAATTACTGCACTTTATCGACATAGCAAACAAAGTAACGCAAATTATAATTAAAAACATGGGGATCCGCTGGTCAGGTCCACACTGTGGCAAGAGTCATATAAAATATACAGCAAAAGATATGTCCTCTCCAAGAAGTTTATAGTCTCAAAAGATAATGCTGACAAGCAGAGGAAAAAGGAAGTAGTAATCCTTATATAATAATRTTCTGAGGCAAGTATGTTCAAAACTYGGTGGCAAAAGTGATTGATTTGAAGTATTTCAGTAGCTGAGATAGCTCTCAGGAACTTAATTTTCAGGCATCACTGTAATATTAAACCTGATGATAACAGGAAGCTCAAGTTGTTCAACTCATTCAGACTCAGACTCAACACTCAGAACTCACTAATTGGTTTTGAAAATGTTGCTTTTTGCAACTTTCCTGCAATCAGAAAAGAACACTGTGGCAAAGCTCAGAACTGGTCCCTATTATTCTTCATCCTGAAATGACCACAAGCTTGCTCGCTGTGTTGTTTCTCCCCTACTAAACTGGGAGGTCTATACGAGAAGTCAATATTGGTTTTGGTCTATGTTATCGGTTGCACTTTCTCTCATTTAGAATTCAATAAATTTATGTACTGGTATAATGCCATACAATAATAATTTGTATCACTCTCTCACTAGTGCTTAAGCTATTCAAAAAAGGAATAGTCTTTTCTCCCTAGCTGAGCTGTGTACTGTATAACTGTGTGTGCATGTTAAATGTAATTGTAGTTTAAATTGCATGTGTTTGAGAATGTGATCAGCATAGAAATAGGATTTTTGAAAAATAATCCTTCCATGTGTTCTTAAATATCACAGTCAACAATGTAACAGAGTTTTTCCTTATTTGTATAAAGTAGAACTTTTCTATTTATGACCTTACCAGAAAGGAATGTCTACAGCCTCGAAAAATTATTTTCATAGGAAACTAGTTTTGGCAATAGAATAAAAATTGCTGGATCTTAGTGTTCAGTTGCAAGATTATGAAACATACTCTAATTTTTTATAAAATGCAGAAATGAAAGAAAATGCAGACTGAGATATTTCTAATATCCATTTTGAATCAGAATCTGTATTGTGTCCACAGATGAGACTAGTAAGCACTACCGTTGAAGATTTTGAATTACATTTACCTGCATTGAAATGTAGTGTTTAGTGTTTGAAATGTGTAGTTGTTTAAAATGTAAGGTTTAATAGAAAAATACACAGACAACACAGTAACTCAATAACAATTTATGCCTATATTTAAATAACCAATACTCATTCTGTGATATTTAGAGAAATAGATTTTTAATGAGGGCAGAATTTCAAAGTCTAAAGGTTTGGGGAAGCATCAGAAAGATAGGATGTTTTTTATTAACCTCTAGCCTGATTCAACATCTGTTAAAATCAGGATTGCGTAGATGACTTTCTTCATCATTTATTGTTTCAAGAATATTCTCTTCATCCCAAATAAGTCTTTGATTCAGATGTTGAGTGTTCTGGGATTCAGTATTGCTTATGATAATGCCAACAGTAAATCAAGCAGAGTTTTATAGCATTATCACTAATGGCACAGGGAAGTCTCAAAACCTGCAGAGAAAATTGTTTCTTATTGCAATTATGACAGGTTAAAAATATGAGAAAATATGGTGATGTGTGTCAGATGGATTGGGACTTTCTCTGCAGGCTAACTGTAACTTGTACATAAAATTTCCGTATATACATGGGTTTTATATCAGAAGTGATGGAATGGATTACTCATTATTCTTGTGTGTCCAGGGCCCAGTGAGAAAAGACGTGTTGAAAAGGGTTTCTCTTTCCTGTATCTATGTGGGTAAGGTAAACCAGCAAACAGGAATGAATAAACTGCCTGGCACAGAGGTAGTTAACCTGGGTGCTTTCCTTCTCACGCCGAAAGCTTTGAGGAAACTCCCGATGCTTCTTCTTTGAGAACAGAGAACTGCACTGACATGTCTATTGCTCGCAAAACCCATTCCAAAATAGCCAATAGGAAGCACTGCGGCTTAAAGTATTCCTTGGGTTTTGCTGATGCCAGATACTTGTAGGGACTGGGCTGTCTCCTGGACTACAATGTGAAACTTCCTGTTGAAGGTAGTTATTCACCTCGCTCTGCTTGCAAACTGCTTTGATATCATTGGCACCTTTGGCGTTCAGCCACAACTCTGCTGTGCTGGAAATACATCCCGATTCAGCCGTGCGTGTTTCTGTTTCTGTACGATAGGTGTTTGCAGGCAACTCAGCTCGTACAGCCTGAGCTGCATCTGACATCCTACTTGGAGAAAGTAAGACCCGTGCCACAAAATGACATGTGATACTTATACATTTTCCCTACAGGGAATTAATCACACAATTTATTGAATGAAAAGTTTTAAATGAAAAAAATATTTTCACAAAGAAATGACTTCAGGARCTTATTATATTTGATCATGATATGTGACAATTGATTATTTTGCTTTTAAATAATCCATTTATTTGTGAGTTCCAGTAGGTGTGCTTGATTCCATGTGTACTATAAACTAGCACATTTGTTCCGCTGTTGTTCTGAACTCAGAAAGAAAGAGGAAAGCATTCCTGATGTTTAGAATCTGTTAGCATTCGAGGAAATTGAGGAAATTTCAGTACTTTTTTATTATAGATGAACTTTACCAGGTTAATGTAAGCATGCAGAGCATGGAGAAATGTTTACACCRAAAGTGTTGTGCCCCCAGTATCTTTATCTGGAATATTACTTGAACGTGAAGAGAAATGACAGATACTATAAAAATGCGGGAATAGCTCAAAAGCATTCTCACAATGAGCAGAACTTTTCTAAAACGTTAGCTCCCTCCCACTGAAGTCARTAGGAGAGCTTGTTCCATTGATCTTCCTAGGTTCAGAGTTCAGACCAACAATGACGACGTTTGAAAACCTTCCCAGTGTTTTTTGCTGACCAAAAAAAGAAGTCTGAAATTCTCACAAGAGAGGCTGCTCTTTAGAGGTTTCCTGCTCCATGTTGCAGATCCAGAAGTCTTGAACTAGATCAGATAAGCTTTTGCTAGAATTCAAATGTTTGGAAAACTGTGCACAGTCTTTGAAGCTGTTATGCTTCTACCCACATTAGTTAGAGATCTATTTCTAGTCTATCTACAAATATGAATGCTGTTCTGTTGAGTATAATTTGATTTGCTGCACACAAAAATAGTTAAAGAATTATTTTTTAGTAAGTCTTTTTTTTTTTTGCCTTTCATTTTTCCCTCCCTGTAAAAGTTTATTCCTTCAGTAGACTGACTTTTGTATGTTATCAGTTTCCTCTATTTCTTTTATATTTTGTGGCACAGTACACATACACTTTTAAGAGGTCTGTTCCAATTCTTGAAAATTGTTTGGAGTATATTCATTGTGTTAAAACACTTATACAGTGTAATCTCGATGCTTCTATATCTTTTTTTTAAATCATATATTGAGATAATTTTGGACACATAGGAAATTCCTTGAACTTCATTGCTTTGTTCTCTTATCTAGTTCCACAGCAGTCTTTTCATGTATGTGTCTGAAATTTGTGCTAAATTAAACACCAAATACGGCATGTTCTTCCAGAAGATGTTCTTTTCCTCATAGGTCGCTGTTCCACCAATCTTATGCTCTCCCTTCTTGGGATTGGCCTTCTCAAGGCGGTCTCCTTCTTCACTTGCTAGCATTTACTCTGCTCCCTGCAATGTGGCGCATGATGTTGCAGAATATAAAGAGGAGAAAGAGTAAGTGACCCAGAAATCCCATATTCTGGGATGGCTACAGAAGCACATTGTTTAGCTTTTGCCTTATCAATGCCAGTCTCAATTTCTTCTTTTTCTGTGCAAAGGCTGTGCCATAGACYTCCGAAAAGTCTTCGTTCGGCAGTATGCTTTTCTTAGGACACATTATCTGGCCTAACTTGTCACCACRTGCTGGGTCTGTCTGAAGGAAGGAGCAGGGTCCTGGCTGGATGGTCAGAGCGATGAGAGGAGCATGATGCTCCTTCAGGCTAACAGCTGACTGAATAACTGGCTCTAAATAACTTTTCCTGAAGACATTTGGCTCAGTTCATTGGTTGCTAAGGACAGATCAAATAAATAGGCCCCTGACTCCAATTAGAACTGGTGGTTTAAAGTTCCTGTACAATATCCAATCTGAATTCAAGAAAAAAATCCTCTGCCCAGCTCTCTGAGTATAGAGTTCTCTGGAGAGCACATGGTTTCCATCTCTTTCTCTGAAGTTACATTCATTCTAATCCTTTGACCATTCTTTTCTTTTTTTACAGCTAAAGTCATACAAGTGCTGTAAACCAGCTTTAGACGGTGCTCTTGCCAAGGGCTGTCMTCCCCAGAGCTGGCCGTACATTGCCACTATCTCTCTTTTGCTAGTGCTGCTGCTTGTGTGGGCATTACTCAGCTGATGGAAATGAATTTAGTAAAATAAATGACCTATTTTCAGCCAATCAGATCGTCGACATAGCACAAAACTGGTGACAGAAGTATGCATTTGAAACTATGGGGAGGTAAAGACTATTCTTCTGGAGCCTTAGAAAGACTCAAATGCTGCTGTGAAATTGCACCCTAAACTATGTTTTCTTTATTTAGTAATATTTTTATTTTTCTTTGGTAAAAAAGCTCAAAATTTCTTTTGATTTAAATCGTTAGAAAGGAAACTTTACTTCTGTTTTATTTTATTCAATAGTAATTTTATTCAACTCTCTRCTACCTCCATTTTTCTTCTCTTTGCACTGAGCTGTGTGCATTCACTGCTCTTAATGTCACCAGTGTTTACCTTGCTAGTTTAAATTATCTTTTGTTTACCTGCATGACACTAAAGAAGCAGTTATAGTAGCACACACCTAAGTAGAAATATATGCTGTCGCTGCAGCTGTATGCTTAGTGTAAATTGGGTGCATCCTTAAATCTGTGAATTTATACTTTGTGAATTTATATACAGATTGTTAAGGTAAAAATTTGGTTGTCATGGTGCCAAAACATACCCTAGGGATTCAGGCTTACTGAAAGCAATTTATATTGCATGTTTCAGCCCCCAGAATGAATTTGTGCCACAAAAAACAACATGGGACTTTTCTCCACATCCTCCTCTCAACCACATAATCTGGAAGAAAGCTAGTACAAGCACTTCCATATGGGAAAAAGATAACTGCAGCCAAAACAAGTTGTTCAGCTTATTAGAATCAGTATGAATAAGTTCACTGAAAATTTGGCATGCCTGAATGTTATTTTCTAAAGGAATGATTAAATGTTGATCATATTTCTCGTTTAAATGAGATTTTGAACAAATGACAAAATATTTTGTGCACGGGGGCAATAAATATTTTCGCTATGTGAAAATTTAGATTGTTGTGATAATTTGCAAATTTGGTGAATGGTAATGTTCTAAAGCTAGTAAAAGCCAGAAGAAAAAAAAAATACTTCAAACTCCAAATTAGACTTTTACCTTGCAGAAAAAGATTTATGCAGTGCGTAATCAGGTTTGCCGTTTACTGTGTAAGAAACAAAAGAATTTAACAAAGGTCTAAGAAACAAAAGAATTTAACAAAGGTCTAAGATTTATATGTAAGTTAGTTGCATCCGAATTGTGTGTTAGGGAACGCAAGCAGCCTATATTCATGGCCGTCACAGGTGCAGACCTGTGAGGTGCCTTCATTTCCCAGCACGCTGAAGGTGCATCTTGCAGGACTGGCAGATTCAAACTGCAAAACCAAGCAGAAGTTGTACCATATATGAAGGAAGAATACATTTTAATTACCATTGAGCTAAATCTGTGCCTGGGCCTTCCACCAGTGCACAAAGGGGTTGAAGCTGGGAGCTGTGGATGTGTTCCCCTTTTGTGTCCTATTTCAAAATTGGGACATTTTGTGTCCCAATTCACTGTTATGGAACGATAGCGTCAATTTGTAAAATCACTGTCCCATCCTCAACTAAATATCTTCCACATACAAAGGCAAGTGCAGGTCTTTTATTTGGYATCCTGTTTCTTAGCCATCACTACATTAAATGAATTCTTCATTTCTTAGTTTCAACTATTTAACTATTTTTGAAGTCACTTGTTACTAAGGTAACAGCCCAGGATCACATCCTAGATAATATAAAACTATTTATGTCAAGGAACAGCACCAGTGCACGACAGCTGAAGAGCAAGACAGTGGTATGTGAAATGCTTCAGGATCAGAGTTTATTTCTAATGAATATTAAGCCAGGGACTGATTTTGAAAACATTTATTATGAGTAAATCTTGGCCAGCCCCAATCTACTAGAAAATAGCAATGTSTGTGACTACCTGATTCTTATTCAAGTTACTCACTGCAGCTCTTCTATCATGTCAGAACAGACTTTCCATTAGATGATCCAGGGCTTTTTGTCTGGCAAAGTCTATTTTAGTATGTCAGCAAAAAGTTACTGGCACAGGCAATATCAGTAAATACACATTTTCTCTTTGTACAACTTGTTTTTTACTTAAGACTACCAGGCCTTTACTTAATGCCAGCTACCTAAACAACCCTGCCACTCTGCCATTAAGGGTAATTATGGCAACCCTGCACAATACGACTAATTTTGCCTGGCTATAGAGTGTTTTCATGGTATGCAATTTCCCTGATATTTTGACAGCCCAGACTTATGTATTTATAAATATTTGTGGTTGCTAAGCTACCAAATATATTTATTTTAGACCTTGTACTATGTCATTTGGAGGCAGAATAAGTTGCTTTTTAGACCTCATAGTGAGAGAGGTTTACAGACTAATGTATGCTTCTCTGTCGTTTCCAATGCAAGTCTTTCATGGAGTACAGAAAGCTGAGCAAATCTGGCCTATTTTCCTACGGTGTATTCCCTCCCCTTTTCACTGCTTTCCCTAACACATGGTTTGTTTTATGTAATCGAATCAAATAGCCTATAATTTCTCGTACGGAACTAAATTGCATAAACTAAAAAGTAAAATGCCTACGGCCTACTTTTAGAAAGACATTGGGAAGAGAAGAGGATGACTGCACCTACGAGACCTAGGAGCTCTACCGAGAGGTATTGCCGGGTCTGCTCAGGCATCAGCACATCGCCCGAACTCCCAGAGCGTTTTCTTGTCTTTACTGCCAAGTGGTGAAGAACAGCCAGGGGAGGACCGTGAAGAAAGTTTACTCTCAACAGGCTAGACAGTGGCTGACTRAGCCTCCTTTTACTAAGCAGACAGTAGACGTGAGCTCACTGTTTCTTTCTCTTTGCTTTTCAGCCTCTTTGCACCCCTCTGGCAGCACAAGCACTTACAAAACCTGCCAGTTTTCTCAAGCCAAGTAGTCTCCCAATTTGGCATATCTGATGCAGGAGGTTGTCGTGATGGGCTGCAATAGACGTGACGCTGGAGAGATTTAGTAAGTCACATTTAAACTGGTGGGTTTGCATTGTAAATGCGTGCAAGATCTTTGTACGTAGAGAGGCCTCATTCTCCCATCGATTCCGTTCCCATTCACTCCATTTTAGGGTGTTGGATCACTCTAAAAATCAAACCTTGTACGTTAACACAAACTGCAGCGCAACGTGCTAATTCGTTATCTCTGACCAGTACATAAGGAATTACTTTGGAACAAAAGGAGTCACGGCCTGGAAAAGCATTGTGTAGACATTTTTCTATACTAGGACAGCAGCTAGTATCGTGAAGTSTTTTTCTATGATCACTGCTCTTAGGTGTTATGGTACACAAATAATAAATAGAAAGTGTTAGTAGAAGTTCAGGCCAGCACTTTATCAATAATGTCAGGAAAGGGATTTATTTGTTTTTAAAAATTATATACTTATTCAATATCATGCTGGTAGCTCTTGCAACACTTAGAAAGGAGACAATACCTTTCCTTCTTTTTCAAGCTGTTATATGCTCTGCTCCTCCCTTACCCTTAAGCCCTCAGGAAGCTCTGAGTGTTCTGGCTCCTTTGGCTGCCAGCACTACAGGGTATTTTCAAGCAGAAAGAAAGAATAAGACCTTTCGCTGTTGAAATGTGGCAGAATAGTGAACTGCGCTTGAAAATATTTTAGCTGTGAATGAGGTAGCTAACCAAGTGTGTCYTGACATAGCCTTTCCTCGTCGTTTTAGAGAATGGGTTTATGAATTCCTCCCACTTTTGTGCCTTTTCCTTGTACTTTAAATAAGGAGAGACGGCAATCTTCGTGCCCCCCTCAACCCTCTRTCTGAGTTAGGGGGACGATAAAGATAAATGCAAGCAGTAAACCATCCAGTTGYAGGCTTAGCTCGGTAGTGGAGCAAATCAGATGCTCCGAACACACAAGCGAAATAGTTTCTTGGCTGCATTAAAGCAGCTAGRGAGAAATCCAGCAGATCTGGGGGCAAGCCACATATCACATCTGGCTAAAATTCAGAAACTGGCAGAGTTTCACTGCTTTGGGAAATTTAAAGTGAATGTGAAGTTCAACTTCATCAACAATTTTAGTTACTGCTTGGGAAATGGAAACAGTACAGATGTCAAGCATTTACWATCCTGTACCAAAACTTGTAAATCGAGAAGAAAAGCACTGCAAGTTTTCACTGAGTATTTGGTTTCATTATAGTCTATTTCTGGATCTCTTCGGTTTCCCCCTAAAAATAGTGATTATGAGTATTAAATAGTTTCTGTAATGTTAAATAGTGAATATTCATACATAACATTAATCACAATAGGTTTTAAAATATAYGTGAGATTGTGCGATTGGTAATTTAAATGTTGTCTTAAAAAGGTGGATTTATGTGAGGTTTGGGGTTTTTTAAATTAAGCATCCAGCAAGAGACTATTTTATACCTGAAATTAAAAAAAATCTCACATAATAAAACTGCTTTGTCAGCTTCAGATTTTATCGTTTGATTCTGAATAATAGTTTTTACAATATCAGGCTGCTGTTCTTCATGAAAAATTTTGTCATTCTAGAGAAATTCACCATACTGATTCACCGYTAATTGGAAAAGCTGGCTGTTAAACTCAGTTAAAAATGTACGACAGTAAACTTTGCCTATCCCTTCCACTTCCTACCTAACTGAAGTCAGTAACTCCTCAGGTGATCTGATCTTACAACTACAGCTGCAGCTACAACCCAATTAGAAAACCTGGCCCTGAACAAGGATCCATCTCTTCCAGTGAAGAGTTTCACGGTSTATTTTGACTGAAAATTTCATTAAAAGTGAAAGAAGTGAGAWTGCAACTTGGGAGCATTTTACTTAACTAGCAATTTGTCTCCATCTGAGCCATGCAAGAGGAAAACTGAGGCACAAATATTACATGACATAACACTGGATGCTGATTTTCAGTAATGTTGMAATAAAATGAGGAGCAGGAATCATTGGAGTAGGAAACCACAAATCCACATAGTGTTGGATTTTGGRGCTTTTTTTAAAGAATAAACTGGCAGTGCCATACCTTTTCAAAATCACTTAATTTGCATGCCATTCACTTGCTTATGTATTGTGTGCTCAGATAATCTGCTACTACCAGTAGTCCTCAATGTAGTTCCTTTTCTTTCACATGGAACCTACCATCTTAATATTCTTAAAAGTTTAGATTTGCTTGAGTACTGAAAAAATGTTAACACAAATAACTATTGGTATTTACCCGTAACAATGTTAAATTTCACTTATAAAGTCTTTTTGCTACTAAGTCACCCTGCATCTTTAAAATCTATGATTATATATATTTAAAAATTCAGTTTTATTCCAAGACAGAATTCTATTCTATTTAGATAGAATCCATTGAGATCACTGTCTGAGTATTCCCTTACTTGTTTTGGTGTTGCTGTCATGGTGTAGGTGGTCCAGGGMAACCTGACTTCAGCTGTTTCACAGAGGACCTGTACATGCCTTCTGAATGATCCTTTGATGATGATTGCAGTTCAGTATTTTGCCCATAGACATTCATTTTTACTAGGACTGTGTTGGTCCTAATGGACTTACATCATTAATCTGGTGTTTTCAAACAATCAAGTTATTTCTGCCCCCCCCCATGCATTTTTAAATTTCCTTTGTTAATAAATTACAGCTATATCTCTGAAGCATGAGTAGGGCTGTTCATGCRTCAAGCTGTCCTTGTTAACGGGATAATAGCTGAATTTGTGTTTTCTCTAGCATTTAGGAAAAGTAGTTACAGTCTACAATGCAAATAGCTTTTTAAAAAAATCTTATAGCAAACTCCATGAGATAGGGTCAGTCTTGGCAGTGAGTCAGTGAGCCTTTATCTTTGTGAAAAGCAAAGGTACAGCATCTTTTCTTCCTGCTCTTAGAGCAGCATGACTCGTCGGGAGCAGAAACCTGCCTATGATCATTCAAGGAGCGAGGTGAGTGTGGTTCAGCGTGCAGCCTTTCCACTTCAGAATATCCTCAGAGAGGTCAAATGGTTCTGTTTTCTCTGAGGTTGTCTTTAAGACACCAGGGGGAACCTGTTAGTCTKAATAGGGTTTGCTGAATCAGAGAGAAAACGTATAGTAGTAGAAAGAGTAGTAGTAGTTTGCTTACAATCTTTAATTTACACATCCAAAGGTACGATATGTGCAAGGTCTTCTTTTGTGTTTACTGGTTTAGATGATGAGGGTTGAAATGAACTACTTTCTGTCTTGGTTTCAGGTTCCTTTCCGTGACCATTCAGGTTKAAGTGACAGCACTTTCTACTGACCCGGCTCTGGAGTCCTGTGTGTGTGTGCCTTTGGTTGGCTGAGGACCAGCAGGTTTCCTTGATCAGACAAGCATCATCTTTCTGCACCACTTAGCAGATGGCAAAATTCATAAACATTTCAGGGTGAAGATTCAACAGTATTTTGAAAAATGTTTGATGGATAAGTTAATAGGAGAGCTACAGGAATTCTGAATGGAATTTTCTCCAAAATTTCCCACCAACTGCGTTTTCCAAGACCATTTCCAGGGGTCTCAGTGATCCCCACTGCTAAAGGTGAAGGTTTTATGACTGTTATGAGAATGATAGTCTTATTATTGCTTCTTTCTGTGGCAAAATAACTAATGCTATGATCTCCACCAGCAGTGGCAGTCTGTTTCTGAAGGATCTCAAACTTTCCCTTTACTTTTTACTCTAYTATGAAACAGAAGTGATTGCCATTGAGTAGCCACAGAAGTTGTCACAGTGTACACTTACATGTGAAGTACATCTTTAAATGCTCTGGACATGTGCTTGTGCATCTAGGAGGTATCCTCTTGTGATAACAGACCAGGACACAAGTTTGAATCTGTATCCGATTAACTTTTAGAACATGAACCATGTTTAATTAATGACATGTGATTCTTTATCCTGATGGCACATCTTATCTTTTTTAAAAGTAATTTCTCAAAGAAAAATGATGTCTTTATTTCCAACTTCTTCTTCTTTTTTTCTTTTTTACTTCCTGCTCTTCAGCATGGCAGTCAAAATGACACTTTTGAGTAAATCTGAAGGGTTAAAGGTATTAATTTTAGAGCTAAACATGAGAATTTCAAAAATGTATTTGAGAAACGGTATTGAAATCAGGAATCTAGTAGCAAACATGCCGTTTCTCTAGCTATATAAAATAAGCATAGTATAGTCTRTTGATATTTTAATTACCAAAAAGCATTCCTTAAACGTATCCCTAGAATTAATAGTGAATTTTCTCTTCAACAAATGTACTCTGAAATGTTCACTTTTAGGAAAACATTTTAGTAAATCTATATAAATAAACAGAGATGATCAAATGTGTATTCCATTAAAAAAAATCCCATATGGCTAGGCATTTACTGTGTTACAAAATGAGAAACTGGAAGGGAGGGGGCCTATATTTCCCTTGATGCTTATGTGCAACTCCCATTAAAATTAATGATTAGCATACCCTAAGAACAGATAGCATTTCGTGTTTGGGACTGCATCCCGGGTTCGTACTCTTTAGAGATGGTTCATTTAAAGAGTAACACATAATGCCTCAGTACTGTATCATTTTTCAAAAGCTGTTTAAAACGCTGAGATGTTTTTTCCTCTTGGAATTTGCAATTTAGTTTGGTTCTAAGAATATCAAATTTAAGGTAAGTGTGCATTCCCATCTACCTCAGTTTGTTTCCATTCGTCAGATCTGGTCACAGCATGCTTTGTTTTAATTGGCAAGTTACTAGTAGTAAATCACTTCTGTCAATTTTTAAATTAAGGGTTTTATAAGAGGCCTTGCTTTATTTTCTTGCTGAAATCTTCCTTAGTCACTGACTCCAGTGTCAGGTCCCATCACCATGTTGTCCCTACAAACCAGAGTARTATAAGGCATTCATACTCCCTATTGTAAAATATATATCCTATTTAATAGTATGCAGAATGATTCTAGTTCAGTGAGACCTCTAAGCATATCTAGGTGTCTAGATGTGAAAATTGTGTGTACTTTCATTGAGCAGGGCTGTGCTGCCTGTCTTGTCCYGGAAATCCTCAGAATGCAGAGGAGGCAGATTGTGATGGAAAATAATTAGAATTAACGATAAAAAATGCTCTTCATTTTTTTGTACTTCCATGATGCTGCCAACGAACTCATGTTATGATGCATACTATGGACTGAGCTGCAGTATTCCTGGTACTGCTCGGCCTTTGATGACAGAAGGCTCTAAGATAAGGACATAAACGCCTGCAAACTGTGCACATCTTTTCATCGGCATGCAGAGAAAAATGTCAGATAAGAGGCAGTCATGAGAGGGCTGATTAAGGAAAGAAAAATATGCTTTTTTTCCAATTTTATGCACAAACTGTATTTTGCCCCTTCTATGCTTCTAAAAGGCCTGAGAAGACTTACATATGTGGAARACTTTTCTCCTTTGATTACTCTTCTTACAGTCAATTGGACTGTTCACCTGAGTGTATTTTTTTGTGAGCTGAAGCTATTTTCATGAACAGCAAGTACCTGCCACAGTGTTGATCATCCYGTAAGTAAATGAGGAGCTGTGCAGGGGACAAACATGTTCGGTATCCTAGAAGTTGCTGTCAATATTTCATGTGTGCTATGCATATGCATTGTATGAAATAGTCTTAAAAAAAAATAGCAGCCTGAAATGAAGTGTCAGTGAGTCTCAGCTGTTGGAGTGTGGAACATTTTATGACTAATACACTTCCTAGAGTTGTGTTATACATGTTTTCTTCAATAGAACCAAATTGCCATGAATAGAAACTAAACCTAGGAAACAATGCTGCTGTGCTGTGGAGGCAAATGAGGAAGAAAAGAATAATAAAAATATGTTTTCAGAAAGATGCTAGTCAGGAGAGATCTTTTAGGGGAAGGAGCAGATTCTAACAATTTCTGTAGCACCCATAGCTGTGATCTTCCAGCATAACTTGGTTTTAAATCTCTTTTTTTAGATCTAGTGTTTCTGTTATTTTCAGTTATCAAATGTTTATGCAGTTAACCTGACCCAACTGATCACTTAATATGTCAGAGGAAAACATTCAAAAGTGGAAAACTGGAGAATTTTGAAGTATTCCATCTTCAATAAGATAAGTGTGTCAATAAGCGTGGAGTGCCACGAGTGTATCACTTTTCTTCATTTGAAGGGAAAGGAGGGAAAAGGAAATGCTTACAACATTCTGCAGAAATAACGATATTTTTGAAACAGAAGCTTTGTGATTAATTAAAACAAGATCAAAGAAAAAAATAAACTACTCAGAAATCTAAAGTGTTTTGTCACTCATCTGTTTTCTTATTTTACARGCTAATCTGGAAATACTTTTTGTTTTATTACGACATGGTTTGAGGGAGCAAAGAGAGGATCCTCTTTCTTCATTTAGCTCATTCGAACTCATCTCCTAAAGGTCTGATTTTTCTTTGAATAACATCAGTAATATAACTTCTTTTTACTGTTCTGGGCTTTGAAACATACCTTAAATACTTGATTGGGTCCATATATAAAGGTAGATCTGTACAACTTGGCCTTTGGTGTCAGACAGTGTTTTACTTATTTCACAACTACTAATATAGAGATAATATTATACATAAAATTATARGGAAATATTAGCAAATACGTCAACTAGAGAGACATTACCTATTTTGGATAGAAATTGGCAAAGCCTGCCACCGCTTTAGGTAATTATGATGTTAAAAATAACAGCAAGTGATCTTTGCTACATCTGAATAAACACATTCCAAGATGAAAACACAGGCTGAGGATCTAGTCCTATTTCCCAAACATTTCAGCAAAAGCAGAATGTGTGTAGGGAAAACATTCAGACTTAGGCTAAATTGTCCATTGAAATTGAGAGACTCAATTTATTTAGGATAAAACTTGAACTGTATGCTTCGCTGCTCCAGTTGCATATTTTATAGTTTGGGCAGAATATCATGATGATCTAGACGGAAAATACAGTAGTTTGAACTGCAGTGCAGCTGCATACTTTGTTGAGTGGGTTAAATGCCACTCAAGCTGTGAACTTAGGAGACTGAAATTTCATATCCTCCTTTAATCATGCTGCATTCTTTGTTGATGGAGCAATAGAATTTGGCTGTAGAGAATATTTGCGAAAGAATGTACTTCTGTTACCAATATATTTTAGAAAACAAACTAGTAGGACAAAAATGTTTGCTAGCCGTGACATAGTGAGGATATTAACAGATAGTGTGTATGCAAGAATAATAAAGAGGCTCATTCTGCTTTTAGCTACTCTAGAGAAAGATCTAGACRTAACTTCTGGGATTCAGAGACTTGACRGAAACATTTAACATGAAATGTTCGTTTAGTAAAATAATTTCTAACTCTGTATATGAAAATGCCCTGTAATTCACCAAAAGCATTTTTTAAAGAAAAYAGGGAAGAAAAGAACTGCAGATTAAAAGCTGAACGCTACCAGATATGCCTGCCAGCGCTGGTATATCACTCTCTGAATGAAAACGGCAGCACAAGCATACTGCTGACACATATCACATTTAAAAAAGGCCGGAATGGATGCAAGCAATATAGCATCGCAACCTATAGCAACGCTGTATTGTGAACTCGCACCCTGCAGCAAGCGATAATCCAGTAGCGTGACACACCAGCGTTTTGATTCAAGTATTCCCCGCAATACTCATAGTTATTAGGCGGGACAAGGAGATCGTGGGATTGGCAGGTAGCGTGGCTGTCTCTGCTGACACGCGTACGTTCGCGCTGATAAGGGCGGCGGCAGGACGAGAAAACGCCCAGCCGCTGCGGGGACCGAGAAAGGAGGGCTGCGGACAGCGGCGCCTGCTCCCCGCGGCACCCACCCCGCCGAATTTGGGCGGAAGGAGCCTCCCCGCTCCCTTCGCAGGCAGCCGGAACCCTTCTCTCTCGACTCGGAGAAATGACCCATCGAGCGGGCAGCTGGAGGAGCCTTCAGTCTCTGCAAAGMAGAAATGAGCTTTGACACCTTTTTTTCTTTATTTTTTTTGAAACTTTTTGAGGGGATATCAGAAATCCTGAGTGTTGGACCTGCGAAATACATTTTTCCCTGCAACAGCTGTGTTTATGGTATATGTCTCACTATCCGCTTATAAGCTAACACTTAAAAGCATTCACATGGRTATTACTCAGCAAGAGATTAATCCTGTCAAACATCACATAACCAGCCTGAAAATGCACATTACCGGGCGTATAATACCGGCTTTGACATTTCTTTGCAGCGCATCCAAACATTCTGCAACGGACACTCAGRCTTGTTAGTGTGAAGACAGATACACAACCCAGGTAGGAAACATATTTTTCCTAAAAACCTGGATTTAGAGCTACCGGGACTTGGTCATTTGGCACRTGGCCTTTTGTGGACGCACGCTTTTCCAGCACAAGCGTGGAAATGCGGTTTGTTCATTCGTCTGCAGAGAGGCACATGTGCAAGCAGTGCGATATTGCCCTTTAGTTCACACGATAGTTCATGCTGTAGCTGGAACAAGTGGTGCAGTTAAGGCTTCTGCAATAGTTAAAGCATCTGCATAGAAGCTGAGATCAAAGATCCATTGCTGAAGGGAAAAATCTGGCCTTATTTTGGGTACCTTCCTGATCCACCCACCACCACCACCAAAAAATTCTCCAAACAAACAAACAAAAAAATCCCATTCAACCTTCAATAAGATTCAGGTTTAAAAGCTTTAAAGCTGTCCAAACATTTATAAATTTGGCCTGAAATGGGTTTAACAGGACTGTTTTCCATACTCCACTACGTTTGTGTAGGTTCAGTTGATCTGAAGTTAAAAAAAGATTTGGGTTCAGACTGCCTCTTCAGCGTGGGTTCAGATTTCACAAGCAAAATTTAAACTGCCTTGCCTGTGGACTAACAGATGGAATTAATCTACAACTGTAGGCAACTGCTTGCAAAACGTACAGAAAAGCCAACATCCATGCCCGGTTTTTGTATGAAACTACTGCATGCATCAGGACAGGGGAAACTTTTACCAACAAAAATTAGTAATAGTATTAATGAAACCAAAAGGCTTTCTACCAACAGACAGAATTAAATGAAAGTACTAATACTGCTTCCCTATAAGCTCTGTCTGCTTTCATTCCGAGAAACCTTTAATACAGTTGGAGGCAGTATTATCTAAACTGTTTTTGAAGATATTCCAAAAAGACAAAATAGTTACCTGCTGTAAAATGTGGGAGCATACTTTTGTTTAAAAACAATCTGATTCAAACCAGAATGCAGAATAAAGAAATGCATGCACTGTCTATATCTTTGTTCTGCAGTCTTCTTTACCTTATATTTCCATGCTTTGAACAGAATTTCATTTAGGTCAACAACCTAAAATGACATTTTATCTCATTGATAAAGAATAACTGTAAAAAATAGTAAATATTTTTCTTTGAAAAGAAAAAAAGAAAATGAACACTTAATTTTCCTTGGCATCTCAGCATCAAATTAATAGGCATTTTGAGAGTTCAGTTGTGCTTCACAGAATTTACTTTTATTCTTATGAAGTAAGCCAATGGGTGGTACATATCAGGTACCAAATAATAACAGAGAAAACTCAAAATTCTAAATTTGATTATGAAATGAAACTGGTTGCACAGATGCAGTTAATGTCCATTAACGCCCTGTGAAAACAGAGGAGTGTCTCTCCCAAACTCTCTCCACCAGTACTTTTCCAGCTTCCCCCAATTTCACAGATCCACAGTTGGATCTTTCAGCTTTCAGGCAGTGTAGGCTAGATAAGAAGAGCATCCCCTGTTTTTTTCTTTCTGAAACCATATGCTTTGGGAGTATGTGCGAATAACGTGGTAAAGGTGCACTGAGGCTTGGAGAATTCACTACATATTGTTTTCAGTTCTKATTAATAACTTAGCTGTATCTCATTGTCCTCTGAATATTATTTGCTCCTGCTATCCTTTTTTTCAGAAAATAAAAATAACATGTGAAGAAGGAAAAAAAAACATGAAAAGAAGAAACATACAGTTAAAGAGCTATATTAGATTGGAAAGCCAAGCTAGGAACTGCTAAATTGGTGGTTGCCTGTGTACTCCTAAATATCTCCCATGTGTTTCTGTCCTGTGTACTGAAAGAGGCAGGGGTCCTGTGGGAAAACAAGATGAGAGCATGTAATTAAAGACTCTATCATAATGCATATGCATATAACACTACATCGCACACACAATGTGTGGTTCATTTTCTTTCTCATCCTGTCCCTGCAGAGAAGATGAGAGGGAAAATGAACTACACATGACAGATGTTAGTCACATCGGTTAATGCACTTCTGGAAGGCAGTCAGATGCTGAAGTTGTTTAAAGGATRTTGTAAGGGTAGGATAGGATAGGATGGGATAAAGGATGGTTTAAAATAGGATAGCATTGAATAGAACAGRCTAACTGACCAAAACAAATATTCTAAAACAAATAACAATACCTGATTTTCTCATCACATGAGGGTGCCAGACGYTGTTGGTTTCCTCAAGTGCTGGAAAAAATATAGTACATATGGAAAAATGAAATCCTAGGGATTGTATAGTCCTTTTAATGAACAACATCCTTTTCTAGGATTGTCCTTTCGTAATTCACTACTTAAACTATAAATATTAAATAAACATATATTATCAAAGATAAATAAAATCTAGTATATGTAGATTAGGAGAAACTCAGGCTACAGTAAAGGATAGGCAGGAAAAATTGTGGCACCCATTATCCCATATAACGTGCTGGGAAARCTCAAGAAAAGTCACAAATTTATTACAATTTGCAAAGGCACAAAAGACCATRATACGTTGCCCATTCAGCTCACCCTACTGTCCAATTTCTCTGAATTTTTCCACTGTCACTGTGCTTTGCTATGGCCTCTACTCTATATTCTTCAGATGAGGAAATTATGTAGTCATTCATCTCCCATTCTTTTAATTTTCTTATTTYCCTTTTCTATTATTTCTGCTCTTCCTGAGATTTTATTGAATGAAGGCAGTTTTGTTGTTAATTTTTCTCAYATTGAAGCTCTAACATTAGATACTGTTCTTTGCTGTGTGATGTTCAAATCCAAGTTTAACAGAAAGCTTATTCTTGACTTTGATACCAAAYAGTTGAAATAGTTGTAATATTGGACAAGATTAGTGAAAAATACTGTCACTGTGTATCATACATTGATAAAGATAATTTAAATAAGATCAGGATTCAGAAGCTGGAAGTTAGTCACTTGTTTCCAACACAAAATCTAAAGACCACTGAAATTTGACCCAAAGACTCCCAGTGACTTTGATGGATTGTGGATCAAGTTCAGTCCTACTGAAGAACATCTTGCAATGGAATGACCTGAGAAGGACGTGAGGTTTTTTTTTGGAATTGGAAATTTTTGCACGGTTGTGTAGAACACTGCTTCAATAAAAGATAAATAGATAAGGATTAGCAAGCCCAAGTACTAAAGAAAATAATTCAAAGAAATCCATTGTTTGATGTATTCATTATGTGACAGGGATGAACAATAATTCAACTTGTAATGTTTGACTAGCATATAGACTTAAAGAATAATTATTTAAAACTTAAAGCTGCATTAGATGCTAAAATATTTGATTCCCTTTCACAATTGTAATTCTTCTCTAAATACAGCCCTACTTGGCATACTGGTTGTGCATTTTATAGTTTTCCAATGAATTTTAAAAGCTTGCCTTTTCAGAGCAAAGAATTTAACCACCACACCAGGGAATCCATGCCTGCCAGCCTCTCCATATGTTCCCTACACTCATAAGCCCTCTTGCAGTATTACTCGCATAACAAATGTAAATATAGTTCTGGACCAAGATTTCTCTCAGATGAACACACATCAAAGACTATGTCAGTGAAGAGACTTTTCCTTCATCTATTGCTATCCAGCTTTGAACATTGTCTTCTATTTCTTCATTTAAATTTTACAACAGTGAGTGCATAAGATTAAAAAGCAGATGCTACCTAAAGGCAAAAATTTGCCCYGTTACACATTTTGACTAGTGTCTTACTCTCTGAGTGATCCTTTTAAGTCAAAGAACCAGTTTTGAGTTTCTTCTGTCAAATAATACTTTGTCACCAACGGAAGTGCTACAGAATAATGGATATAGAGCAAGGTATTGCTCAGTGTAGTTCAATCATGGGAATATCCATAGAGAGCAACTGCGAGTGTCTTGCACTGGTGATCAGATACTCAGACGAGGTTTTYGCTGGAAGCAGAGGCTATTCATACGAGCAATCCTTCAGTGTTGCTCAGGTAATCCTGAACTGATCCGGAGTTATGTAATTAATGAAGAAGCTCTTATACTGAAGAGTTAGATCATAGAATGCAGTCTATCCATACGTTTTTTAAATGCTAAGGTGATCCAGAGAATAGCAGAGAAGTAAACCTTAAAACTGTATCTGGTAAAACTGTTGAAATGAAACTTAAAAATAGAATAATAAACCACCTGGTATATCATCTAATAGGAAAGATTAAACCAGCATGGTTTCTGAAAATGGAAATCAATCTGTTCCATTCCTTTGCATGTACTGAAAGAGAGGGAAAGGGGAAATTAGTTGAAATAACATACTTAGTGTTTCCAAAGGCATCTGAAAAGGTCTGTTACTATAGGTTGCTAAGACAAAATAGTTATGTTAAGAGATGTAAATATCATGTCAACTGGCTAAGAGACCAGAAATAAAGAAAGCAAAAGGCAATTTAAATAAAGAAGAAGGATTTATTGAATATATATATGTATATATATAAACAGAAARCACAGTCATAGATGTACATCAGCAGTAATAACAGAAAGTAGAGCTAGCACAGAGGGCAGACACCTCAAGTGCTCATACAATTAATTATATCAGCTCAGTGAAGATTTTAGTTCAATGTGCATTTGCTTTCAGAAAGCAAATAAAATATTGGATGTGTGAGAGAAGTCATAGAGAATAACGTGAACRTATTTAATACCTGTATATAGATTATGTTCTCCTCATATATAAAACATTATCTACAATATAGGTCAAATGATTTCTGAGAATTTAGAGACATTTAAAAGGAAAAAATGGAAATTGAAAAACCTGTATGAAAGAGAATAGAAAGATACAGTCTTTTGTATTTTTGAAAGGAAAAAGATGGATATAATCAGTTTATGGACCTTAGTAAAGAATGTAGAGCAGAGAGATCGGAGGTGCTCCGTTCGTAGCAGAAAAAAACAACATTCTTCAGAAGTGGGAAGAAGCAACTAAAAAACTGTTGGTCCAAAAGACTTTTTTCATTTAACACACAGTCACACTGCGAAACTCACTGCAAAAGATGTTATTGAAGCCAAGAAATACTGAGCCTAAAAAATTGGCTGAAATTAAAATAAGGAACAGGTATTAAAACTAATATGAGTACAAACTTCAGTATGAACTGAGATATTTGCTCTTCAGTACTTAATCCAAACTCTAAAAGTTAGCTCTGCAGGAAGTTTACGCTGTGTCTGATTACTGCAGAGTATTATCCTTACCAGATGTCATTCAGACTCCTGATGCTCAAGTGGCTCAGGAGATCTGTGGGGTTGGAACCCAGTGGTGAGCTTCAAAGGGCCACTATAAAGGGAATTACTATTTCCTGCTCAATATTAGAATAGCACTGTGGAAAGCAAGGTGACTTATCTTCAGGAGGAGATCTGGGTTGCAACACCTTTCCCTAGAGCCCTCTTCCCAGAGGTCTCTGATTTCGGAGATACCCTCTGTAGGAGTCTCTGCCACTGCAGAAGGAAAGTGCTATGACATTTCATCCTAGACTGTCTGCATGATAACGCACTCATGGCTGTGTTTGACCTCTGAATGTATAGATGTGGCTGGCAAGTTTGTCCTCCTTCCTCTAAAAGGAAGCCGACTTCACTGATTTTTTTTTTTGACTTTAGAACTTTCCTCCGAAAGTAGTCCAGCRTCACAGAAAGGAGGGTTACAGCGTCAAGAGATGAAGCAATGCCGAAGGAAAGACAAGACCAGAAAATGAAGACAGGGATCCTGGATCCCTTTCTTTAAGATCCAGAAATCTGGAAATTTTTCAGTTTTGTGGTCCTCTATGAAATCTGAAAAGAWTTCTCCCTGACYAGCTGAGAATTATGTGTATGTATATACAYRTATATATATATAGTTGTCCATCTTTAATGAGTAGTATGAGACATTTTCAGAATAGATGGAGTTACTACCACTAGACAATTTTCAGAATAAGGAGCACAGTATTGCAGAGAGATGAATAAATGGCAATTTGGATGCCAGTCGAAGTTTCCCTGGGGTTTGATTAAGATAAAGGTCAGGGCCAGAACAAGCAATAGCAACACCCATTGCTGGCAGGCTACACAAACAAAGGGCAACACCCAACAATCCGATTCAAATCAAATAAAAATAATAATTTTCAGGACTGCTTCCTCRGTAAATGTCTAGACAGTGGTTGGAGAAGGATGAACAGAAAATGGTGTCAGATTTTCAGCAGTCGTCCTGAAATCTCGGGGTGCGTTTGCATGAGGAAATTTTCACTCAGTAAGTAATGATATATACGTGCAGTCCACAAGGTGCTCTGGCTTTCTGTGTAGGCACTGGTAACACAGATAGTTGGACATTTATGCTCCTTGTGTAGGATTTAATTTAAAAGAAGTATGTTAATGTACCACCAAGCAACTTTCAACACACCAAAACCTTCCATGCCAAAAGATTCCATAGGTAAAAATAAATACTTCAAAATAAAACTATGTTAAGAGAAATGTTAGCATTTTAGCTTTGCCTTCACTTTCTAGAGATTCAGAAGTATTTCTACACGTGCAGAGAGATAGAATGGAAATATACTGCAAGTTGATCAGATACAAGCCAGCGTCCATCGAAAGCAGTGCAACCCTGTTACCTTGGAGCAGCATAGAAGAGACACTCAACAGATAGAGACTGGTTTTATATCACCTTTCTCCCGTTAACCTTGACGTTTTTCAAATTCAATCCATTTTTCAGAAGGAATTTACAAGTTCGACAGCGTGACGTCATCCCTTTGCTCGCAGTTCCAAGGTGCTTTTCAGCCAGAGCTTGGTCCAAAGCTTTGTCTCTTGGGGTTTTCACTCAGGGTCACGTAAAAGTGCCTTTCAAGCTGTTTTTCTAGCTCCCTTGTTGCCTTCTTCATGTACATACGGTTATTTTCTGTTTTGTTTCCCTTCTGCTACTCTGACTCCATTAAACAGTATGTGAGCTCTTATATCTGTGTTAGGAAACTTCTTAAGAARTTGTCTTAAACCCCTATTCTTGTTTTGCTCCTAAGCTGTGGGTCATGGCTGCTGCTGTTTCCTCTGCTCGTTCCATAAGGGAGATTAGCTGCTGTTACACGTACGGTTGCAGAGGATATCTCTCAAGCCATGCGGYAGTAAAACTCACTGTGCAGCACATCTGTGGGCTGCATGAAGCACTTCTTTTTGTGTGTGTGTGAAGAAGAGAGAAGAATCAGACACAAATTATAGAGGCATCTTTTCAGCTAAACAAAATGACTTGGATGACTCGTGACCAGCAAGCTCGAGCTCAGCAGCAAGAGTTGAAGCAGACAGTATAACTCAGAATTGTAAGCGCCAAGACGCGCTTGTGTACGGAGCTGATCTGCCTTTCTTGAGGTTCAAGTAACTTGTAATTAGCAAGTAAACCTCAGAAAGGTTCACCTATATTTTCAGGTGTTAATTCTGACATGTGATGATTTAAGGGTTGTTCATTTTTCCTACATAGTTCCTTCAGCCACAACTGAGGTAAGATTTTCCAATCCATCTATAGTCTAAAAGACTAGTAATATTACTTCTGTCAAATTCGAATGGAATTGCTTGATGGTTTTATCAGCAAAGCAGACTATATGTCAGAACGCATTAATGATCAACGTCTTTCTGAGACTAGAGAAATCAATTGCTTGTTTGAAAAATGCAAAACTTTGCGCAAACGGTTGTCTTAATTTGCATCAATGGATTTACTAGCAAAGATCTTTTACTTTGGAAGCCTTATGACATCARATTAAATATATTTAATATTACTGGGTCAAATTTTATGTATGTAGGTGATCTTAGCAGGACTATCCATAGTGACACCATGATATGAAATATATAGTTATTTTAAAGTACATACGCTTTCATTTATCTGAAGAATGCTGCAAGCAAGAAGAAAAGCAAACTAGTATGTCTAAGATAACTGAGGAAGAAATAAAACTGCCACAGCATCATCTCTGTGGAATGCTAGGTATTCTGTATTCGCCCTCAAACCAGACACAATGAACTATCCTGAAGGCTTTTCTTCCCATTTTTTTTTCTTTCGTAGTGTTGTGACCATGTTTGGTTGCTAAGATAAGAATTACTTTTAAAAAAATGGTCTTTTAATAGCACTAAGTGTCTAACAATTTTAATAATAGGAAAAACATTCTAATATCTTCCTAAGAATAGAGAAAATAATATTAGTGAAAAAATAATAGAAGAGCTCTGCACTGAAAAAAAATCTGTGCTTAGAGCTTGGCAACATTTTCTTGCTAGACCTAGAGGCAGGTATTTTCAAAGGCACAAATTATAGTTAGGTGCCTAACTCCCATTTCCGCCTTAGAAAAACATCCCCATAGCCCTTTTCTGAAGCAGCAGTTGTTTCTCTCGCATATGTTCAAAGCCACATGCCTCCTCTTTTTACATCAGGATGAAAAAACTGCAGGCACAAAGCTGATGCTGCTGTGGCCTTTTCCAGCTCTCATTGATTTCACTAGAAGCTGGATGAGGCCCCCTGAGCACAGCTAAGACAGAAATACAGGATGAAATACCTTATATTTTCCCTAAAAATCATCTTATTCTTACACTGGCCAATTTGATAGTATCTTATAGTCACTTCTAGAACTTCAAGTTCCTCAGTTATATAGGAGTGGCCAAGTGTATCACTTAGAAATAATTAACAGCATATCGGTAAAAAGCAAAATGATTTCATCTGATGTTTGACCTAATATTTCCTCAAATATGTAAATTGTATAGCTTACAATTTCAGCACTTCAGAGAATTCTGTCTTGCTTTGACTGACATTTGTCATGTAGATACAGTAGAGAAAGATTATTTATCTTGACAGCAGGCTGATGACAAAACATCTATACTATGATTAAGCTCATTTCTAGATTAGAAGGATCATGCTAACACTTTCCACAGCTGGTGTCACTGTGACAGTTGTAGTTATCTTAGTCCCCATTTGAGTATTTTGCATTTTTTCCCATGGAATGCCTGAAGATTTCTGATTTATAGAATACACTGTATTTTTGCATAAAAGCAGAGAACAACAGCAATATGGACTGCAGATTCTTTTATCAAAATATCTTGACATTGACATTTCTCTATTTTTAATGGAAATGTCATTTTGACCATGGGCTTGAAATTGAGGTCATGTTTATAGGATGTGGCTAATTTTTGTCATATCGTTTGCTAATTCTAAAATCTTTGGACATCTAAATCTTGACCTTCCTTTAGAAGTCGTGCTTTAATTTCYAATGTGCTCATRCTTTGGCAGGTGAAGATGGCCAGGATAACAAAGCRTGTTGTAACCAATATTTGTTTCATTCCTCAATTTCATGGCTTAAAAGTTTAAAATAYGGTATGATCCAAGTCACTCAGCTAGTGAAGTTTGTCACAAGTCATGAATTTAAAGTATTTTACCGTATCTCACGTTCTGATCCATTATATAAAAGATTCGATTTGTATAAGCACAGTTTCATATTTTATCAAGCAGGAAACTGAATGTACATGGATTGTTTTCTAAATGCACAGAGAACCCATAATGAGCTACAAACTTTCTCTGTTGGGAAGAAGTGAAGAAGCCTTTTTTTTTTTTTTTCCTTTTCCTTTTCCTTTTCCTTTTCCTTTTCCAAAGACTTAATTCTGGCTGGAGAATAGGCCATAGGTCAAAAAAGACCTAGGTGAAACACAGATATCTGTGATCCTTAGGACACCCGCTCAGCTGCCACTGGCTTTGGAGGCATGGCAACGCTGTGTCAGAGTTAACATCAATATTCTTCCAGATATTAGACATAAGGTGTTCTTAGTTCTCCTTATTCTTAGAATTCTCTCAGTTTTTAAAGAAATGAAAACTTCATAAATATTTCACATCCAAACCCTGTCAAGAACTAGCTGTTCCTCCACCCACTCTCATACAAACCTGAAAAGCATTCCCAGAACGTGTTACTAAACCTGACTCTGTATAAAACAGTGGTAGCTTTCTTTTAAAAAGGTAACTTCTTCCATCCATATCAATAGCATAAAGTGTTCAAGAGTACGTGGCAAACTTGTCTTTAAAAATCTTCACAGCTGCTTGTTGCATAAACCAGTTAAAGATTCAGTAAGTCYGAACTGAGACTCTAGCCTAACAATCACATGGGTAGGGACAGTGTAGTCTCCAAATTAAAGCAGCTTATATATTTATATTAAATTAYTCAAAAAAAAAGTTTAGATATCAGCATCTTGGCTATCATTATAACCCAGTTAGATGYGTTATGGTCTTTGCACCAAAGAGTTCATGTAAATACACCATCTTCCCAAAGGAGCTGGTTCCCCYGCCCAAAATGTGCTTCTATTCAGGTACCTATGTTGGAATTAGCTTTTTTTTTCTTGTATTATGTTGCTTATAGAAGATTTGTCAGCCCAGCTGCTGCTCTTTTAGTGTCTTTGTGCCGATCGTCTTTCTGAGCCATGACGTGCTAAGGTAACGTACGTGAGGTAGCGCTTTGTTTAACACAGCAGTAGTGTCCCCCCACCTCTCGTCTTAGACAACTTTCATTCTTAGCCCATAAAAAATTCAATGGATTAGTCCAGCAATGCAGGCCAGAATATTCAGAAGATTATGCATGCGAAGACAATTGTTTTCCTTTATATATTAGGAGAAATTTTATATTTAAACATTTCACCCAGGCAATAAATCTTGCAGTAGCTTACTTTTCCAGGGAATGATGCCTTATGCACCACCTGTGTGGCCCAGAAAGGAAAAGGAAAGAAACTTTAGACTGTCACTGTTTTCATACTTTCCTGAAGAAAAATGGCTTGGAGTGAAATAAGGTTTTTACAGGCCTCTGATGTGACTTAAAGTGGAAGGTATTCAGCTGTATAAAATATGAACAGGCGAACAGTCCAACAAGCAATGCCTCAGAGCATCAGAGCCCTCACAAATCACAATTTCAAAAATATGTTGAAGCATCCATTTAGCAATCAGAGGCATGTTCAACAACTCTTCTTGAGTAGCCATAGCAAATAGAAGTTATTTAATTTTATAACTGCAATATGGCAAATAAATAACACTTCTTTGCTTTCTTGTATTGCAACAGGTTCAAAAGTTCAGCTTCAGTCAATACACAAACTCATCATCGTGTACAGATTTTTATACTACTGGCAGATGCTGTTAAATATAATGTTTTTAATGCAAATATTAAGTACTATATAAAGAATCCAGTAAAGAAGAATCAAAGTATGTCCATATGGTGTTGACTGATTTATACCAGACTATAGCCAGTCTTTTGAATCCCTTCAGTTCTGCAATGGGAAATTAATGTGCAAGGATACACTGACMACTGGACCTTTGTAGATACAATTAGAAAAAAAATATACTTCTTCGGTTTAATAACATGGGGCTGAAAACAATGACTGGATTAATTTGGACTATTTTATGCACTTTAAACAGCCCTTGACTTAACTGTTGCTGTTGTTTAAAAGAGAAAGACCTTTCTATTAAAATCTTCTGTTTCTTTCATTCTTTACCACTGTAAGAAGTAGCTCTAAATGTGTTCAAATAAGTGAGTAGAGAACTTTAATTTGGTAGCATATTACACTCACACAAGTGTTAATGAGTACAAAAGATGCAAGCAATGAAGAACCAGCCTCAGACACCATAAATCCAAAAAACCTATCCAATATATCCATCTCCATCACTCTTCATGTCTTTTTTTCTCAGTGGCTCACCAGACGGTAATGTTCTCAGATCAAATATTCTCTATAAATTGGGAGAACGTTTAGCTGATTTATGAGGCTTTTAGCTATTACATACTTACCTACTCAATAAAAGTACTTACATCATATGACACACAAGCTACCTTCACAATCCAAGAATCCTTCTTAAAGTGACACATACATCAACTTGTAATGTGATTTCCTGTACCTAATATATCACTTAAGGGCAAATAAGAGGCATTCCATAGTAGATATTTTTTATTTCTTCATTAATTGTTCCTCGTTTTCTCAGACACACTTTTTTACTCTTATGGCTTTCTCCCAGACATGAGTATTTTCTTTAACAATAAAAAAGTGAGAGATAGAAGATGGAAAGGCAGACAGAGACAGGTGCTGGGAGTGAGAAGAACATAGAGACTCTGATTTTCTTAAAATTGCTTTTTGTTTTCAAATGCATAATTAAGTAACGGTTGATGTTCATTTGTAGTAAGAATAAATGGAGAATTTGAAATGGGTTTTGATGAAAAGATTTACCTGTGTTGCACAATAGACTGATTGGCTTATGTCAGGGCTTATTAGTCCTTAGCATCAGAATACAAACATATATTTGATTAACTATAATGATGCTTATTCCAGCCCACATAACATGGAAACTCTTAAGTGCATATCTCATTGCATCAGCATAGTTCCAACTTTTTAGGCTATGTTTCTAATCTGTACTGTACAGCCTTTTTACCAGCATCATTATTGGTTCTAGAATAAAGAGAAAACACAATCAGGATGAGGGATGTAGRTAAGATTTTGTTCACTTTGCATGTAAACTCATGTCAAAGCCTGAGGAAGTGAATCCTATTCAACTTTTAAAAACATTTTTAAGAGCCTAAAAASGTATTTTGTACACCCTCTTCCTCAAAAAAATATGTGCTAGTGCCAAAATCCTAGAAGAGATATTTCCTACGTTAGCTTTACTTGCAAAGTAAGYATTTGAATAGTCTATCCTAGAGCTGGCCTGTTTTAAGTATCTTTTGTTGTCAGGTCTTTTGCCCTTCCAACCACAGGATTAACTTGCCCCAGGATCTTTCAGCCTCACTAGTACTCAGCTTCCACTTTAGTTTCTCAAATGATTTCACAAGCAGCAAAAATGACACTCTTTGTAGACTTTTACATGATTTATCTTTGCCAGAGAGCTGAGCGCTGGCCYACCTATACAGACACAGTTTTCTCATTATTGAGAAAATAAAAAAACAGAGAAGTGGCGTAGCATACAGTAATTTTAAAATCTCTCTGAACCCCTCAGTCTCCTCATTTCCACAGGGTTCCCAGCTGCTCCTCTCCTTTCTGCCGCTTACCTGATCCCTCAACCCGAACTCCGCAGTCTGGTAGCCCATAACAGCAATGGGTGAGGCAAAGCCAAGGTGGCTTTGTAGCAGCAAGTTCCACCCGTCCATCTCAATGCAGCAAATATTCCCAGTGGACAAGTACTGGATTTATGCTACCAGCTTTGGATAGAAAGTGGCCAAGCAGCAGACCTGACAGGTCAGAGCAGGCAGGGCTTGGCACAGGTTGTACAGTYCTTGTAAACATACGGTAGAAAATCCAGCGGGATTGTGTGCATAAATGATGGCCCAAGGGGGAAGGATGTCTATTACGTCTGTTACGTTTACATTTCAGCCCCAGCTGAAACTGCACAACTACAACCTTGGGTAGTAATTTAAATTCCGGTTTAAACTTCCTGTTCCAGCTCTGCTCTAATACTGCTACTTATTAATTACAATGTGTGCTACACAACCTCTATTAAAGATAAGAACTTGAATAGAAAATTTATTCTTAGGGGGAAACCCTAGAGAATATTACCGTACGAATCTAATATACTTATATATGAAACTCACATACGTCTATAGAGATGTATAAAAGCTTTATAAAAATGAATATAATTATCCCTTCAGTTCTATAAGAAAATAGGTCTTTTATTAGATGTTTCATAATCTTTAAAAAAGCAGGCTTCTATACATAACTTACATTGTTTTTTTTCTTTCAGACTGGCATAGAAAAAAGTCGATTSGATTTATTTCTGAGGAGGGATAATAATTATTTGGTGAACTTTGAAATTTTTTGAATTAATTGGTGAACTCTAGCCCACAGCAGGATGTGACTAGATTTTGTTTCATTACTGTTACGGAAAGATCTGGCTATGGCTAGTGCAGAGAAACTTGAAAGTGTATCTGGAATAATTTGTTTTCTGGTTATTGTATTCCTGAGCCCAGTTTGCACAGACTGTGCTCAGCCAAGTGATGCAAATGCAGAAAACATGCCACAGAGACACCTACAACACAGGGATTCAAGTGAAGCGTTGCAGTGCCATTAAACTATGTTACCATTGATGACCCAGACCTACGACAGTCTGCTCTTCCATGATCATCTGGGTTATACAAACCAGCTTATTAGCTAGAAGAATGCAAAYGTGGAGCCAGAAAAGAACCTACCCCACCAAAAAAAAGAGGCAAGCAATAGCTAATACCTTACTTTTGCTTTTAGCGACAAACTCATCGATCCTCTAACCAAATTCATAGCATGGATTGGCAGAGTTTTCTTGAAGCCTTACAGAACAGCCTTGCTCCAACCTTTTCTGAGCTGAGCATGGCCATATAGATGGGGGAAGAGAAAACTATTTTTTCTTTCTCATTCTTTTGGCTCTCCCTGACCTAGCCCTACGCTAACTGTCATCTCCCACTTACTGTCAGCATGTTAACACCTGCTTCTACATAACCTGCTGTTCAGAACTTCATTTCTCATTTAGTTAAATTTTAAGTAGGCACCTTCCATCTTTCTCCTTTGCTACTCTCCATGCTTGAAGAGGGTATAAAAGTAACATCTGTGGCATTATTTTATTACCTACTTTCAACTTTACCTACATCCTTAAAACTCTAATTTACTACGATGTCTAAAACTATTTTAACTGAAGTTWAGTCGCTGCTGTTGGGATGATTAACTTTATCAACAAGCATTCCTATTTGTTTGTACTCCACTTATTGTTCATACTGGAGTGTATACTGGAGCAGGAACCTTTCTTTTTTGTTATGCTTCCTCCCATCACCTAGTAGAGTGTGGTTCTGCATTTTTGCCACAGGTCCTGCATGCTCCAGGAGCAATTCCAATACCACAAACACTGAGAACCGCTCTGAGTTTGTTAGCTGGTGCACAGTTTGAAGGCAGCGATGGCTGATGATGGTCTTACGTGCCGCCGCTGCAGGAGGTCTGGGTAGCAGCACTGAGAGAAAAGGACAGCCCAGCTTAGCGCACGGCAAGTCTTCTCTGCGCCGAGGACGTACGCGGCTTTCTTGCTGAAAGATTGCAGCAAGCCAGAAAGCTGAATAATTTTGCCGTAAGTGGTTGATAGTCTGGAAACTGAGCGAGTGCTTTTGTGCTCAGTAATCTGCCAAAGAGAATTTACAAACTGTGGTGACGATGGTGTGCWCCAATCCTCCCTGCGAGGAAAAACATCGTAGCAGAGCTAATGAACACTGCGCGCGAAGGCTAATTACAGTGATAGAAACGAAGCCTGTTCTCCTGCAACACGCTTCGCTGTACGCAGTCCCTTTTAGGGATGCTTATCTTGCCTTCAGTCCGTATTAGYGATTGTTTCGCTCCCCAGGTGTGTTCTCGCTGAAGTTCCTAAAAGCTGCTCTAATCTCAGCTGCATGAAATATTGATATAACTGTAAAGGTGACTTTCAAGGTCATACATCTTGACAAAATATTGTAGGAGTGACGAAAATATTTGGCAATCTGTTCTGTAGAATAAGAGTTTATTAAGAATCTAATGGTTAATCATGAAGTTAACACRTACAATCATTGCCTGCTCTGCTCTCACCTTGTTTCATATTAAGTCAACATCACACCACGACAGTAGAGCAGATTGTCATCACTTCATGGCATTATACATAAAAGGTGTTGTTATAAACATTGCATCAAATCAAGATGTAGAATATAAAACTAGAGTGACATGTGTGGGGAAAAGTGATACCTTATCTCTCTCTGAATTTTGCTCCTGAATTTAAACACCACAGAATTTTTGCAAAATCTGTTTATCATTTATTCAGTACTGGAAAAGAGAGAGATTAGAGAAACAGCACATTCTTTCAAAATCAGGAAGTTACAGTGAATATTTTGGAAAGCCTTTGAATACACTGAAGCTAGTATAAAAGAAACAGCACCTTGTGAGCTAAAATAATTCAATATGTTTTCAGTAAGTTGAAGAGGGAACACTTATTTTATTCCTAGGAAGTTTAACAAGTTCAGGGGTAGGACCTGAGTTAGATAGAGAATGTAAAGAAAAGAAGTCAAAAGTTTCTTTAAATATAAACTCTGAAAAAAACATTGGTTTTGAATTTTCAAAATGAGGTGTTCTGATTCAGTTGAAATCCTTCAACACTGCTGAGATTTGTTTGTTTAAAGTAATATAGTATAAATGGAAAATAATTTAGAAACATGAAATCAAAATATTCCACTCTAAAAAGCCATACTCCCTACATGGAGTAAACTCAACTCTATTTTTTAATACTCAACACATTTTGTCTTTTCAGTTTTCCAGAACTGAAATATTCCAATAGAAAGAGCTGTAGTCAAAATATACCTCCAGTACAGGCATTTGGTGGAATATATTCCTTGTTCAAAGATGAGCCTAGAGCGTGACCTGGGGCAAATTACCTTGTATCTCTGAATCTATGTTTTCTCTTTTTCTCTGCTTAACAGCTAAACCTTTTGAGATCTAAGGATGAAAAGTGTTCAGTAATTGCTAGCTACTTACTATTAGCTCTAAATGTTGAAAATATAGATATGTCTTCTGCAATATAGAAATCTTTGTCTGTATCCACTTCAAAGTTTAAAGTTTTCCAAAAATAATCAAAAATAATATAATTTAAATAAGGCTAAGGAAGTTATTATACAAAGCTACTATAAAGCCTCAGAATAGCAGCAAATGGCATGCCCCTGGCATAACTTGGATGCCCCAAAGGATGTCTGCAACACGAAAGACCAGAAACTAGAAATAAAAGATGGTCATACCTTCAGCATTACAGCAAATCTTTCTATGCTTTATTCATTTTGGCTCTCAAAAGTCCCAGGCTTTCACCATTTCCCTTGAGAAACTATTCTGTTGCCTAAAGAAAGCTAGGCAAGAAGTCTTTCCTGATATTCAGCATAAATTTACCCTTTTAAAAATTTGTCATCTTTTTCTCATATAGCCTTTTAACCCCATAAATATTTTTCTACCCCAAACATTAACAATCTTTAGAAATGGAAAGATAATTATCATGTCATCACTTCATCCTCACCCTGGCTAATACATTTTTTTCTCATCCAGTTTTTCTTAAATTGAGGTCACAGCTCTCAATATTACTTTTATTTCTTTAGCTTGCAGTGCACCCACTTTATTTGTCAATATTTTGCAGCACAGAAGGGATTAGAACAGAACGCACAAGAGACTGTCTCATCAAAGCTGTGTACAGATAATATGCTCACCTCTTTTCCTGCTGATCTAATATCTCTGCAAAATCTTTTTCACTTGATCAAAAAAGGATCAATGTACAGTGTTGTGTTACATGAGCTATTTTTCTTGTTATCTTAAAGAAAATGGGCTGACTAATCATCCCCACTAATTACCAGATGTACATTGATTTCAACGACTGTACTTGGGTGGATGGGTTGGAAAATGGTGCTCTTATGGGTTAATGTGAGCTACGCTTACAGTAGTTATACAGTAAACTCTAGGGGCCATGCTCTTCTCGGAAAACAGACTGGCAATATCACTGGTTCACATTAATATGGGGAGTTTACCAGTGCAAATGCAAACTGGTTCAACTTGCAGGTCTGAAAGAATGGTGGAGTAAATTGAAGTTCTCTTCTGAAAAAATCTTGAAAGTGAGGGCTTCGTATTTTCTGCAGTGGGTGCAGGGGGATTAGTGGGTTACTTGATTCTCCTGCGGAACTGGCTGAGCATGTGCTGACCACCCTGTTAACCAAAATTTGCACTGCTGGATGGTCTGTTTGATATTCCCCATAACATCTGTCCTGAGCCAAAAGATGCTTGTTATATGGGGATAGTGGAGCACTGCTCTAATTGGCAAATTGCCAGTCTTTTCTCTTGGCCCTCCCACTGCTCTGTCCCTTTGATCCAGATGCAAATGCTAGCACTGCTATCAAACCTTACTCTCCCTCTGACCAAGAGCTGGCATGATAACCTGGGGCTTTACAGTAGCATATTTTTTGGAGTCTGAAGTAGCTCAAACATCGGGGCAGCTACCCCTGCTACAGCCACTGAATTGTTCCTGGAAAGCAGGTGAGACGCAGACCAGCATTTTTCTCTCTATCCTCTGGGTTCCACATTTCAKCAGGACCATATCAGAAAAAGAGGGCAGGACTGTAGGGGTAATTATTTTTTCCTGCCTGATAGATTTCTTTCCAGTTTAATATGTTAAGTTAACATGCCTGCCCTGGTTTCTYGTGCAGTACCAGCTACGGCTCCTCCAGTCCTTTATGGCTGCGTGGGCCTGAATGCTTCCTCAGTACTTCTAGAACACACTAGGAATAARTCCTTTGGCAAGAATTAATACAGATACAACACAAATCAGAGAATAATCATTCCTGATGAAACTTCCTATATATGTCATTCATTTATTGTTTTTTATATCATTCAGCCTTCTGGGTTACAGATATTGAGAAGAGAGAATTCAGGGGCAACGAAGGCAGAAGTTCTTCATGCAAGCTGTGCTTGCCGAAGAGCAGCCCTGAGTCCCGCTGAGGAGCATCCTAGCTCTGAGCCTGAGTCAAGCAACAGCGCAATATGTTGTTGCTCACATTGTAAATATTTTTGTTAAGATCAGAGCTGAAATGCATGGGAGATAAAACACACAACTATTACTTCTTCATGTGAGATGGTTTAAATAATAGTTACTAGTCTTCTTGAAACAAGGTAGTTGGAAGGTGATGTCCTCTATTTTAAGCATAGGCATATTTTATAATCCCAAACACGACATATGTGAGTGTAGGATACTGGTAAATGTTTCTGCCTTTGTGGAAAAGAAAGAGAATAAGAATGAGAGAGCACGAGAGGAAGTGTTGAGAAAGCACCATCCACAAAAGAGACTGCGGAATGTGTCTGCAAAAAGCATCTGAAATAGTAAAAAGAGAGAGGAAAGAGCAGCTTGGGATATAGCGCTGCAAGCAAAAAACCCTGCTTCCCTTGTTTTCCTCAGGCATGCAGGGAGCTAGAGATGTGTATGTTCATTATCAGTAAGCAAGGCTATACCAAAAATCTGATTTTTTTTTTCTGTTGGTGGAAAGGACCCGTGCAATTCTGATTTTTTGCTGGCTGCTCAGGTGCAAAAGCAGTAAAGTTGCCATAAAACAGCAGCTCAGAGGTCCTGAGTCCACAGCTTCCCTAGAGAGCCTATAAATTGTTATAGCGGGAAATTAAATGTTTCCAAGTTTTTTTCCTGTCCTTTTCTGGGCAATATCCAAAAAGATTATCAGAGAAAGTTAGGGGTTAGCATTTCACTATGTGTTCTTATGAACAGTAGCCCTTCCAAGGCAGTTCAATAAACAGATAAATCAAGGGAAGACATGGATAGACATATCAACAGTGGGATATTTAGTATAACTTACAATTTCCTCTCTTCACACAAACAAGCTGTTAATAGCGTTCGATTCTTCTGCTGCAAAATTTTWCATTAATTTTTAAAGGATAGCTCTAGACAAATAAAAAACTGGCAACATATCATTCCAGTAATTTATTTTTTAAATGTTTTCCCAGTTGTAGGAGGAGAGAAGAGGCTGGCTGTTTCATATTTTAATAAATATACAAATCAAATTAGCAAGAGTCATATGAAACTAAATTGCATTTTGAACAGGAGAATTAAAGATGACAAAAATTGGCTAGCTTGTTGCTTGTTTTTTGTTAAGCTCACCTTTACAAAGTGACCATATGTTATATCTTCATTTCTTGGCAACTGTAGGAGTTACGTGCAGATACAGTCCTTCTGTTGATACTCCCTTTTCATTGTAGTGCTTCTGTCTAAAGGCGTCATTTTGTGAACAGCTGTAATGGTGTTATTAAAAGCAATACATATATTTTAAAACAAAATAGTAGACATATGTGCCTACTGTCAATGCAGGCAAGTCTATCTAAATGTCACGCCGAGTGTTGCAATGGCTGGAAAACAAAGCTGCTTTCTCCCGTTAACATTTCTGAAGTCAGTTTTGTGCAGGCTCACAATCTGTCTGCTGTAAGAAGACCTGTTCTGGGAGGCGCTCAGGTATGAACTTGGCACAGACAGCTAGAGGTGCAGAACTTGATTCGTCACTGCCTTGCTCCCTTTAAAACCATTTACCCCTGTGGAAAATAGGTAGAAAACACAAATGTTCATTTTCAGTAGTATGGCACACTCATGTTTCGTAAGGGATGACACAAGATGCAACAGTCTAAATAATGAAGAGTTTCTATTTGATGCTTTTATTAAAAGTGTTGGGCTATTCTAGTTTCTGATTTCCCATGATTTCCATGTCAGCGTGAGTCTAGTAGTCAGGGTYGAGTACTGTAAGGTTATGATCTCTTATATTTCATTAAAACCTGCAAATGCTATTGATTTTCAAATCACATGATAATTTTGGATATTCTTGTTTATGACTATCTAAAACATCTTTTTCCAGACAAACAAAGATTTTCTAACCAGGTAGTAAAATACACGATTATAATTTTACACTGTTGGACCAATGACATCTATGAAATTATTATAGATTTATGCTACAGTAGTTAAATTTTGCCTTACATGTCTAACTAATAAAGTCAACTGTTGGCTGCATGTGYAAATTCATGTTTCGGGCTGCTGGAGTGTACTATGAACATCTGGATTGTAGATTCATAAGCAGTACTGTACAGAAATGAAAATGTCATTTAATTCTTTCAGGTCACTGTGTAGCTAATATCTTCAAAAACTAATGAAAATGGGAACTGCAGAACTATGGGTTTCTAAATAATTTTGCATTTTTCACTGTTCCCAGACGCAGCCTGAGAATTGTCCCTCCTTCCCGAAGACCTGAGCAAGCTGCTTCTTCACATCCCCGCACAAGAGGCTGGCATGTTCAAATGTGCAGCTGGAAGAGTTTGGCTTCTTTACAGGCAAACCTAATAAAATCTTACGATGAGTGTTTCTAGACTAAATGTTCTTCCTCTGAGGATCCTGAAGAATGCACTGGCTTCTGTGTTACAGTATTCTTAGTGGTGGTTCCCTGGCTTGAAGAAAGCTATGGAGGAAGAAATCCATAAAAGAGGAGACTAAAAAAAATTCCAAGTATTTAAAGGCATTATAATTCTTGTATTTTTGTCTTTTAAAATTCTCGGATTTCAGTTTAATAGCATTTATTTCTTCCCTTTAGTGCATGCTAAGTTCATTAGATCTCCTCCTATGTATAAATCTGGCATATCAAACCACAATTTGCACTGTCAGCTCCTATGAGTGAAATCTATTGCAGTTACAGAGCTGTCCCGCTTTTGCCTTTGTAGCAACTTTCAGACCACAATAACCATCATCAGTTTAAAGCAGGCAGATCCATTACATTTCCTCTGTTCCTACAACCCCACATTAAGCTAATATTATCTATTTCCCAAGTGAAAAAAAGCCCTTCCAGTCCTATCAATTATTAATTCCTTGCTTGCAGCTAATGTTTTGTTTGAATTATTTAAATGCATCTTCATTTATCAATAAACATAAAATGTTAAACAAAGAATACTGATGAAGGGCATTATTTAAGCCATAACATTTTATGAGATTATTTCAAGCGCCTTTTTTGATTTATTAGCACAATATGTTTTATAATTATTTTTCCATTTCTAAAAAAAACAAAAAACAAGAAACACCATGTTTCTGGGTATCATCAAGAGATTTGGAGGTTTACTGAGTGCTTTCAGGAATGCTACATTTTGGCTTGGTTTCTCAAAAAAAATATATAATATAATACATAGTAAATTCCCAATCCGTTTGCTGAGAAAATTCAGGGCATGGTTAAGATATAAGATGCCTGTGATTTATTATTAGAATAACGGTTACTGAAGTTCAGTTTGATCTCCATTTCTTTTTTTTTTCTGTTTCAGCCATTGTATTAGAAACTGTCTGAAAACCATGGTTATTGTTAAGAGACTTGAGCTTACAACAGTTGAGAGAAAAGAACAAAAAGCAGTTCATCATGTTCATTTTCCTGAAAAGCCTAGTGTGGCTTTGAAAGGGCTAGTGGAATAGTCAAATAACTGAAATAAAATTAATATTMTATATTAATGCTTTAATTAAAGCAAACTGTCTATTTAAAAATCCCTGTTTCATGTGGGAAATCTTTAAAAATACTGTTTTTCCTTCTGGTTTGTAATAAAATTACTTAAATTATTTTAAAATTAATATCACAGGAATAAAGTGATATTCCATGAAGTCACAAGAATACTTTTAAACCTCCAGCCAAACATTACCCCATGTTCATTTACTTCTTTCTTTAGCTTTGGTGTTATACAGAGGTATCATTTTCTCTTGTGTTACAAAAATATTCAGAAGCTGCAAAAAAACAGCAATTCAGTGATGATTTTCAGACAAATTCCTTTTTGAGCATATATTAAAATTTTTTAAATGAAAATATCTTCAAAAACATTGTTGCTTTTCTATGATAGAGAATATTGCGTGTTTTTTTTTTTTTTTTTTTTTTTTTTGGAATCCAAATTATAAAATCGATAGATTTTGCCTGTTGTCTTAACACAAGTGTTGATTTTTCTACTTTATCACGACTCTCGTCCTTTGAAAAAAAAATCCTTTGAAACAGTGGCTGATGATAATTTGTGCTATAGTGTCTCCATAAAGGCTTGAGCAGCGACCTAAGCCCTCTTGTACCGAGCACGTTACAGAACGTGCTTTCCCCGAGGGATGCCAGTCTCCTAGCAAGACAGACGGAAGATGAAAATCAGAAAGTGGTATCCACCTGCTTCAGTGACAAGCAGCGGAGGTGTGGAAGTCCTGCACACACCGAGTAGTTCTGCTGATTAAAAGTATAGTAGAAAGCGTTTCTCATGGTAACAGGCGACAGGATTAGGTACAAACACTGTTTGTAACTCCAAACTGTCTTCATTATTTCAAACCTTTTGAGTCTGTAAACTGCTGTTCCCCTGCAACACACACAAGCTAATAATTGCAGAACATTTGTGTATATACTCAGATTTTYCATATTTATTAACAAGTATTTACAAATTTATTCATTTACAAATATTACTCTACAAAAAAGTAGAAGAACATCTGGCCTGATAAATGCACCTGAAGTACCAGAGGCAGAGASAATTCCTAAAAGATTTTCAAAAATGCAGAAGATTTCTCATAAGTAGGTTCACTYCGCTTACCCAAGCAGACCAACATGTGTTGCTACTTTGAATGGAGCAATGGAGCAAAGTGTGAAATTTCCCACCAAATGTACTTAATATAAGTTTGTTTAGAGAATATTTCAGTTTAAAATATACAACAAATTACTTTGCTAWAGACAGAAAATATTAAAATTCTGAAGAAGAACTAGCTCAACATTGGTGCCCTCTATATGTGAGTTGTCTGCACATGTAAGCACACTTGCAGAATCGAAGAGACAGTGTATCCTGCTAAAATACAGGCACCAGTGCCATGCCAGAAAATGTTCACTCRTAGGAAGCATAAATATTCGACATTTAGGAACAAAATTAACTTGCCTATTTTGAGCTTCTGAGCATAGTTAAGGAAATAAATTATTTCTAACCCTGAGATGCTTTGATAATGGAGATYTCTGGAAAATAACATTTATTAAAGCCATATACTGAAATAAAGAATTTTTCCATGAGCCATAGGSCATTTTCAGTATAACAACAGTATCTCTTACTAGGAAGAAAGATAATTATACAAGTATTGTGCAGGTAATACTCCAGAGAAAAAAGTCGAATAGATTATGTTAGGAAAAGTTATCTTTTTCTTCTGGTAATTTGAATCATGTAATCATGGAAGTGTTGACTGAAAGGAACTACTGGAGGTTGTTTAGTCCAGTTTGCTGCTCTAGGTAGAATTATCACCACCATCTTCTAGGGTTTTATATCATCCTGCAGAATATAAGTGTTAGACGAGTAGATGATTTTTTTTTCTTTTCTCTTATGCATTCGCAAGTTCTAGTTTTCCCTCCCCTCCAGCTGACTGCTCTCTGTCAGGGTTTGGTCCTCAGCACCGATGACAACRTCAGCTGAGGGCTGCAACACCTCATCAAACTCAGTGCTTTGTGGGGGAGGAGGACTCTGTAAGGAGAACCTTTTGCTACCGTCTGGTGCAATTCCCCTTGCCGTATCATCTGCATTCAACAGCCGGACAGCTGCAGAGCAGAGCAGGTACAAAGCAGGCTGTGCCAGGAAAGAGGAGAACACGGCAGAAGGCAGTTTTGAAGGTAGCCGTGGGAAGCAGGCCTGGGAAGCAGTTCGATCCCTCGGTATGCAAGGATGTTCAGTAAGTATACACGATTCCCAAACTCCTCCTAGACACCAACAGGCCTCATCACAGCTTCGATTCTATTCCCAGAACTACTAATCTCCTACATCGATACTTCCTGGAATAGGACCACAATGTTGAAAAGCTGACTGGCTGTTGCTGTAGGCAATAAATAATGGAGAAAAGGCAAAGCAGCGTGTTAGCGTACCTGCAAGTGTGGGCAAGGGAGTGGGATGTGGGCACTCTCCCTTCTCCACTAGAAGGTAGCATGTCAGTGGATTCATCCCTACCCCAATTCAAAAAGCTTTTCAGTGTTATTTATCAATTTATGTCACACTTTAAAACCATGGTACATTAGTTAATTCCTATATTACAATGAAATTCCTATGGAAGTACATATTACAGCCACATTAATATCACATTAGCTCATCATGATTAATGTTATTGCAATGAATGAATTAATAATGATTTGCCTCTTTACCAAGGTTTTTTTTACCTTGACGTGAAGAGGATCCATGGCATTGATTATCACAAATATAATGGATTGATTCATCATTTATGGGAAAAGAGGCTGCTCTTCCCATAAAGCTCATACTTTTATTGCTCTTTTTTCTCCTTTCCTCAGTAGATGTATTATCTTTGGCAGGAACTCAAACCATCTATAGATCATTCATAGGAGTCAACTCCAAACTTCAAATACTGTGACTTGAATGCAGGCTCTGAGAGAATGAACGAGACTCGGGCAAATGAGTTTTCACGTATAAATAGTGTCAGGAAAGGAGACAGTTATCCTGGATAATAAAGGTTGGACATTAATGGCTGCCCTCTGTACAGTGAGATTAGGTGTTATTGTAACTATCTAATTGTGGCTAAAGGTGATCTCCTACTCTGGTAATAAGAACACAGTAGTGACCAAGAGTTTAATTACAATAACTTCCCATTTCAGTGAGGACATGAGCTTCACCCTTCTGCCAAGGAGAAGCAGCAGCACTTGACATCCACTGCTCACGGTCACTGCTGTGTTCTTATTACTAGAACATGCTCAGCAGATACATCTGCACATTGTGTTCATGATTATATACTAAGAGTATACTTGTTAGTAAGCACGTGGGCTCACTTTTCATCACAGTATTTTCTTATTATTATTTGGATTTCTTTTTCAGTCTTCAGTTTTTCAAAGCCTTGAAAGTTAAGGTTGTGAGAGTATAATGGAGCACAAACCAGTGAAGAAACTGTAGCCTAACATAACATTGCAGGATTATCCATAAATAAAGACTAATTCTTTATATGTATATATGTGTGTACATATATAAATAAAGATCTATATAAATATATTCTTTTATATTTCTTTTAGAATACACCTTTCCAAGTACTGTCCTATGATGCCAATAGGGTCACTCACTCTATCAGGCATAGGCTGGAAAAGGTGGAAAAGCAAATGTTTTGCTCTCAGATATCATCCCAATAGATATATTTTGAAGCCTCCAGGTATGGAAAAACTAGAAATGTAGGGAAAGGATCCACAGTGTAATCCAACTGCTCACTCCTACCATGCTACCATATGTCTTACTTTTGTAAATGTGTACAATAGAAAACTTTAGCAAATTTTTCATGCTGATGTCAACTGTGGCATTAGGATTTTRTCAACAATGTACTTAAGATGTACACTTAAATGATTGGCATCTGTTTAATCTTTTGTTGTTCTCACTTGTATGATTTAAATTTTACCTTTTCCTCAAATTGTTGATGAAAATTTAGTGCTTTAAATCAGACAATACTTTTTTTGGAAAAAAGATCTGAATGGGAAAAATTCGTAAATATACTAAGATTTACATAGGAAATACAGATTCAACAAAAGTAATACAGCATTCCAAAGTATTGATAGTGGATGATATGAAGTTCTTCTGTTATTTCTTAAAATTTTTTATTCTGAAGTCCAACACATGCTGATAAACATTCTTAAAATCTATCTATCAATAGATGTTACARGTTTTGATGTTGTACTTTGCCTTTAAAACATGGTTCTGCCTTCATTTTTCATTCTTTATGATTTATAGGGTTGTTTTAGATACTTTGCAGCTACACAAAAGAGAAATATAGGCAGCCTCATAAATTTATAAGGGGACTGCCTGTGAGATTTCCACATCCCTGAACTTGGAAAATTAAAATAAAATATGACTGGAGAAAGTTTGGTTTTCCATATTGTTTCCAAAAGTCAGAAAACCATATGTTTGACCACACTGCAAATGAACATTTTTCTGATGGAGAAGGTCATGTAAAGGGCACTTTCACTTAGAACTGAAAGTTCATTGAAAATCYACATTTTAAGAGTAAAATAAGCAATGTGAATTTTCTCTTCTTTGAAGGTCCAGTCCAACCTGCAAGCTCTGAATCTTGAGATTATTTACAATTATGTTCTAYGTTGTTAGAGATTCAAGTACACTGGCACAACAGATGAAAACTCAACGTGCTATTATGACTGTTAAAAATATTTTGATGATTGTTAAAAAATAATTTCAGAAAAACTTCAGTGTAACATCACATATTATTGCACTCTCCAGCTGAGTTCTTTTCATACTCTTAGGAATAAGACAACAGATTTTTTTCCCAATGTTTCTTTAAACCCCTGAGAACAGTTTATTTACTCATGGACTGAAGAAAGAGTATCATATAACACTTTCAGTACTGTCCATGTAAGTGCAGATTGACACCTATGAAGACACCTGCTGTGGATGCACATTGATATAAATCAGGAAGACATTAGGGGCCTCTGTTCTGCTAATTATTCACCCACACCTAACCTCTTCTTGTCCACAGTTATTATTCAAGTCTTTATGTCCCACTTAATAGTTAATATGCTGAGTCTTCAGGACAAATACTCAGATGGACTAAACACATGTATGCTGGCAGGAAGGAGAAATATTTAAACTTTGCAGCTCATCTCTCCCACAAATCTTATACTGAACAAGTAGCAACATGCCAATTGCCTCTACTGAAATTTTTAGTTGTTTTCACAGTCACAAGATCATGTTTTAAAGGGAAGCAAAGGAAAAGTGCTAGCAACATATTAATCTTTCTGAGTGAGATTCTTTAGCCATAGTCAAAGAAGAGGTTTTGACAACCGTACAAGTATCTCATGGTACCGTCCAGAGCAGTGACCTCCATTCTTCTCTGGCCTGTAAGCAACACTATTAGAAAAGAAATATGCTGTGATATTAGCTTTACCTCTCAACCTGGAACAGAACAGAGTGACTTCATGGGGCTGCTGGCAACGTCAGAAGATCTTTTTTTTTTTTTTTTCCTCCATGAACTTTGGCTTATGAACATCACTTTAATAAGAGGATTATCCATTAACTATGCTTGTGGAAGAGCCAAACGCTATTTCTCCTTGCCTAGAATCCCATCAAGTTTCACAATTAGTTAAARTAATTAAATCATCTTAAGCTTCTCCCTAATTTGAAAATTTTAGTTTGGTAATTTTAATTACTGCTCTATTTTACAAATATTTTCTGTTGGATTGTTTAGTCTCCCGGGCTGAAAGGAGGCAGAGAGAACCAWGTTTTTCTACAAAATGTAATACAATATGAGGAGTTTGGGGGTTTGTTTTCTTCCTGTAGTGATTTTCTAAGCCACAGCGATAGCAATGCCACTTTATCATATGTATCAGCCTACTGTAATAAGTTTGCACTAACTTCTCTTCTGGTGTCTCTGAGCAACAGCACACAGCAAATATGCATCGAATTTGGGATTATAGGCAACTCCAATGAATATTCACATTTTTCTGTCAGCCACAAAATAGATCTGCACTTTATCACTGAAAGAGCATGTATTAACTATATTAACTGTAYTAAGTGTAAAACCTGCTCCACAAACACCTTGAACCAAATTCTGACCTTCCTCTGGGGCAAAATAGGGGCAATAAATGACCTCGACAATCCGAGGCAAAAAGTCCTCAACCCAAGGAAGAGTCCAGGGTGAACGCATCCTCGAAGCGGGCTCCTTCCGGACGGCGGGCGGGCGTGCAGGGCAGCGCGGTGCGAAGCTGCCGGGGCGGCGAGCTGCAAAGCAGCAACCAGCGGCGCGGAGGCCGACCGCCGTGGCAGCGTGGAACACGAACCGCTCTTGCGCGTCGGCGCCGCGCTTTGTCGACGTGCCGTGAGCCGGCTGCTCGTGAAATGCAGCATGACCGTGGGCCTTTCGTATGGGAGTTGTCTGTGGCTTTATGGGAATACTCAGAGGTGACATCTCCTGCAGAAGGAAAGAAGATTGCAGRCTATACCCTAGGCCGTAACTTTTCCAGGACATAACATTTCTTTGCAGAAGAGAAGACTTTTTTGAAACCTTATTGTTTCTCAAAACTAGGCAAAAATACAATGCCAAACAGCAATATTTTTCTATTACTCTGTCTTGATTTCTTTAAGACATCGTCTAACCTAAATACATTTTCTCTGTGATTCTTTTCAGGCTCATTCTTTTATTTTACACGTCAGTTCACTTCCTTACATGTAATAGATATTTTATGCTATATCTAAACCATACTTTTTCTATATTTTGATTGAGTGATTTCTTAATTTTTCAGGATGAGAATTTTAAAAGAAATCCTTTATCTTTGATTTTATTTATTATATAAACCTAGCAAACTATTTTGGGAAATACCAACAAATCTGGATTTTTGAATCATATTTCTCCACATATGGTATTAATATATCTTTGTCTTGCCTTCATGCAACAYAGCAACAGATGTTGAACATTTCTTCTTTTTAATAGGTCTCTGATCTTCAGAAGATCCTTTTCAAGAATAGGCAGCAATATGTTTTTAAGCTACAGCTCATTTACAAGATTTTCTCTGATGAAATTTGTTTTGCTAATGAAACGGATTTCATCCCTTTTTCGGATAATAGTCTGATTTCATATCAAGCTTAACAGTGAATTTGCATGGGGAAAAAATTACTTATTGTAATATTTAAAGGTTGTCCTTTTTGTAGATTAAAGTAAACATAGGATTAGAGTGCTGATCTATATTCATAAGACTTTAATTGCTGCAACCTACTTTAACTTTTTACAGCTGTACTATTGAATGGTTAACCTTTACTGGCTATCTGCGCTAATATGAACTTTTCTCTTAATTTTCTGAATTTTAAGGTGAATGTTTAATAAATTTGTTGAAAGGTTAGTTTTCCTTGTAAATTTGGGCCGTTTCGGAGGAGGCATTTGCCAGATTTCATCAATACACATAGTCTGATTTGTGTGGTGTCACCAAGCCAATACAGCTGGTTTATATTGGTCAGAGCMGTATAAAGCAGCTGGAGTTAATTGGTGAATCTGACCCACTTTTTATTAATAATTTATGTAGTGCAAAGCACGTATTATGTGGATGCATAGCAGTAGATAGATACATAAACTTGCACACAGGTGTTACACAGATCATTTGTAATGTGGACAGAGAAATAAGGGATGCACAGTGTGCTTCTCAGCTAACTTGAATTAATAACTAACCTCAGGGAAGAGGGCCTGACACAACTTAGCTGCACATCTTTCTCATGCATAAGTCTAGGGAATATTCATTTTGCCTCCAGTGAATAGATTTTGTGCATTATACAAACATATATAACTAAGTAGCAAGAATAGGCTTTGTTTTGGACTTTCTTTTCCATCTATATCTGTGCAAAGYGGATATAAAAAAAGTCCATCTTGAGAAAACTCTCTGTTCGTTAATGATAGAAAACTTTGAACTCATTTTGTAGAGTAGGGAAAATAATTTTTCATATAATTATTAAAATATTATTAAACCATGCTGCTCTACTGACAGTACTTTAAAGGGCTGGAGACTTTGAAGCAGATTCCCCAGTTCTTCATGTCTCTTATGGTCATTTACATCCCTGAACAGGAACTTAAGAATGGTACTAAAATAGGACTAAATAAAAAAAAGAAAAAGAAAGACAACTCCAAAAAGTACAACAAAAAAATTATTGTGACCTACTGGACTGTTTTAAACTTCAAAACTAAAACTTGTTTTGAACTTAAAAAACTAAAATTAAGCATGTCAAAGTGCTGAAGTTAGGCACTTCAGAACTTTTTCATTCTTCCAAGAGTTTTTGAATTCATGGATTTTGATCCTTTTCTCTTTCAGTTTCAACATTTRTTTTCATTGAAACACATATTGATGAATATTCCATTCAGCCTTACTAATAACACACATGCAAAGGGAGAAGGGAGGCAGAGGGAAACAAAACAACCAAAAAATAACACCTCAAACTTTAAAGATTACAGACATTCCCACAGCTAAAAGACTGGAGTTCCAAACCATTTCCCACAGAAAATTTGCACCTRTATCATTGAGAGATCCATCAACCATCCTCTAAAAGCATGCTCAAATGTTACCTTTTTTGTTCTACTGCTTTTTTTTTTCTGAATTTTCAGAATAATCAAAATTATATTTGGTAATCTATTTCCAGGGCTGTCAAGGACTACAGATTCGCCACACTGGTAGTACCAGACAACACGATAGAGGTTGTTTGGCTGAGGATGAAGGAGACGATATGCACTGGTTCACATTCACTAATTTTCTGGCACAAGAGTGTTTGCAGTCTTGCTACATGAAGCATGTGGGCTTCAGGAGCAGTCAAATGGGTCAACCCTAAAGCAACTAAATCTGATCCTTAATATTCAGGTTTAAGGATTATCAGGCCTAAGTAACTTATTTAACTTAACCTGATGCCTGTATTACGTCCTTTAAACTGTGTAAGGTCTGGACATTAGTAATTAGTTGGTATTTATTTCTCTTTTTGGTGACTTAAGTTTTCAAAAAGTTGGATTCAAGAAGTKGGGCAAAAGAAACCCTGAGCTTAGAAAGAAACAAACTCCTGATGTTTACAAAGCTTCTTGATGAGGCTCAGAGTTCTCAGAGGGTAAATARTATCTTCTGCTCCCTAGTTTAGTCCAAACACGCCTAAAGTTTGCTCATCGAAGGTAGATGAGGAGAACAAGTCTGAAGTTTAAACTTCACCCTTTTTCTTTTTTAAAAATTGTAAAATTCAACTTTATCAAAGAGTAAGTTTATAAAATATATCAGCCTTTACAACAAATATTTAGGAAAGTTAGTGATTCAAATGACAAACAAGTAACAGAAAAATAGGTTATTCTATATAATAAACTGTGCAAATAATGCCTACCTTACAGGACAACAATAAAGCAACAACCAAAATAGTCAACAGGTCAAAATGTTACTGAAAGATTTTTAAAAGTTTTTTTCTTCCTGTTGCCCCTGGATATACCATCATGTGCTTTATTGTTTTAAGTTTCTCTGCAGCAGCTTCTTTTTAATAGTTAATTTTTTCTATGTTGCTTGCACAGAATGTGGAGACTTCGAATTCATTTCCCCAGCGGAAGACATCAGAGAAGGSAATCATTTCCTTCTGAGGGCTTTGCAAACGAACTGCATGCTATTTGTCCTGTTTGCTCTTGGGTGCACGTGTCAGGTACAATTTAGTGATGTCAAACGTAGCCTCCATTATGCATTATTTCCAAAGAATGCTTTGTTCATATTAAATTATTTTATTTWAAAAAACCACTAGGTGGGCATTATGCACAGGGAGCTGGCAGCCTTGTTTATACGTTTGATGTGTACAGCAGGTAGGAATATAGCATAGTACCTGAGTTAGCAGATTGAATTACATATACCTACAAAACCAACCTTTGTTTGTAATACTTTATAAACTAACCAAAGATATGAAGGAAGTTAGTTTGCACACAGTGGACAGTATTTTCATGCTTTGGGAACGAGAGCTAAGTTCCCAGGCTGGGAAAGGTTGGTGTTCTCCCATAGCTGGYGTTCCTGCCATGGGCCAACGAGAAGAGTGCTGCATGCCTTCTGAAGGTCTGCTCTATTAATTTATAGTATGGAGTGGAAATATTATCTCTCTGTAAAACAAAACAAAGACACTCTCAAACCAATTTTCTAGTCTAATGTAAATTTGGTGTCAGAAAGAGAGACTTCTTGCTAGTGGGCATTTTGAATGGCTCCTGAGCATTACCTTGCTATTTTATGAGGACTTGTTAGACAGCTATGTCAGAAGAGAAGCCAGCTTGTAGGCAGAATAAATATATACTGAGTAAATATTTTTTCACCTGGAACTTTTTTACAGAATTCTTAATAAGTTGTAAGCTAGGTTGCAATTGATATGACAGTTTATGGATTATCTATACAAAACTTTATAGTTAAACAAGAGGACTGTATCCTCCAAACGTGTCTCACATAAGACCTGTTCAGCTGCTCTTAGTTCACCTAATGTAAGACAGAGGTTAAATAGAAAAGAAAGCCACATCATTTCTGTTTCTTTTAGTGTGCTACCCATGCAAATCAGTACAACCTTTTTAGATCAACGGTGACTACAAACTCAGGAAAAATGATCATTTATCTCAGAAATGGAATGATTCAGTTTGAATTAAGTCCTTGTTCTGATTTAATTTTCAGATAGAATATAYTACTTTTCCTTTTAACCATATTAAAAATGTTTTTTTTTTAAAAGTTTGATAACAGTTTCCCATCTATTGCAAAGCTGCATAGATGGGAAGGATCACACTGGGCTTAGCCAGACAAACATGCTTGCCATGCAGTTTTCCTGAAGCAAATATGATATCCAGAGGCCATTTGCCAGGAACTCCATGAAGATRCAGCAGATTGTCCTATTTAGATATTTAAAGGCGAAGGGTCACTTTACACGGCTGCAATAGCCCTTGTGGCTGCGTCTGTTCGAGCAGCTAACACACAACAAGGGTGTGAGTATTGYAGTTCGTTTCTCCCTGCTGATTAGGTACCAGCACACGTGCTGGCCCGCTTCTCTCCGYGCCTGGTGGTGTTCTCCCAAGCAACTGCTGCGCGTGGTTTGGGGAACCACGTATGCAACGGCCCATTCCCCGCAGCCTGTTTGGAGGTGGCCACTCCACTGGAGGGGGGCAAGTTTACGTTAGAGTTTAGCCATGCAAATGCAAGCAGAGATGTGTCACCTAAGCCTCAGGGTCAAAAAAGAATTTCCTGACTGGTTTCATTCAGTAGCACAAAYGTAGAGTAACTATGGATGCACACGTGGAAACTCTCCTCGTTAGGAAACTATCTACTGGAAAAACTGTTACAGGAAGCTCATCCTGGTGCATCACTCAGGAAAGGAAAGCAGGAACTAGCATCTGAAATAATTAAGAACACACTGGCTTATCTGAGGAAATTTAGATGTAAGATCTTTTTTTCCATCAATAGCTTATTTTTGCTTCTGCGTTTCCTGCACACCTCTTTTAGATGGAGTGGATACGTTTCCTAGAGCTAAACTTATTCTCAAGTGAGATTTATCTGGTGACTATAATATTAGAAGGAGAAAAGGTATTTAGTTGTAGGATTTGAAAAAACATTTTTTTCTTCTGCTGCTGATTTAAATACTTATATTTCACATGTAATTTAGGCATAGAGTTAGGAAAGCCAGCAGCTATCTAGCAATAGCTACAATCAGAGGTAAATTCCATATATAGAAGTATCTAATAAGATCCATTGTGAAAATTGGAGTTTTGCAATATTGCTTCTTCTGTCTATAGTCACAGTCATTATYGTCTTTTATCTTTAGTTTCCCATTCTATTCCACAAAGAAAACTGACAGCAGGGAGGTAAATATGGGGAGGAAAAACAAAYAAAATCTGAACATTTTCCAGGCTTTGCTGAAAAAAATATTTCAAAATTGCAGGACTTTATTATAAATTCATTTTCAAATAATTTTTCAAAGATTTTTGTGAATCAGGTTTTCCTGTTTGGAAAATGCTATTCCTAAGGTAAACTGAGTAACACAGTTTCTTTTAGGCTTGCTAGCAGTGGAGATCAATTAAAGGAAAAACACCTTCAGATAAYAGTCTGAAAGGCAGACTCAGGATGAAAATTAGGACTGGCCTTCCAGAAGGTCCTTGACCAGGACCTCTTTATTTAAGCACTGCAAAAACAATTATTCTTTATCTCACTGAGTTAATAAATTCAAATGCAGGAGAACAGAATAAACCTTACTGCTAYTTCCACGCGCACAGTGAACCTTCCACTGAGTAGCAACTTTCTGAACCCAAACTGGATTCTCCGTCTGAAGAAGGAAGCGCGACTGTGTTTGACTAAAGTCTGGCAAGGCTGAGGGGAGTCACAGCGAACGCAGGACACAGGCACCTAGGAGCTGGGAAGTTTGTTAGAGCCRTTGCTCTAACTTCTAGGCTTAAAAAGGCTTAGCAGAGAATTAAATAACACTCGGATGATAATTATAACAACCTACTTTGCCTTGCTGCAAAAGGCAATAAAAGAGAATCCATACTTAGAAAGTTCCTATGTTGGTGTGTAAAATCTCATTTTCCATTATTAACAACTGCTTAAGGCTAATTTCTCAGCAGACACCACAATTTTATCCATTCTTCACGCTGTGCTTTCAGTCGGGTTACATTTGGAGGTTGGAAAGCCTCATCGACGGACGGGGCATAGGGTCGCCACTTTGATTGTTTTTGATAGCACGCCTCAATTAAATCATCCCAAAAGGTGTGTTTTAATAACCTATGTCATTACTGAACAAGAAGGATTTAAATTCTACTATAAAGAGGCTTCTCCAACATCAGACATCTGTTCTAAAACTTACTGCAGCAATATACTCACTGAATTGCATGTACAAATTTGATTAGCTGTAACTTCCAGGAATGATTTCTAGATGATTAACCCAGAGACCTTATGTTCAAATATTGGTGTTGTATAAATTGACCAAAATCCTAGCTACTGTCAGAGCCTATAATGACAAAGTAGGTAGAAGATGAAGGAATGACAAACAGAAGATAGCATTTCTGGTGTTACCTTATTAACTCAAGCTGACCAATTAATTCTTATTAAGATATCATCAGGAAATGATTCTGAATATCTTCAACTTCCTCTCCTCAAACTTCTATCCAGTGACACTTCTGCACTGCATTTTATTAGGTTTCTGAGGTCTTTATTCTGTTTCTTAAAGTGAAAAGGTGACCTTAGTGCTAATTACTGTTAATGGTGCGGTATGTTTTTTTTTTTTTTAATTGCCAAGGAAACATAAATAGCAAAATATGTGGCATTTTAATGCATCCCTTTGCAACCCAGAACAATAGGGCCCTAACGTACCATACAAATTTAAAGAAAGATCACTGGGTAATGGGGTACATATGGTGATCCTGAAAGAAAAAGTTACTATGGAGAATAATTAAAAAGGCCTTTTAAAAATTATTTTTGCTGCTTAGGTATTAATTTTAGATGTAAAGAGGGATTTGCTTTTCCTTACCAGATGTATTGTCATTTTAGATTCAGCTAATTTGTGTTTTGGGAGGCTATCATTAAAATATGTCTTGACTTGAGAGTGGTAGCCTCAGTTTTGATAGGATTGTCCCATTCATACCTGCATCTCTTTCCTCTGTGGGGGAAAAAAAAATCTGTGGCAGAAAAAGTAAGGCAATTAGAACTGACTGAAAGTCAGTTCTTAGATCAGCTACATATCTTCCGCAGGGCTTTGAGAATAAAAGGATAGTTAAGTGACCTTATCTTTAGCACCCAAATTCATGCTGCCTCACTGCTGAAGGACAATTTAAGGACTGAATCTCCTTTGGAACTACCCAGTCTGCTCCGTTGTCTTTAACAGTATCATATGTTTTTAGCTTAGATGATTGCATCGGCATTTAAAAGGGGTGAATTTAGCCCTCACTGCTTCAATTGTTTCACCTGTTAGTGATAACCTGAGATATAGAGGTGTTTGGTGCTTAATTAATGCATAAGATGGATAGTAATCTCCACGAAAAAGTGCTAAAAATTACTATTCATAATTATGGTTACTGAGGCAACTACTGATTTCACACTGTGCAACAAAAAACAGTGTTTTAGTCTGGACCAAAACCAATAACATTTTTACTGCTAAAAAATGATGTGGAATTGCCAGGATTCAGATGATGGAATGACCTTTTCAGCCCAAGAGCAGGACAAGCCCTCAGGGCCCAGATCTTCTTTAACACATCAAATGTTTCTGGGGAAACCTTGGATCATGTGAAAAATCACAGCTTGCAGGACTGGAAATCTTGCGCTCTTAATTTTTCCTTTAAATTTTTGCCATCTGGTTGTTCCTGGTGAACAACAGGTTCAGCGGATTATGGAGGGGAGTGCAGCCGAAGCTGAGCAGGGCCACGCTCGGACTGAAGTGGTGGTGTTCTTCAGTACCAGCAGAATGGCTGAACGGGTAACAAGCAGACAGCTACACCTTTCCAGCTGCTGAGAAGAGGAAAAAAAATGCGTTATGTTCTTTTCCCAAGAAGGACGCSCTATCGTTCATGCTGTTAGGGACATGACAGTGGCAGAGGCCGACGTTGATTTTTTTTCTCTACACTCCGTGAAAGATGTCAGTACTCTGTAGCGGTCCACCACATCCAGACCAAGACTGAACGGCCGTCCGTTTTCCGTCAGGTATAAGTAAGCTTTTCTTATAAGACCATATCTGAGCCAAAAATCAGTTCAACCACCCTCCGCCTTGAATCTATCCTAAACAGAGGAGAGAAGTTTTATGTGTTTTAACGATAAAGAGACGAAAGCTTGAATAAGGACAGCTCATCTTCATTTAATGCCGACGTTATCTTGAATGCAGAAATATCTGCGTGCCCACACAGTCCCATAGGGATCCAAACCTACAAGCAGAATCCTTTTTTCCAATACTGTGCTGAATTATCCCCCTTGTACAAGCCCATTTTTACAACACAGATGAATCAAAGATGGTCTTTTTTTTTTTTTTTTTTTTTTTGGGGGGGGGGGTATCAAAGCTGGACTTTCAGAACCAAATTCCTTTCTTGGTTAGTGATGTCAAGAGATAGCTCATGGATGAATTTGTAATATGCAGTATAGATCACAGTCTTTTTTCTTTCTTCCTTCTGGTACGAGTTCATGAACCGTTTATAGAAGATCATTTTTTCTCCTTATTTTACTAAAAATGAGCTCCCTGCTAAATAGCTGTGTTTTAACTAAACTTACACAACTTTTATGATACCATGGATAACCTTCAATGTCATTCAAAGAAATATTAGGATTATCAAATGTATTTCACAAGTAATTAATCTTCAATGTTCACTTTTATTAAACAAATAACAATGCTTCAAAAAAAAAAAGAAAAAAAAAACCCAGAGCTACACAGAACAGATGAACAGAGACATTTGTTGGAATTGGTTTTCAAGAAATCCTTGATTATGAACTTTGTAAAAATGGGAAGAAAAATCTCACATTAGTCAAAAACGATTGAGGTTTCCAATCTTTCTGTCTTTCATATTTCCTTCCCTCTCAAATCCTTTCTTTTTTGTTTGTTACTGGCATTAAAAAAAACTATTACTTCATAATGAGTGCAATGTTGAATTTATTATCCTTTGGATTTAATTCTTTTCTGGAATTGTCATCATATTCAGGAGTTGAAGAGAACACCACTTGTACTTAATACCTAATCATAAACTCACTTTCTAAAGTAAATATTACTGACATATTATTATCATTATGTTCTTTACAGCTGCTAGCTAGCCAAGAATTTTTATGGCTGCATTATCTGTCTGGAAAAGAAATAGAAATTACATTTCATCTTGGATTAATATTTCATTTTTCTCTTTGAGTCCTGCCACACCATACCCTCTGTTAAGTTACGAGTGATGATGGTCTGGTTTGAAGGAGTCTTTTGCTTTATGCACTGGACTTGCAGAACCCTATGATAGGGGTTCAAATAAGATATATAAGCCCACTTTCTTTTCTATTTAACCACTGAAACATATTAACATACATGGACCGCACACACTCTTGTACACTCACCATGTCATGACTGCCTTTATAGCTAGTTAAAATAACTGCAATATTTTCAAAAATCCAGAAAATCAAAATGATATTTATGAATATTTTATATATTTCTATGATAAATTAGGAGCTTTAGGTTTTTATTTCAAAACTAACATGCAAGAAACATTAATAGATGAATAGAGAATTAGAAAAGTGGGTCATCATTCAGGCTTTTTCTTTATTCACAGTAAATTTTTTCAGTGTTCTCTAACCTGGAGAAAGTAAGATTTTAGAGCACGGCCCCAAATAACTAAAAAGATCTTTTCATAGCTGAAAAGAAAGCAAGTTTCCTAAAAAATAAGACTAAGGCTGTGAGGCTGCTGGAAGGAGATGACAACTCAGTGGGAGGTTTACCATTGATTTAAGAGAGCTCAAGGGATATAAGCCTGGAGAGATTTTTAGATACTAATAAATTATCTTCAGAAACCATGTGAATAAGACAAGACAGCCAAAGATTAGTGCTCACTAATACAAACCATCTACACCAGGCTGAAAATAGAGTTTTAAAGGTTCCTAAAATGGCATTATCATCACTAAGTGAATGTGTTTCCCTTGCTCTTCAAGTTTACTTTGGTTGCTGCGCTAACAAATTGTTAACGGCAGGAGACTTTCGAAACCTCATAGTACAGCAATCTCAAAAGCAGCACGAGGTAGACGGGCTAACCACGACTAGAAAATCTGGGAACACTTCCTAGTTCCAGAGACTAGTTTAAGTTGGGAAAAAGAGGTGAGYGTGCACTGTGTTTTGCCTTATGCTGAAAAGAACTGAGACTGACGTGGTCGAGGGAAGGTAAATCTAGGTGGAGCAGGTAGGCAGCCAAGGATGGGTAGCGAGAAGCGGTTTGGCCGTGGCTCTACAAGTGTTGGCTATCTATGACTCTGACATGGAAGCATGTAAAGTGCAGTAGCATGCACATAAAACTTATTCAGGACTATAGATAAGTAGCTATAATTTGTGACTGTGATATTTCTGCTTTCAATGATCAGTATGACATTYCATTAGTTCAGCAGGTTTATTTATGGCCCCACACAGTTTCAGTATAGATACTACAGTCTTACCTATAGAAAGCAATTGCAAAAGCTCCAGCAAGCTGAGCAATGACTGAATCAACTTTGCTTAAATTACATCTTACCAAGTAAATAGTAATACAACCTCTTAAATGCATAAGCAACATTCTACGATCCAGTGGAATCAATAGAGTCTACTGCCTTACTGTGCTACACAGCAATGGTATTTCTCTACGATGAGCTGAGTTTCCAGGAGGCCCTAATTAGCGGGGGGAGCGCAGCGGAGCGGCGTTCTGCATCTGCGCAGCAAGCACACCTCCGTGACCATGTTTTCTGTCCCTTATGTTGATACTGCAGGATGTACAAGGAACTTTTGCAGAGTACGAATGGGATAGAACAAAACAGAAAATTGAATATTTTCTTTTCTGCATAAGCCAGTCCATTCGAAATTATTTGGCTTGTTCAGTTATGATAATATTCAGTTATGATAATCCAGAGATTAGCAGAAAAGTTGAAATCAGAAAGCTGGCTGTGTATTGAATCATTATTAAACTGGATGTATCAGAGACTGGATATATGATGGTAGTAAAAGAATAGAAGTGCAGTGCAAAAATATTTTGGAGAACTTGTATCACTGAAAGAAAAAGGGGGAGAAGGGRTATTTGCATCTGTTTGGTGCTTAGAATTTTTTGTCCCATTAGAATAGGTAAATACAGGATTTACGTCTTCTGTAATGACTCCAATTAATGGTGGTTTTGGAGTTTTTTCTGTTTTTTCCTAGCACCATTGTACAACATATAGATACAAAACGTGTSGGGGAGAAGTGGATRCTTGGAAGCTTACAAGATACTTGTAAACCTCGTAGACACAACGTGCTTCRTGGTGATGGTAGCACACAATTCTTGTGTAACACGCTGAAAGGCAGGCTCGTGTCTCCTAACTTCCACGCCAAACTTTTCACTGATYGCCCACCCCCTCGTTCAGTACTAAAGTCTTCACGCAAGTCCGTACAGACGCCCCAGAAGGTGATGGTCCGTTCGAGTGAACCGWGTCTTTCACACAAACTTCGGCTTGAACGCAACTGAAAACCGCGACACAGGTTATCCGGTTACGTTCTTAGTTCAAAATTAAATGTTGATTAAGGTTTAAAGGCATGTGTAAATATTCCTCGGCCGGACACAGGTTTCTTGTTCCCTGATGGTCGCTGCGCGGCCCCCGAGAGCGCCGCCGGCCCTCGGCCGTGCCTCCAGCCGCAGAACGGTGAGCGAGCGGCGGAGGAAAAACTCGCCAGCAAGTATGTTCCACTTCGGAAAGATGAACTGTTAGGGAAAGACGTTATCCTGGCTGACTCGGCATCAGACGTTCGGGCAAAATTTCCGATTTTGCCCAAGCGAGGCAGCTGCTAGCAATCAGATTCTTCTTTCTTGCACCAAAGTGCTGAGTTGGTTATCGGAGTTTCATCCACAACACAGCAGAATGGAAATAAAATCGTATCTGTAATGTCTGACTCGTGGGGAAGCACAATGCCGATTTTTCTCTGTCATTTCCCTAGAAATGAATGAGTGATTACGAGGAACCGGGAGCCACTTGTTTTGCTGGTTTCTAAAAGTAATAAAATAATTTAGTGTCTCTCTTTTTTTTTTCCACAAGAAAGTCACTGTATTGCTGAGTTGCTTCAAACAATGCTAATCAACAGCGTGAGAAGTTTGCAAGAAAGGACGTTGACAGGAGAGGTACTATTACTAATTTATTTGTCTTTTTATGGTTCAGTTGGAGGAATATCTTAGGGAGTACAGCACATGTCAGCGTTGTCAGATGTTACACGGTAGCTGTCAGAGCTTTGACTGATGTACAAGCACTACCTGCTCATGTTTGCCCTTCCGTTCTGTTGAGCGCACCCAGGTAAGACAGCTTGYTGGTAATTTTTATTTAATGCTTTCAGTAGCTATAGCAGCTCTTTTATTGAAACTTCTGACAATGAGAGATTCCACTCACCAAAATTTCCAAGATTTCCACTGCAAGCATTTCACCACTTAAACAAGGTTTTCTTCTGGGATTAGAACACTCTTCACAGTCTTTTTCTGACAGCTTATGATCTCAGAGGTAACTCTTTAGTTTTTAATTTTTTAAGTTCCTCTGAAAAGCTAGCRGTAAAGAAATGAAACCAAGGAAATTAAGGGTGCAAATGGTGTCGCACTTATCCAGAGAGTTGTCTTTTTCTTTTCRATAGAGTTTTTTTGACATAGACATGTCTTAAATCTCACTTTACCCCAAAAAGCACATCCCATTTGAAGACTTCTGTGCAGAAAATAGCTGCAACTATGTGTGCAGGGAGCTGTGACCATGACGCACACTGAGATCATCTCAAGCTACGTGGTCTGAATTCATACATCAACAATTGCTTGGTGCAGAAGAGGCACTAGTTTTACTATAAAAATCAGATGAAACTTTAAACATAAATTATGAAATGGAAAGATCTACTTTTTCAATGCAAGGTAGCAAGAAGGAAGAACAAGAACCCTTTTTGAAGAAAATACATTAAGAAAGTCTTATGCAGGGAAGCCCAACGACGTTGGTGGCTGACCAGATCAAGTATCGAGCTGTAGTGTATTTATTCCAGGGAAYGAACGGATTATTTTCCTAAATGCTAAAGTAAAGCATGTTCAACATTTAGAAAGTCATTTCAGACACCTAATATTAGAGAAAGATTTCAACTTATTACCTCGAGACTATTTTGTCAGCATTGTCAGCCTTATGAACCATAGGCCTTAGAGGAAACAGCCATTTTTTTCCCTAGTTGTAGGGTTTAATTTGGAACAGAAATTCCCTTTTGCCTTTTGTTTGCCCATTGTGGACTTTTTCATTCTTTTCRCCTCAGCACCTGGTTCTACTCTTAGGTTACCAAAGGTCAGCAGAGCAGAGAGTGAACGAGCTGCAATGTTGACCATTCATTTCATTATCAAAAAATTATAAGCAGCAGTGTTGTGCTGAATACATATCATATCTTTTCTCCCAAGTAATCTGAAAAAATAGTTTCTAAGATACTTTAGAAGCAAATGCTTTTTTTTTTTTTTTTTTTTTTTTTTCCACAGAGGTATTGATTTTGTTACTCTGAGGCCACATTAGTCTCACTGGGGTTCACTTTTCTCTCAAAAGTTCTGCTGCATCTCTTCAAGGAATCATACCAGCCTTACAGTTTCTATGAACTTTGATGTTTTCAGGGTGATATCACCGGTGAAAATCAAGCATTCATAAGAATCAAAGCTCTCTGGCAATCCCTGCAGGTAAGCAAGTTTGCATCTTTAAAGCATGAGTAGGAACAGTGATGCAAAACGTGGGCATTTATGCAACTCTGTTGAAAAATTCATCCAGTCTCTGAGTTGRTTCTAATAACAATATAGAATGAAAATGTGAGTGGAAGCATTCATAACAAATATTAACAASAGAATAAATCAAGTCCCTGAATATTTAGGAAACTAGCAGAATCAGGAACCACACTAAAATGGAAAAGATCAAATTTTATCCAGAGTTACAGCTCTCGCAGTACAGAATGGAATTTTTTATTCCATCTCCATAACCTTAATTAAGTCTTAATTTATTAGTATTTACTTAGCAGTCTGAGTTTCCTTCCTTCAGGTATAAAAAAGCAAAGTACTGGTATTATATTTTCCAGGGCATGATTTGGTCTTGGAATGTGTCATTCTCTCCTTTCAGCAACAATGTCGTCTTTCATTTCTTAAAACCTAGTTAAGGCACCGATTTTAATCTCTCACTATGGTTGGCAGTACCTTAACCTGATCTTGGTTCCACAAAAGTACACAAGCAAGTCATTACATTTCACTGAAGGAAATGCAACATAAGGATATATTTAAAGTTAGGCACAGGTTAAATACTTTGTTGGAAAGGCATGAATCTACATGTACATTGACCAACAAGCTTAAGTTCTTTGCTGAATACAGCCAACGTAATGAATTCATGTAAAGGTAACAAAATCCAGGGAAAAATCCTGGCTATGCTGGAGCTGAAACAACAGTCCTAAGGGGAGCATAGCTTAACTGCAGGACTTCAAGCTGAGAGTGCAAACTGAAAGTCCATGCCTGGCAAACCTGAGAGAGTTTTACGTAAGCATACCTCTTTTTTTTTTTTTTTTAATGTCTTTATGGTTGTAAGCTGCTATGCGCATGTAGGAGCTCAACTGAGTTGAAATTTAGAGTTTCATATCATTGAGGACATTAGTGTAGGGCAAAAAATGATCTTAATTGTACTGAGTCTTTTTAAGTCATCTTTTATTAACAATTATAACAAATGCAACATATTTAGATGAAAAACTCAGATATTTCAAAATCCATTTTCACGTTGAAGAGGAGATATTAAAAACTTACCCTTAAGCCATTATTATTACTTTCATTAAATGCCTTTTTTGTAATATTCATAGAAGAYGCAGACTGCATATGTTTTTAGACCAAAATAGTCTGAGTGCAGCACAAGTGTGCTGCTGTTAGTGTATCCACAGTTTCCTGTATCTGTGCTCGAGCTTTACTGGAGGATCAACCGCGCTTTGTTGGTTGAACTTTTGTTTTACGGATCAGTCACTTTCTGCACCTGTTTTTACTTTGAGACTTTAAGATCTCCAGATAACTGTGATGTCCACAGAACCACAGAATTAGTTTAACGTAATGCAGAGAACACCTCATCAGCTTAACATCTCAAGTATTCATGTTATCCCCCATCTTCAGTTTTGCCTCTTTCTGTTCCTTTTGCTTTTATTCTTCTTGAACTGAGAAAGCAGAAATACATTGTTCTACAGTACCTTCGTGCAGAAATGCTTTAAACTGTTTTAAAATAAGAATAATATTAAACTATAGCTAGTACATTATCGGTAAATATTCTATTCTTTTATTGGTTCCTGTGATAGAGTTCTGCTGGCACCAAGCAGAACATGCAATCAGACTGGTCACTAAGAGGAGACTGGGTAAATGAGTTAGCCCCTGATCATAGGAGGGGGAAAAAAAAGAAAAAAGAAAAAAAAAAGGAGACATCAGTGTCAGAAAGGGAAGTCCAAATATCTATGTATCTATGGCATAGAAATGGTGTCTGCGTGATGGCACAAGGCCAGGTGTTGCCTCTCTGGGCCGGCTGGTACTCTGCAATCTATCAGCCATGTGAACAACGTCGGGTTGCCAGGAGCTCTGACTCTTTTAGTCTTTTCTCATCTTTATGAAACGCTCAGTCAAAAGAAGAGGTTAACATATTTTACTTGCTATTTTACTTAGCTGGATTTAAAAATATGGGTTTGCTACTGTATAGAGGATTTATATGTTGGATTCATAAGCCTTCCCTGTCCTTTAAATTTTCAGTGTGTGTGTGCCTGTGTTAGGCTAAATGGACTGATACTTTATATCCTAGTAATCAAGTCTCATCAGAGACCTGAGTGCAGTCTGTAGGCAGGTTTGGAAACTTCAAAATCACAGATCATTTCTGGTTAACAGCTGAATGTAAAAATGCAGACATTTCTCTATAGTCTTAGAGGCAGAGATGTAGATCCCCACTGAAACATATCACCATAGCATTTTAGACTGATATTTATCAGTTTATGGGGTGCAAAGATACTCTAATTGTCTTGACTTAAAAAGATTTTACTTTAAAAAATGGCATTCACAGATGAAATCTGGCTAGGATGTAATTAAATTTTCATTCTACATAGAATTTATGCATATAGAAGATGATTCTCTGATGACTAGAAATGTTCATTTTCAAGGAAGGAAATATCTGATTAGAATCTTTTGGGTAATGCTCAATCTGATTACTGCATATTGTCTCATCATGATAGCAATTTTTTCAATTCATCACATTTATTATATTATTTGCATTCAGTTTAAGTTGCTTTTCCAAGTCTTTATGACAGATCATCAGGACCTCTGGCTTGCTTTCCAGAGCCTTTTATATCATATGTGGCTAGTAATCAGGAAATGTGTGGTTTTCTTTGGCCTTTAATAACGAGTTCTTCATTACCTGACCGTCAACACTGGTTGATTAGTATAAATGGTGAACCTGTGTTACAGCTATAAATGGACTTTAAATGTAAGACAACAGAACAACAGATCCACAATAGACATGCAAATCCTATCACTTAAAATTGTTATGAGATAGATTTTCTTACTGCCTTGAAAATTTCACACCATCCTCTGAAGACAGTTRTTTTTTTTAGTCTTGTTTATAGCTTGAAAGATTTGATCTTCTATCATTTCCTGACCTCGCTCTTCAATGAATGGAGATTTGAAATGTCAGGAAAATTGAACCAATGTACTAGATTTCCAGACAAAAGCATCTAAGAAGAAACAAAACTCAAAAAAAATAATAAAGAGCCCTTAAGAATTTCCTAGGACAAAAATCAAGTGCATTAATTATTCGATACATAAGTGAGAAAAATAGTTAATTGATAGCTGAAAATTTGCAAACAAGTTACATTGTCAAAAATATTAATCACTGCAAAACATCTAAAAAGATGTACAGAGACTTTTAAGAGAATCTATAAAAATCACAAAGGAAGGCAAACAGTGGTATTCTTCTTTTTATAAAAATAAGTAAGAAATGGTTTCCTTCTACTCTGGAACACAGATTTAAAAGTTCTACATTTCAGGCYAAAATCTGTGCCAAGTCTGGAAGCAATTACAAATACTAGCTTCASTAGGTTCCACACTTTGTAACCCCAAAATTCTTGAACGGGACTGGAGTCCTCCTTCCAGAGTCATGGAAATACGAGTGAGATGGGCTCTCCGGAGGTCATCCAGAGCACCTCTYGCTTAAAGTGTTGCTATTGCCAGCTGCCGCCTGGGGAAATTCTTGGCTACCTCTTACCTCATCTCCACTTCAGGGACTAGCCAGAGCGCTGCCTCGGCTGAGCCGGGGCCCAGGCGGCTTGGACCACCTCACGCGCTTGAGCAGCGCAGAAGTCGGCAAGAAAACACAGCAGTCATTTTCACTCCAAAACTCACAGTTAGGGCGCGGTCAAAACAGAAATACAAGATCTTTCAGCTGCCTGAACTTGCTGAATTCAAAACCCCATTTGTTACCTACTAAACCATTTTCTTKTTTGTTTTGTTTTTTAGTTTGATAGCTTTTTAATGCAAAAATTATAAACAAGCAAAGAACTAGAATTAGGATGCTGTCTTATGGCTTTTAGTATTAAAGATTATTTAGTCTTTGGCTTAATTCAACACAAATCAATAAAGAATTGTCTAATCATAGAGAAATAATATATGTCATTATTCTTAATGCCTGTTGCCTCTACTGAAAAAAAAAAAAGACTATAGCCAATGGTAAGCATCAAAACAGGACTCCTCCGTCACACAATTATTCTAAGTGACTTTATTGCATTTTATTTTCTYCCCAAAATCTGAGGTGAGAAATAGTCACTTTAGATCTTTGACAATGTTGATATTAAACTACAGAAGTGCTGCATGTGCACTGAAATGTTCCCTGAAATCAAGTATTTCTTATCTAAAATTTGTTTTCATAAGACATGATAAACATTTCGTGATAAATATTTTCTGGGGAACTTTTTATCATCTTTAAATGCTGGCTGACACCCAATACTGGCAGGAGAAAGGTTGCTCCTCCGGCAAAGGATCAGTGCTGCAGTCTGTCAGTAAGGGACGGCTTAAAGGAAACTTTAACTGGCCTAGCAAAGAGCTCCAGGAAAGCTGCAGATGCAACAGGTGAAAATCTGACTGTGATGATTGAAATCCACTTGTTCTGAGTTGTCAGCTGGTCACCAAGGCTTTGGAGCTGGATTGAAACCTCAGTCTCCTCACTTAGGGCTTCTCTTAAAAGACAAGTTTGTCTTTATTTGGGCTCAAATATCTTCCTAGGTTTCCTTCAGTTACATTTGCTTCCAGTATGGGAAATAGACCTGTTGCTCAGAGTAGAAAACTTCAAAAAAATGACTAGGATATATTAGTAAAAAAAAATCTCCTCTGATYATTTAATTGATTGTTTTGCCACAATGAATAGTCTGAATTTATCAGCTCATTTGAAACCCTTTAGAGTATTTGTGGCTTGTTTGCGTAGTGCTGAATAAACTGCCCTGATAGACATACAACTTTCAACACAATGATTAACTCTGTCAGGATGCACCATTCATACGCCTGTTTGCTAAAATACTAAAAATGCTCAAATAAAAGGAATATTGCCTTACACAGATATTTTTCTGGAAGTTTTGGCAAAGAATTCATCTATTGACCTCAAAAAGTGATGAGATCTCAGTTCCAGCACAAAGCAAAGGAATATCTATTTAAATTCTTATTTCATCACCAAGGTAAAACCAGAAGTTTTCAAGTAGCTTTCCTACCACGTTCTAGCGCTCAAAGCCTTTGATCTGCCTAGCCACAGCAACGTACGTTACTGCTGGCAAGCTGATGTCGAATTTGAAGACTAAGATGTGAATTTTAACGGAATAAGGAATAAAAAAGMAATAAAACTAAGAAAGAGCTAGCACGTGGACCGGTGTTTACCTATCGTTTATGAAGTATATCTTCACCGGAAAACGTTCACATGAGTTCCAAGGATTTGTTCTACTTATTTTTTTTCCTTCAAGATATGAGTGTATTGTGGCCACTGTAGGGAAAAATTCTGCTATTTTTAGTGCATGTAGCTTTATCTCTGAACCTCTTCCCGCTTTCCACAATATTTATAGATTACTGGCCTTTTTTCTTTTAAGATAAATAAATTGCCGGCTCAGATCTTTGTTGTAAAAMAGCAGCTGGTGAGGTTGTCGCAATTTTTGCATATCAGCACTGTCCTGTATTGATGGTATTTTTAAAGATTCTTATTGGTATATGTTGGTTGGGAATATGCTGCTTGGGTCCTTTTCCAAGAATGTACAGCAGCAAGCACTGCCAGGAATGCCAGAGGCAAGYGCGCGGCAGAGCTGGGAACTTCTGAGGAGAACTGTATTAAGGCAATTCTCTCCCATTTGCACCATGAAACTCAAATTCAGAGGAGGGAATCTAAAATAATCAAAGGATTGAGAAATGAGATCTGTAAGCAATGCTAAGAGAGATAAACACGCGTGCTCCTCAGAAAAGCTGGTTGAGTGGGAGGACGGGGAACATGAAAGCATTTAACATAGAAACAGTGCCTATAAATAGATATTCTAAGAGGAAAAATCTTGATTTCATTAGCTGTAGCTAACAACAAAGGAAATAAGAGGCCAAAGTCTGTAGAGCTACTCAGGTGGCTCTGCTATTAAAAATAGAATTTTGTTCAATGTGTGCAGTATGGAATAGAATGATAGCTTATAACACGTAAAATAAAATAAGTATTTATGTATATATGCACACATTATACATCTATATGAATATGTATATATATATATATATAAAAATCTTACATTTTGAATTCATAGGATTGCATTTTTATAATATTTTTAGCATTCCACGAAACRAATTTTTTCCAGAAAAAAAAATCTGTCTTATATTTTTGACATATTTTTGTTTATATAAAAATTTGTCTTGTTATTACTCATGAATATGTCAAAGGTTTCTTTCTTTATTCTATTAATATTACCCATAGAAAAAATACTTTTTAATTTGTTAAAGATTGTAAATTGTTTTGAGATGTGAATGGAATATGCATAATAMGCATTTGGTAATATTATTAATGTAGAATTGTAAAGGCTGTATAAAGGCTTAATGGTAGGTTAATCCCAGAATTTATGCATTTTGATATCRTTTTCTCCACTACATTTGGCGCTGTTTGATGTCATCTTAATATGTCAGATTAACATTTGACCAGCAACCCCTTTCCAATGTATACAGTTTTTATTAAAAGAGGAAAAGACAAATCTTAAATGTACAATTTTGATAYGGTAGGTTAGCTTTTACAATGTTTTATGATGCTCATAATTTAAAYTGCAGAATAAATCTACCATTTACAAATTTGAACTCATTTTTAGTTTGTTTATTTTCAGTGGCTTGTGAYTGACTGCGATTTTTATACAATTTATTCAACTAAGGTGTTACTAGGCRTTGTTGATAGCTCTTGGATGGTTCATAAACACTTTCTTCTATGTATTTCATATCTCAGATTTCAGCATCGATTGGACACATTTATGATAACTTATGTTACGATGCAACGAATAAAAGTTCCATTGTCTTATCTGGGGCCAGAATCTTTGCTCTTTAGGAGCATTTCCAAACGTTATCTGAAATTTAGTTTTTACTTCACATCAAGAAATAAAACTGACACCCTCTAATAATTATCAGATGGGTGGTCCTAGGATATAGGTGGAGCCCCCTCGGGATCCCTAAGCAACAATCAGCAATCTACATTGTACACATCAGAATTAGAAACGCAAAAGATTTGTACAGAAGAAAGAAATTCAGTATTTTATGTAAAACCATATAAATCACTGTAAGAATATATATGGAATTTTTGTAGATATTTCCTTGGCCTGCTTCCAGTATTTTAGCTGATGTTGCCTAAAAGGGTTTGAACCAGTTGAGAAAAAATATCCAAAGTTGGTTATTTATGTAAATTTCCCATTGGAAGRGAGTATAAAGTAGTGACAGCGTTGTTTGTCAATGTCCTCCAGTGATTGTTAGCAATGCATTCTTGCACATATTGTTTCAGACAAAAAATTAGTATTTTGCATTAGCAGAGGATAATTAGGCAATAAGATACAAAAGAAAGTAGGGTTATCATGAGATAAACACACACATGGGGTGTTATGAGGCACAGCCAAGTATCTGCAATCCCTCCAGGGTATGATTATCTCGTGATAACCGCACACCCTGGAGTTGCCTTATTGCTATTATAAAATATCTTTATTATAGGAAGAAATGCGCATTTTTGTGCTGAAAGAAGACAAAGGTGGCAATTTAGAATGCTGAACAGCAGTTTCAGCTGAGCTGTGTGGTTTACATAGATTAATCTATCCCATTGGAATGTTTCCTCAGCCAAAAAAATGTTCCCTAAATCCAAGCAGTCATAATCTGTAGTGATGTGCAGCTATTTGGAGTATTTGAGAAATTCCCTCCTCGGTTCTTAGGCTGTTCATTTGACTGCAAGGTATGCACACAGCMATATGAAGAGATGGAGAAGTGTTAAGAGGATGGGGAACATTCTGAATGTTTGATAATATTTCTAAAATCTGGATTCTTCCTTTTTACTTTTATGCAAAGTCTGTGTAAACTCTGGAAAGCCTGAGAGAGTTGAATAATGCATCTAAAGCTAATTGAAAACTATCAGGAGAGAGAAGTTACAAAGTACAAACAATGTCAATAGCACTTTAAAAGCTGGGAAGCTGATGAGCCAGGGAAAAGGGAAAAGTCCATTCCAAGCAGCACGGTTGTTTTTCTCCCAAGCAGAAAGAGGTGATGCAGTAAAGGGCAAAGGCAGCTGGATAAATAGAGACAGGCCTCTTTGTACTAAGTTGGAGCTTTGCCACTGTCTTCTCTGAACCAAGATTTTTACCAAGAGACTATTCAGAGTACATCAGTCCCACACTTACCAGCGCAACAGCTTTGTCCCCACAAAGGCCCCTCTGAGTCTTGCTGCCTCACTTTGCGGACACCTCTGGAGAACTAAAACAACTCGGTCAGGCTCACAGTAGGTGGAAGCTTTTTCGAAAAACGAGCGTAAAGGAAACAAATCTTGCCGCTAAAAATACACCTGGAGATGCTTTTCTAGCCCTAGATTACTCATCTACGGTTGTTTTCGAAGATCTCTCTTCGTTCCATCCTTCCATTGTAAAAGCCACTGTCATATTCCAGAGCAACGACGGAAATTCAGGCAATATTCTGTTTCTGCAAGTTTCTATTATTATTGAACAAATCTTGGGAAGAAATCAGCATTGAAATAGCTTATAAATTGTGTGTTAAAATATAATCAATATTTGTATTCATGTTTGGGCATAAAAACCCACAAAGAAAGCCTAGTAGAATTTATTTCTGCTTAGAAACTTGTACCGTGGCCTTCAAAACGTGTCAGCTTTAATTTAAGATTGGTGTTTAATATGGAATATGGAGATCAATGCAATTGATTTGATTGAATAAAAAAGTCCTTGTAAGGATATATGGTGCACATTTTTAAATGCAACAAGCCCAATAATTGGTTTAAATGTAAAAATAAATTGTGTCTAGAGATATCTATCCCAGCCAGGGGTGATGCTTTATTGGTTTTTGCATTTCACTAACTGATGTGCTTTCATGTAAAATCAATATTGTGCAGTCAAATATATTTTGCTTTGTTATGTAGTAGGTTCAGTTAGCTAAAATATAATTTTAAAYATAGAATACCAAATCCTTATTTTACAGTAAACCTGCTGTGAAAAAATGAAGGGAAAATTTAAAGAGACGCTTTTAGCTTCCTAAATATTCTATAGAGTCCTTTGCATAATGTATAGATTTTTCATGTGCTTCTCCAGCATTTTAGTTTGCTAACTCTCAGCCTTTTAATTAAGTCCCTAGCCATTCCTCTGGAAGTAATTGCCATCTGTGGAATATCAGACACCATTTTAAGTGATGCATACCTACCTGCTTAGCAGAGCTATGTAAAACTACATAGCATACTTTCCGCCTGTACTGATGCATTTGACTTCAATATTTTTCATTGTCATGAGGAGAAAATTTGTTTTTCCATTTGGTCAATTTTGACACTTTTTTAATATAAGTGAAAGGCTGTTTTTGTAGGAAAAAAAACACAACACATGCAACTTTTATTTTCTTGGAATTATAATGTCTTCCTCAAAATGGAATTTGGCATATCACACTTTATGTCATTTTGAAAGTTACCTAAATGATCAGAGAAACTTACGCACTACAGAATATCTCAGCAAAGACAAAATACTGGACAAGAGAATTCAAATGCATATAATCAATTCAAAAGTATGCAGTCAATACAACTAGGTTAAAACTGCAATAAATATTGGCCATTTTCTGAAAATTGGTACATATCTAATCATTAAGCAGACTAGATTATCTGAAAAAAAGCTGTAAATATCCAAAGAGGAAATTTTATTTCAAAGATTTATTTCAGTGTTCTTTCATGATGTACAGACTGAAGAAGCGCATGAAGAAAAGGCATTTTTGCATGTGCAAAAGGGAACCAGACTTTTAATAGCATTTTGTCCACCTAGCCCCAAATTACAGTGCTCCACTTTGTTCTTATTTTTCTTACTGCAAGATGCTGACTACAGAGATTGAGTTTGCTTTTCCATTCCTTCTTCCTCCCTCTGTGGTCTTGAGGAAGCAGGTACCATTTGGTGGTGCACTTTGCAAAGCTGTAATTACTATAGCAATTGTACATGTTCATGTAAAAAGAGTTGTTTCTGTCCTATAAAGTTTGCACGCAGAAAATTTTTGTTTCTAAGTACTTCTTTGAACCCTGCAATTCTGAAACACTCAAAAGATTAAAAAATAATAGATACAGAAAGTAAATATGCATGCAGTTTATTGAATTCAACAGAGCAGAGAATTTTTCTGGACTAGTGATTTCATTGACCAGTTTTACACTTTTTAGTCATGCCTTAAAACAATTGAGCACATGCCATAAACATCGAGTCACTGGAAAATGAAATCTGGTGAACCGTTCAGAACCTAACTGAACTAATATGTTAGAATATTATAGCTTCCGAACGTGTGCAGCGAATTCTAAGTCAGTTTGAATGCCATTTTGGTCAAGAAGGTTTTGAAAGACATTTGCATAAAGATACACATTTTTTTCAAACAAGAGACTACAAGGACATATAATGCTATTTGCAGAAAGACTTTTCTAAAGAAAAAGATAATTTCAGGAGAAATAGGCCTGAATCTGTTTGAACAATGTTTAGGCCTCTTTGGATGCCTTATTTGGCTATTTATTCCATTCAAGATGTTTGAGATGTACAATTAATTTTTTCACATGCATGATACTGTCTTCAAAGTCAAGTTACACTTTTCATTCTTGTTTTAGTTTGCAGGTGACAAACTGAGACACTAGATTGATGTGCACAATGGTAACTAGGCACAAGAATATTTGAATAGATGCCACGAGAAAAAGAAATCACTGCAAATCACAGAACTTCCTCTAAAAAGCAACCTTTTTCAAATTGTTATAGAATAGCATCCAAGGGGAAGATTTCTCCAGAGAATTAAGACTTCTGGAGTAACTTCTTAAAATCAACAGGGTAATGAAATTTGTAGGGCTCTATAGGAAAGCTGATCACTGAGAGGAAAAACAATGAGCCAATGAGGGAATTTTAAAAGTCATTTTCTTTGATGTTTTGTTTCCCTTTATTCAAGTGTCTTCCCTTTGTTTTAGGTCCCTTAAATTATATCTTTATACAGTGCCTACTGTAATGGGCATTATTCCAGAGCTGGAGGTTAAGGCACTACTATAGTATAAATAATAATTTTAATAATGTATTTGAAGTGGGGCCCACACTGCATATTTTTCATATATCATAATGTCATTACTGTAAAACCACAAAAAAAATCTTTCCAGATGAAATTCTGCAGAGATTGCTTAACTCTCACACCCAGACAGTGCAAAAGGCAGCAGCAAAGGAATGCTGCATTAAGGAGTATCTCTTATCACCCACACACGACTTCAGCTGCTGGTACCGGCAGCCTCCACATCTCCCCCAGCAACTGCGTTCCACAGACACCAGCTCAAAAAATATACTSTCCGTAACACACACCTTTTACTCATGCTCTAACATCAAACTATGGCACTTCTAGCAATGACCCATTGCGTTTTCTTTGTTCAACACTTTGTGCATTTATAGTGTAAGAAGCAAGTCAACTACGGTTAAAGGGCAAGCAAGACGAACAGGTCGTATTTAATGTGCTGCAAAGTCTTCTGCCTGGTAGATTAGCACACAGGAGTTCAGCTGATTCCTGGAGTCTAGAAACAACCTGTGAGACAGGTTCGTTCACAAAAATGAGGCCAGACAGCATCAGCGAGCTGAATCTATCCTGGCAGCAAAGCCCTACATTCACCTCAGCTCCCCTGCTGAAACTGTTTTGTTATTTGTACAAACCTTGGTACTAGGGAAAAGAGAGATATTTTCCAGTTAAATGTACTTTCTTTTAGATACTCATAGCATATGTTTTTTTGGGGGGGATGAATGGGCAAGGAGAGAACTGACTTCAAAATACTTCTATCCAGAGAAGTTGCTGAAGTATAAATGTGTGAAGAAACACTTCCAATTATATTTAAAAGTTCAGAGATATTTAAGATAAGGTCRTCCAATTTTGGCAGTATTTCTTCCTCTTTCCCTTTTTGTTCAGAGCATAAGACTAGAAGCCTTCTAAGTCACTGAGTCCAGCTCTGTACTAGTGCAGAAGGTACATCATTAAAACTCCTTCAGAAATTTAATAAGCTTCCTAAGATCAGTCTGCTCTGTTCTCCCATTGGAAGACGGTTCCAGAACTTCACTGTTCTGACAGCTAGAAACTTTCTTCTGTTTTCTAGTCTGAAAGGATTTTGACATCAGTACCTGTTCTTCCATGAACATTGCCCATTTTAATGTTTCTTTTCCCTCAATAGTATCTATGCCCCAATCTACCTGTAGACAACAATCATATTTCCTCAGTAACCAGGCTGAAAAGTCTACTCTCATGARACAGACTTTCCATTTCCCTGATCATCTTTTTATCTTCTTCAAGTAGACAAATATCTTGCATTGTGGGATTATTTGATATATTTTACTAAAGATGAGGTCTACTGTATTCTCTTTGTCTAGAACCTACATGACCTTTTTGGATTATCTTGACAGAATTCAGTTTTGGTAAACCCACGTTGTGTTTTAACCTACATTTATTTCCACATTTTTATCTTTTCCTTCAAAATCTTTTATAAAATTTTGCTAACTACCAAAGTCAGGCTTAAAAGTTTACAGCTGCTTCCATCTTTTCCCTATTCTTAAATATAATCACATTTGCTATTTCTCATCAAATGATATCACACTTGTTAGTTTTGTTTTAAAAATATCAGACTTGTAACTTCACATACAGTTCTTTACGAAGTCTGAGACAGAGATGATCTGCTTCTCCTCGACAACATGAGCACATGAAGTTCCAACGAGAGGAACCTGTAAAYTCATCAGAGCAAAGATTGCCTCTTACTGTGTAGACCTACAGCAYATTGCAAAAGGGTAACTGAGTCCAGTTACAGCCTCTGGTCAGTACTTTAACAAATATTCTTTTCACCAGGAGGATACACCAGAATTTAATGCCACCAATATGCTTTCCGTAGGTATATACTGAACAGAAGGAATGATGGCAGGTAGAAGTAAATGTTTTGTGATATACAAGGGTGAAATGTAGGTATGATACCCAAAAATGCAAGTCGCTATATTGAATTGATCAGATATGCAGTAATTCAGGAACTGTTCAGAAAATAATTTAATCCATCCGCTTACAATAAAGGCGTTTTGTGAGAGGGAATTACAGTAAATATAAGATCATGGCTAATTTTCAGAACAGACTACCAACCACTGGATGATGATGACATCATCAGAGTTTTACCATGATGTCACTGGTGATGTATTAGCGAGAAATTTAGTGCCATGAAATGCAACAGGATAAAGAAGTTCACAGAAATTTCATCATATCATTGAAAGAGAGTCTGACTCAGTCATGTTTGTAATATATTTCCCTTGTGAAAAATAAAATACATTTTTTTAACATAAGTGGCCTAATTTTGCCTTTGCTTGTTGTCCYGCTATACTGTGATATATCCTGTTGTACAAAAAGTTCTGCTTCATAACAAATGCAGCTAGGCGCTGGGTTTTCAAATCCTCTATCTACACAGCTTTTAAGTAACAATTTTTCCTACAACATCCAGAGAAGAAAAAATTTACATGGACTTTGATGCCTTTATTGTGGTTTCTTTAGGTGAAAATAAAGTCAGTGATAATTCTTAGCGCTATACAACTATAAATCACTTTTACTAGAAAACTCATTATTCTAAATAAGCCTATGGAAGCAACTTTGCTGGCATATTGACAAAGGATTTTATATGGAAGCTAYTTCTAATTAATAAGATATTTTATATTTTATTTATATATGATAGGTTTTCAACAGTCACCATCTGTTTATGGGTTATGTATTCAGTATTCAAAAMCAATCATTTCAACCATTTTGCCATACATCACATGCTAAGTTTCCAATTAACAAACATAATTGACAAAGTTAATAAACAAATGGCATACACAACTTGACCCAAAATAAAGTTAGCTTTGATATATTATTATACAATATATTGCTTGTTTGCTTAGGATAAAAATAATTACCTTACATGTAGAATTGTATTTTATAGAAAGAATGAATCAAACAAAAATGAACAAGTGAGCTACTTAGAGCAAATGTACATTTGACTATATAAAACTTCAGTTGTATTTAGGATGGGATTTTCCAGTCATAGCAATAGAAAGGACACGGGGCTACATARAGATTGGCCACTTTTATTTAGAAATTTCCATCCTCCCTATCACTAATCTAAAGTGTGCTCTGATCAATATAGCTAAATAACAATTATAAGGAAAATAAAACCTTATCTGCTTTTATCAAGCAGCAAAAATAATGAGAGAACCTGCAGGAAAAAAAAACAAAACATTCCCTCAACACCTCCACTTATCTGCTYTAATAGGGATATTTGCAGTAATGCTGGTTACAYGAAGAACASKATTTTCTTGACTGGTAGTCTATATGACTAGATTTCTCTACACTTGGGGGTCATAAGATTGATCTAAATCAGAGTTAGATCAAGCAAATCCTCAGTTGTGCTTTTCCTTGCGTTATGGCCTCTGCTGTTAGTTGGCCTGTCTCGCTCAAGGAAAAATCTGCTTTAAAATGTGCTTTGTTCCCATCTGGATTTTGTGCTAAGAGTTAGAAGTGGGCAGGAAGAGGTGCAGGCTCCAGCTCGAAACTTCTGYATCATCGCCCTCACCACTGCCTCCAGTAAACAGTTGCTCCAAGTTAATGGCTCTACCAGTACGAGCAACATTGCTCTTGTAAGGACGCGCCAGGCAGTGCTGAGCTGCTCTCTCGTGGGCTGGTCCCATCACCAGGTGTCAGATGCTGGGCAAAATGGATGCTCTAATTCACAGGGAAGGTTACAATCACAAGACAAAATAGAAATGATAATTTGACACAGACAGATCCCTAAATTGCCACTGGCTGTGCAGAGTTTCCTCCTCTTTTCTCCGCTGTCTCCTTTCTGTTGCAAGGACAAACTTCAGCGTATTCAGTCGCTGTTATTTACAAATTACCTGTGGCTGATAGAGCAACGGGGGGAAGGTGGGAAGCTCACTGTGGTTGGTGTCTCAGYGATTACAGTGATGGAAATGATGAGGTTTGAATGCTGCCTTTATCAATGTCACAAATATGACATTCGTTTTTAGAGCTGGAATACACTACAAAACCAAAAAAAAAAAACAAAAACAAAAACAAAAACAAAAACAAAAAAAAACAAACAAAAAAACCCACATTAATATTAGTTCAAAGGACATGAAATGAATACATTAATGCATTTTAAAGGTACCATTATAATTATCGTCTTGTCTCACTTCCTACACTGAAAAGACCAGACATTTTCATCCAGTTTTTCTATAGCAAGCAATAACCCACAGAGACATTAGAGAGTATCTTTTGGAAAGTCATCCATCTTGATTTAAAGACTCCAAGTGATGGAAAATTTATTGCATCCCTTGGCAAACTGTTGTAATAGATAATTGTCCACACCATCAAAAATTGCATCTATTCCAGTTTGAACTTTGCCGACTTCAGCTTTCAATCATTGGATGTTACGCTTCTGTCTGCTAGATGAAGTAATGCTCTAATATAAGTCCTATCTAGATAACTACAGGCCAYAAACATGTGTTTTGTCTTCCTTTTAAGTTAATTTCTCTGACTATTCCAGTGAGTAAGTTTCCATATAGGTTGATTAAATGAAAAAAATGAGTTGTAAACAAATACTACAGAATGAACTGAATTGCAGTTTGACATTTGCAAATACGCTTACCAGAGAAGCAGTTCAAATGRCTAGGCAAGCCGGCTAAGGAACCCAGATCTTATGACTGGAAGTAAATTATTKCCTTGAATGTTTTCTTGAATTATTTCCTTGACTATTACCTCATCATCATTTTATTTAATTATTTAAGAGTTGTTCCACTGTTCAGAATTGATATTTAAATTATTATGTGCTAGAAAAGAAGGGGCTTGAAATATTAGTTTTGTTTTTCTTTAACAAAGACTTTGCAAACAGAAAATATACATATATACTAAGTGTTTGCACTGTTTAACTTAATGGTTTCTAATTAAAGTCTTGATGTTTCCGAGATATAAAATCTTTAAATATATTACTATGTTTTTTGGTAACAGAGGGAGGCAGAAGTCACTGTACAGATTTCTTGTATATGATGAGGATGCCCGATCTAGGAGAATCCCTAGAAGGTAAGTAAAAAATTATCCCAAATGCGTTGCTTTTTTCATGGATTAAATCCTTCAAACACACACAAAAAAATCCATTTCCTTCAAAAAAACAAAAGGTAGAAGCGGATGTAGGAGAACATAAGCTAAAGTGTTTGAGAATAACCTCTTTATTTCTCCTCTGCAGTGATTTTAAACAGGACACAAAGCTTTCAGCAATATGATGTTTAATTTCTCCTTGTCTATTTTTAATAGACAGGATTGTTGAAGATTAACRTTTATCAGCTGATAAATTTGCAAGCGTACATCTTGGCCTATTCCCGTGGTACTATAACTTACGTGCATTCATTAACCCTGAGTCTGCTTGCCAGGTAACAAGGTCTAACTTGGCGTTCCAAAGATTTCCCCTTTCATACCCTGTTAGGTTCACTAAATTTTCCGCCTTTTATTTAGTGGCGCGTCAGTCGCAGCCAGCTCACCTTGCAGCGGATATTTATTACGCTGCGTAAGATGATGTCACTTAGCCCCTCCACATGGCCTTTGCTATAGCTCAAAGAAAGTCAGCTCCAATCTCACCTGTCCTCCTACTTGTGGGTAAAAAGAAGTTCTGAGATGCTTTACAGAAAAGAGGGTCCACGGAAGGAAGGGAAACATGTACCCCGAGGATTTTTCTGTTAAGTAAAAGGTGTCCTAATATGAACCATATTTAATGTATAAGTCGTGCATTGAGGAAGATTTTACTGGTAATAGAAAAATGTATTTTTAATTATCAATACATTAAAAGATTTAATCTGCTTTTTTAATCTTTTCTAAAGCTTAGTAAAAGCAGTAACAATCTTCTTGCAAAGATGGCAGGGTTTTGGCCTATAATTGTTGTTCTAAAGGTCAGCGACTATTTATAATTTTGTGAAAACCTGGAAATCCAGCACTGTATTTTCCTAAACAGCTAGTTGGCATACAGCAGAATCCAAACCTCTGCCCAGCCCTGCTGGTGACAACCGGAGGACAGACCCATTCCATCTGGAAGAGAGACTCGACTCTTTGTCAGAGCAGCCCAGGACTGTGGACCCTATCATGCCCTGAAAATCTTAATAAAGAAAAGGCCTCACAACGAAGGATAGTGCTTTTTAGGCCCAAGATCTCCCCGTGAGCCTTGGTAGGTATTTTGCAGATTAGGTGGTCATGGTTCTGGCTTGCACGTTCTAGCAGGAGTCCTCTCTTCAGTCTCCTTAGATGCAGTGTGCCAGCTGCTGCTGACTGCGGCTCGCAAGCTATTTCCATGTGCTCCCTCCTCCTGCTGAGCTATCTGCCTCCAGTCATGAAAACAGATTCACTTCTTAGCAGAAATATCACATTAACTTCTGCTGCTCGGCTGAGTCATTATATAATGTAATTGTTGTTCTTTAATAAATCAGTTTGGGTTTTTTTTTCCCATATATTCACATTTTAATTCAATTCTCAGCAATGCCATCTAGATTACTGCATCGAGAATGTGCATTGAGCTAAAAAAAAAAATTAAAACCATATGGTATCTTAAATTTTAAAAATTAGGAGCTAAAACTGTCCCCAGCAAAATAATTATCCATACAGAATAGTACATAATGCAAACTTTAAAAAAGGACAGTGTGGCCAGATTTTGCTCAGTCACAACAAAGTCAAAAATTTGTGTTTTCAGAAATAAATGTTATAAAACCGCATATGTAATATGTGAAAATGTTTAATTTTTACATATAAGTATCAGAATTATATATGCAATTATATATGTAATTCTATGTATGCAAAAAGACTTATTACAAAAGCAAGTGATTATAAGAGAACTGCAGTTGTTTTTTTTTTTTTTTTCTGGTTCAAGTTATGCCAAATCACAAGCGAGCGTTACAGACCAGAGAGGAAAATTCAATGTGAGAACTCCTTATTTTTTGACTAAATCAAGAACCCAAGTTCAGATAGTAGAACTATTCTGCCAGGCTCAAGGGAAAAAAGAGATAAATTAGGCAATATTCTGCAATATCTCAGCTTCTCAAACGTTCCAGGAATTAAAAGCCCTCAGTATTGCAATTCCCATTCAAAGTAATATAGCAGCATTCAGTGGTTGAATTGCCACATAAATTCATATTTTGCATCATTTACTGTCAGATACCATTGTTCCCAGAATGGTGTCTTTCAAGAGACGATGCATGATATGCTAGAACATGGGGTCCTTATGTATAGCAGAGTACAAGGCAGAAAATCTCTCGGTTCCGGAAAAAATAAATTCTTAGTAAGAATCATGAAGAGCTTTTGAAATAGGCAGAAGCCTCAGTAAGCAAACCTTCATAAAAACACATCAATATGATGATGTTTTTCTACTGGAAAAAAAATACAATTTCAACAAAACCAAGTCTTTATTCAGGATTTTGATTACATTTCATGTTTTTCAAAAGATTTTATAAGGCAGAAAGGTTCCATTTTGGGATCATTTAAAGGAAATATATATTTTTCTTTCTTTAAATATATAATTTAGAGAAGTCAATTTCATAAACACAAAACATTTTCAAYCAAGTTGAGAATAAATTTTTAAAAAATATTCAGTAGGAAATTTTGGTGGAAATAACATATCATACAAAAAAAATCAGAATTGGGAGGGTTTTCAAAATAACTAAATATCTTCTTAGAAAGAACTCTGCATTTTAACTGGCTCTTACATGTTGAAGCTGTTAGAATTGTCCAGCAGGACTTAGTATGAGTCAACGGTAATTCTGGGCATTCCCCATATCTCTCAATTAAATGATATATGAGTATTCAAAATGAGTATTCAAACAAAGGTCTGGAAATCTGGAGAGTAGCGGTTTGAGCAAATTTAATAGAAGAGTAGATAAAGAAAAGATGAGGGAAATAAGGACATCAGTTTACTAAATCAGTATTTCAGGCAGATATTGATCCCCTCTTTTGCATTGTTCTGTTTTGTGTGTCCTGGATAAAATTTGGAGGGGAAAAAAGAAAAAAAAATCAGGATATCAGGATTCACTCTCCTTCTCCCTCTCCTGTCCCAAGTACCTTGTCTTTTGATTTGTTGATATTTAATGCATTCTGTTCTTTTCTTTCCTATTCAAAAATTATAGAGAAATCAAGGAAACAAACTAGGAAAAATAATTCTGTAGCACAACCATGAAATCTGACATATTGATAATGTTCATGACCTAACACAGGTCTCTATGAATAATCACTAGTATTTCTGAAATTAATTTGTATACAATATTTTAAGAGACATTCTCAAACCTAGCTTTAACATCTCATTTTTATACCTTTGTACTATGAATTATGTCTGTTTCCTTAACTTTTTATAGATTTAATCTAGAAGCTCTTTAAAATGTATCCAAAGACTACTTTACTATGACAAGTGGTTTTCATGTTTATGTAATTTCCAATGCATTTCTGATTTTTCTGATGAATATTGTGCCAAAAAAACATTTTTGAAAAGTACTGTGGGCATTTGGCAGGAACCCATATATTTTTAAATGACTGTTATCAGAGATTAGATAGCCATGAAACACAGGTAACTTTTATTATCTAGCATATAAATTTCCTTTGGTTGATGTGTCACTGCTTGCACATCCCTACTCCAAATATTTATACAATATCATCTGAAATTATAGTTTCCGTTTACATTCAAGCTGCCAATCAAACATGATTCCACAGACAACAGTAATTAGCTGTGTTACCCAATTAGAAAAGAATAGAAAATATCTTGTTGGCACTCACAGTWAGTAATACTTGACAGGCAGCTTGAATATAACTTGTATTTTGAAGGGGTTTGTGTAAAAAAAAGAATATCCAATAATAAAAGGAAATTCTGGAGAGAAATCAGCTTTTTTTTTATATATACTGGAGAATTAGGAAAAAAGGATTTCACCTATTCACTGCAAATCATTCTCTATTCATTGAGAAATCTCAGAATGCACTCTCACAATTATATTACAATGATATTACCATTCTTGCCCATAYGAGACTTTAGAGTAATGGAGAAATCTTTCCGTACCCCAGAATAAGGTTTTGGAACAAATGAAACTTGTGACTTCTTAAATATTACATRAAGCTTGATTCAAACAGCTAACAAACCACCACCAAACAGATAACAAACCATTAATATGCTAAACTGCAGAACTTATATTAACACAGAATATGCATGCACCAGAAACATGGAAAACTTGCTTTCATCTGAAGATTTTGTACATAATATTGGAGACATATTATTTACAACAATTTAAAATCAACGATTTAAAATAAATTAGGAGAAAAGCTACTTTTCAAATTTAAGAATAGTTGTAAGGTTTTGTTGTGAGGTTCGGTGTACCCTTACACCTTTTCCCCTAATCCAAATCTTTTACCTGCTGAGGATTTGTTAARTTTACTATTCTGAGACGTGTAGCTGCAAGTAAATTAAATACAAGCCATTTGTGAAAGGAAATTATTAATTTCCTTTTTTTTCCTTTTTGAAGCAAGCTTTTAACCATCATAGATAAAAACTTGAAACTATAAGTGGAAGGGTGAAAAACTAAACATTAATATTTTTAAAAATCTCATGCTTATTAACCATTTGAGGGATGTTTCAGACAGGGCAGGGACTCTTACTGCAGAATGTTTGGAGTCAGCAAAACGGAGTCATTTTTACCTCCTGCCTTGCGCACTAGAAAGGGGATATCACTCCACTGCACACCACTGCGTTACTCCAGCATGCTTTACCCCGGCATGTCCTGCTTGGGTCTTTTCCAGTTACGTCACTGGGAGTTCTCATATCTATATCGATAGTCCTAGGAGGAAACRGTACAAAAATGAGATTTGTTATTTGCTATTTTAGCATTGAAGGCTGCAGAAAAGTTCTTTCACATTATCAATAGAGGAGGATTTATTTATAAAGATACTTATAATAATATATCCCTTTGGTAAAGAAGTATTATAAAAGTATACGTATTTTATTTTAACTAAAGCAGTGTAGGTAAAACTGTGCTGAAAATGATATTTGTTCTTATAAATGGAATAATAGCATTGGGGAAAAAAGCGTATTTTCTATTATTACCATAACTCTGGGGGGAGATGGATATAGAAATATATCCAAAATAAGGATAATAGACAGGAAGCCAGTTAGTCTCTGAAGAACAGAATATTGCGGAAATCCCCCTTTGTATTTTACGAACTGGTGGTCACTTGGGGGTCTCACGTGCCCAGTGGGGGCCATTTAAGCATCAACGGCTTACTTGAGGATTCACGAAGAGACTGCATCCTTAATGTTACAAGCAAAAAAATAATAGTTAAAAATAAATGTATTSACCTAACTATTCCTTTTTATTTTGAGGTTTCCGCCAAGCTACCCTTAAGCTCACTGAAATCCAGCAGTGTACTTAAATATATTCCTCACGTTAAACATTTGAATGGTCTTACAGCATATATAGATAGTTGCATAGAAGTGAAGCATTCTTCTCCTGATATATAGTAATTTCTAATGTAATGTTTACACTGGGGGTATGCTTACAAGAAGACTCTCAGAAAAGCTTAGCTGAATTACCTAAGCATATGAATGTCGATCTCTTCAGCCAAAGCGCATTCAAGCCCYGCACAGAAGCAAGCGGTCTGGTTGCTAAAAAGCTACAAAAGTATTTTGATTTTCAGCAAGAGCATTCACATAGAATTGTAAAGCACTTTACATAACATGCTTTACATTCACACCTTTCAGCTATTTCGGTTTAACTTTCCCAAGTTCCCCAGGTTGACGTGCCCCAAATTCATGTATCTCTGCGTGAGGTGTTTGTTGCTGGGTTTACAATGTGATCTGACAAACCATGAAGAGAACGAAGCTTCCTTCCCAGATTTTTCAAATTCCTATTAAAAAACCSAGTTCAAATCAGAAATCCAAGCCCAACCAAGGCGCTGACATCTTGATTTTCTTATTTTTTTCTTATTAGAAGTAGTTTTATTCTTTGCATTATTATAATTAGGAATAAGATTGGATTCCTTTTCAAAGGAAGAACTCCTGTAATGTTTTACTTATTGCCTGGACAATGCACTATTAATTCCAATGGATTCCTTTTGACATTAAAATGGGTTTGCACTGAAGGGCAAACATCACCTCCATATGCATCCAGACTGCATTACAATCTAATCCATCACATTATACATTTATAGGTGACTACCATTGCTGGATTGCTAAAACAGTCAGCCATAAAAAAAAATGTCCATGTGAAAAGCTGGTTTAAATTTCATGCATTTTTACTTACAAAGTGTCTGGTTAGATGAGCATGAGCTTCTGCGACAGAAATCCTTTTGGATCATGAATATGTACGAAGCTATGAAAATGACATGAACAGCAGTTTCTCCATTACCTTCTCTGTATTCTTCACTGCTACGTTAGTTTTAAACTCAAGTAATTTGCAAATAGCATTAAAATTCCTTTCAAAGGTTTCTGGTGTTGCATATTAGTAAATAAAATCACTATCTTGTTTTTTAATGGAAAAAAACCTGTGCATAGCTGTTTTCCCAGCTAGGGACAATGATGGCTCAGTGGACAATACCGCATCAGCTGTGAACTTACTGTACATACGAAAACGAGTCATCCTAGGATACAGTTTTAAAAGCAGTGTGAATGCATGCATGCCCACAGCTTCAATAATTTGTTAATGGAATTTCTGTGAGTGCTTCCCACTTATGCTTTAGAAAATTGACCCCTAATTGTCTATCATAAAAAGCTGCTTTGTTTCTTTATTTATCTACTAATGTAAAGAGCAACAGCTTTTATGTTGAAGTACTTCCCAGCGATGGAAAATCATCYTGAACTTGGTTTCTCAGCCTTTGCAACTGATTTTGCAACAGTGTTTTCCATATGCTATAATGCTATAATTAATATTTCCTCACATGAAAATAAACTGAAAGAACAAGAACTCTTACCGTGCTACAAGGTTATATAAAAAGGACATGAAAAAATACTTTATTTCAAGTAATAATTTATATAGGCTTCTGGGTTAGGATGAACTATAACATATGTATAAAAATAATATAGCCCAGTTTTAAAAGTGATACTTGTAAAACATCATGCATATATATATGTATCTTACAATAATAATTTCCTGCAGTAAGCCATTAGAAAAACACATTAAATACAATATTATTATTTATTATGGAAAGCGGACATGTTGCTCAGTTTCACTAAGTGTATTTTATTTAAATAAAGAGGATCTGTGCTCTGCAGTTTCTTTGTCAATGATAGATAACATCATGATAAAATAAATGATACTTAATGTTCATATGGTGCTTTTTAACTTCAAAGTGCTATATAGGCGTTATTTGTTAATGGGATAAAAAAGACAGATTTAACACAGCATTAATATGGACAACACGCTGAATGCTCAGGTCATCCACAGAAAAGGGATGAAGACTACAGTTGCTGAGATTCCTAAGAAATTTTCCGCTGGCAGGGAAGTTGCCCTTCTCTTTTCTGCTGGTCTCCCTTCCCTTTTCTCCCTCTCACAGAAATCCAGGGATTCAGACCACAAAGGTAGCCGTGCTCTAGCCGCCTGTGAAGGYGTGCACCTAGAGTCCCTGTGCTGGCACGGTGCCTCTACACTGTTTACCTTGCCAGTCTTCCAGCTTCAGCGCATTAACATCGTCACTGAGGTGACAGAAAAATCCAAGAAATATAAAAATGTAGCTGGAAAAGTTAGCTCTTCCCCTACTCCCGGTTTTATGGGGCAAAATGATGGGAGAGTCTAGCTAGTTCTCCCAACAATCTTCTCTTCCGCCCTCACGCTTCCCCCACTACGGCCAAAAAGAGTGGGGAGGCCACAGAGTGCTTCTTGTTGCAGGTACTGTTTTCATCCTTTAAGTATCATTAATGTGAGAAAAGGTAYCCAGAATTTTAGTGTATAGTAATCCCAAACAATTGGATTGCTAATTCTAAACTAATGATGAAGGCACAATAAGGAAGAGAGATAAAAAGTCAGGACAGTAGTAAAATATTTAAATTAGAGCAGTAGTTTACAGTTTTTGAATGCTATAGATTCAGGCTTCTGGTTGCCAGATATCTCTAATGTGTCTAAGGCCTCAGGGGCCCCTTGTCAGATACCTGGCATTTTAGCAAACAGGCATCAGGACTAGTTTGCAYGTTTTTCAGGACATTCGAATAATGTCTTTAAAATAAACTAGAACCTGCTCACTTTGACCAGCTGGAACAGGCTCTCCACACCGCAATGCAATCCATACCTCAGACAGCCMCTGGAAACCTTCATCAGCTTTACTGGGAGCACTTGCAGAAGTTGGAGGACAGACCACTACACTCATGTCCCTGAACGCTTGGAAAAACCCAAGACATGGGTTGAATAAACTCAGTAAAAACACTTAGTTGTCAGATGCCGAAAGGGCAGATGTTTGCTTTAAAAACCTGGGGGAGGGGGTTTGGTCTAGGAAAAAATAAGAACGAAATCTTTGTATTTTTCCAAAATGTCATTGTTTTCTCCAGAGAGAGCTAACAGTGCTGAGATAYTGAGCTTAGCTACCRTCTCTGTAGTATTTAATACTAAAAMGCAGAAATCTTAAAGGAGAAGATGCATCTTGCACGATAATATATTTGCTCTAGGTCCATTATGGCCAAAACAGAATAAATAACAAAAATTCCATTTACTTTATCAGGGCATGAATGTGCCCACACTTTCTACTTACAGGCACAAATTCTGTGCAGCTAGGAAAGCAGATGTGGCCTTGCCAGATGGGAAGGGGGGAGGGCTAAGAGGGCATTCATTTTCTCATTACCCTCTGTCTTCCACGTCCCCATTCTCTCCTTCCCACCTCTCCCAGTATTTTCAAACATCCCCTGTGCTGCACAGATCAGAGCTCTCAAGCTCCTCCACACCACTGTCCTGTGTCTGTGAGGTGTAGGCACGAAGCTCTCCATCCCATTTGAAATGGACAGTCAGTGCTGATGTGCTGATAAAGTCCATTTTCATCCCCACAGATCCCCATACTAGATTACGTCAATATTGTGTTTTGCTTTGGTCGTGGTGGAAATTGCAATTGTAAATGAACAAAGCTACTGTTTGCATCAGAAGTGTGCAAGTTTTCCACTAAATGAGATTTCACCAGTGCAGATTCTTTGCAGTAGGAATAYATGCCAATACTGTCGTGGGCTGATGACTGAAATAGGTATTAGTACACCTGTAGTCTGCTTAATTTTTATTTTCTCTCTAAAACCAGACCTAGAAACATCTCGGACAATTTCTCTTGTCATTTTGCTTCCAGTTTACCTGAAAAACACAAATTTCCCTGCATGAAAATCCCATTCTAACCACTGCAAGGTGATGGCCTGTTTTTTTTTGTTTGTTTGTTTTGTTTTGTTTTTTTGTTTTGTTTTGTTTTGTTTATTTGGTTATTTGGTTGGTTGGTTGTTTTTTTTAACAAGAATTACCATTGCATACAGTGAAGGGTAGTAAGGGCAGATGGAAGAGGAGGAAGTATAGAATATGTAGAGCGATGCTCTTCGAAAATAGCCAGGAGAAAACCTGTGAAACACACTTGTTGCAGGGCAACAGGGAAAATAACTGGGAGAAAAATTAAGTGGGAATGAAACAAATAAAAATTGCTTTTTAACTCTGTTTTGAACCAAAGTTATTAAATATCTAGTAAATGAAGAAATAAAAGCATGTTACGGTGTAGATGTTACCAAATTGCTGCAAACTGTTGAGTTTCTGTAACCAAGAAGCTTTTCAATATCCCCCAGTGCATATTGGTTTTCATTATGTCATGTAACCCAGCATAACCTGGTGGCAGATTTTTAAAAAGCCRTTTTGGAGAAGGTAACAGCAGTAAGAATACTAGAGAGCAGTATAGCTTTAAGTACGTGACATTACCGAGGAGGCAGCAGGGAAAGAATTTCCAAGGACTGTAGATGTATAGCTTCAAATGTACCTTTTGGAGCACATTAAAACATATAAACTTGTACAGAGCGGAAAGAATTCTGTTCAGCTCAGCCAGCCAAAATGCAACAGACTGAACAGGAAAGCACTGAGATTTTTTAGAGGCATAATGTTCTTAGAAATGGCCCATGCTGTGCTAATAAAACTATTGTGACTGGGAGCTTTTGCAGTGGAAGCTGACAGATGAAGCAGAGTTAAGTACTTTTTCAGACAAGCTACTACAGTAAATCATTAAAGCACACAAACAATCATCCTTCATCAGCCTGCAATTTGTTTTATAGCAATTGCAAATCGAAAACAATGTAAACAAACAAATCGACAACTAATGAACATTCCCCCACTGCTCACTGTAAATAGATCTACAACTTTAGAAGAACACTTTATCCAACACATTGTCAACTCATTGTAAACACATCTACAACTCATAAACAACTCATTACCCAGTATGTTGTCACCTCATTGCAATTAAAGTTGAATGCTAACTGTACTGTATTTTCCTGAACTGAATCAGTTCAGAAGCCTGGGAGAAAATGTCCAGATACATTAGTCCAGCAAGTTTCAGGATTTCTAAGAATGTCTTCTCACTGTAATTGAGTTTCTYCTGCAATTTTTCATGTGAAGATTGCATCGAATTGTATCACCTTTTCTTGTATCTTACATCTATCTTTATTTAGTTAGACTTCCCATTTACGTACAACAGTGTTTCTATGGAAATTTTTTAAAATGTGCTAAGTACTCCCCAAACGGTTGTAAAACTCACAGGTTTCCTTGGAATTGTTTGTTTGAACTACATTTGATTGTCCTACTTATTTAAAATTTTCTACAGCATTTGACATTTCTACTTTATTTTTAAATCATGATAGATACTAATTTGGTGCAATTGCTTATGAATGAACTTCAATTGCTTTTAAAATAGCTTTGCTAATGTAAAATCCATTTACCTGGGAAAACTTGAGTGAAAATTTGCTTATTTTTTAGCTCATATTTATTGCATTTCAATATTTCCATTGCAAAATTCACCCTATCTCTTTCTCTGTTTACRGTAAGAAAGTTGAGATCTAGCAATTCAGCCACTGAATCCAAAGGAATTAAAAAGCATCCATTACATGCTACGGAATTTCACCATGACTTTTTCTGAGTTTAAGAGAAAAWTTCGCCTGTGTTAGCCTGCTGGTTAGAGCGCGGTTTATGAGAATCAGAAATATCTACCACTGTTTCCATTGTTTCCTTGAACTCCTCAGCTGGTCTCTACGCACACAGTCTGCTCTTTCTTCATTAAGAGTCCATAAATCCTTTGGGACAATGACTGCCCTTTTTTGCTCCATTTTTACATACTCCTTAGAATGATCTCGTGTTCTTCAGGGCTCCAGCGGTACAAAAAATAATGARTGTAGTGTGCAAAGGCATTCAGTGTGAGATCGCTGCATGATTATAATCACATTTTTAAGACCAAACTTCTGAGTTTGTCATATGCACAATTCTGCTGAGCTTCACAGTTCTCTTCAGAATCAGTTACTCAATTCTGGGACAGAATTTGGTGTTAAGAGTGCAGTCTGGCTTATAACACTAAATACACAGCAGATCCCAAGCTTAAGCTTCTCCCTAGTTTCACTAATTAAGATTTTTTAAATGTCCTTTTCCAGAATGAATGTTAGCATTATATTTTATGTTAGACTGAGATCTCTTCTTTATTTGCTTTGCTTACACGTCGTCTTGTCATTCAAATAACTTGCAACACATAAACTGTTCAATGAATGYAGAATACCAGAAACAACTTAAATTGCTATGAGTGATGAGTAGAAAAGACACTGCAGTCTTGGTGTTTCTCACTACACTTTTTCAGCACCTTTAGACTGTATGAGATGTTTCAGCCACTTTTGGAGCTGAAAGAACTCCAGGGCCTTTTTGCCCTAAGAAAACCAGCACAGTTGCACTAGCTACTTACAGATAGCATTTGCTTATACCAAGTCAGGCTGCTGGTCTCTCAGTTTTCAATGCTGAGATTTTCTCCTTGGAATGTCACTTRTCTCTGACAAAATACTTATAAACCAGTCTCTCAAACTTCCTCACCTTTGGGGAAAGAGATCAGCTGGGATAGTAAAGCAAGTAGACATAAGAAGCATTTTGTATGTTCACAGCTCTGTGATATCCATCAGGACTGGTCTTAGTGTAAAAATGTTAGATGGAGCTATGTGCTAGAACTGTGACAGGAAAAAGATCAGCAGTTAATAATTATATAGGTAAAGGTATCATTAATTATACACAATTATATAAAAATACAGTCTTACTGTAATTAATAAAGTTAAAAATATGACAGAGATTGGTTGTTCTTGTGCCTAAATGAGATAGGAATTTGGATGACTATAGAGTGACTGAGGCAAAATTCAGGAAGTTAATGACAATTTTGTATGATCAAAGGATGACTTATYAGAAAGCTCTGTTTTATTACAGATATGTCTTCATTCTTCAACAGACTGAACTTGTCTATTCTGGAATTTCCACATAGCACTGGGAGCTAAAAGGGCCTTCTCTATCACTTTTTGGATTACTTTTTTCTGCTCAGATACAAACCATACAAATGTAAATGTGTATTTTTTCCTTCCTAAAGGGGTCTAATGCTATACAGTATGAAAGCGGAAGGTTATTTACTATATATGAATAATCTGTTTGATAATATAATGTGAAACTGAAAAAAAATAGGCAAAGTATTCAATAAATATTTCCGTCTTGAATTTGGAAAGATGCTGCATATTATATTGGCATCTCAATACACTAACTTAAGTACTTCTATTCCAACTGTCATGAGACATAGCTCTGTCTCTTCTAGGATATCTCATGATTATCGTTTTCTAGTAAAATAGAAAGAAATGGAAACTTGCTTCCRGCAGTGAAAACTATATGCAAGGTACTATTTTTTAATCAAGTAGATTATAAAACATTGAAAATTTTGTCTATGGATGTGAKGTATTCTCCAGGATCTAAGGTAGTACAGGATTATATGTCTTTTAAAAGATATATAATTTAACACAGCCAGCAATTATGGTCTGRATGAAGGAATTCTGTAATTGTTTTTCGAAGGAAATAAGGCTAGATTTTCACAACAGCTACTTCTGGCTTGATGGTAGGTCAGACTACTCTTAGAAAATACCAAGAAAATTAGAACTGAATATAGCAAATAGCTTATGAAATTAAAAAAAACAGAAGATTTGTTTTAGTAGTCAGAAAATTGTCCAGAAGTTGTGCTTTGAGAATCAAACAGAGCTTTTCTTCTAGCAAATGTTATTTATTCGTTTTCTTTCTTTTTTTTTTTCCTATGTATTTATTCATGTAGCAATGGATGAGTTCATTCTGTTCTTCTGGAAATCATCCCAATCAAAATATCATAACTTATCATTTTTCCGGTTGTCCGTTGTACAATAGCCTGAGGAAGGGGAGAAAGAAAAGCAGAATTCTAAAGTGTGTTTCTAAATGCAAAAGGTTTAATAAATCCAGGGAAGTAACCTTTGGTATTCTTCTCAGAGATGAGTCAAGTTACTACTTTATCATGACTCTGTCATTTTCTTTTCTCAGCAGGGCTGAACAACGCAATAGAAGAAAATTAATCACTTATTTTAAAACTGCACAACTCTCTGAATGCATTTGTGTTTTAACTCTGCCAATTCTCTAAGCTCTGCAGATAAAGTAGATTTTCTGAGGATTGCTCCAAGACAATTCAGCAAAATTAACAGAAACATTATTCAACCACCAAAACATTTATTCATCGACACCGAAACTCACAYCAATAGAAAGTTACTCTTTGATTTCAGAAAACTTTTGATCCAGCCCCTAATATCTACTAAACTTTTATTATTATAAAAGTTTACTTCTTGTTGCTTAAATTTGTTCTGAAGCTTTCAATTCACTGTAGTGCTTTCCTTTAGAAACAGGGTTCCTGTYTTTGGCATAGGCTTTTTCTTAATAGTTTTAAGAAAAAAAGTCTCCTTGATTAAAACCTGCCTCCTCCATAATTTCTATTTGTCAAGTATCCCTCTATCTGCTTTCTCTAGCAGCATAAGAGGTCGAGAGCAAATCCAGAACATTTAGGACAAATGACCTCTGTTTTCCTTAACCTGTCTCCAAACTGTCTCTATTGTGTCTGTCTCCTCTGAGACGTGATATCCTCAGACACACTGATTTATTGTGAATGCAATGTCTAAATTCTACTTTCAAGTTTCAGAATTCCAAGATTACACCAGCATTTAGCAGACAGATACTTCTTTTTTTCCCTCTTACTTATATGAAAAGGAAGGCAAATATCTATGCATGTTCCTATGTCACTTAGTCATGCTTGGCCACTTAGTGTGCTATCCATATAGTCACATTCTGAATAACCTCTAGTTTAATTTAAAGTAAAACATTAAGGAAGGAAAACAAGATCTCCTTAAGAGCAAAGCCTGCATCTTTCCTACTCATCTGTATCAGTTTTGTCTCACAAAATAGCTAATCTTCTAGAGAACTGAGATAGTGTACAGAAAAATACAACACTTAAATAGCTCCACATTTCTATTTATCATAAATTTTGATCCATCATGTATGCCAGAGATTAGGCCCTGTCCTTGAAAAAATCTCTGCKAGAGAACTGATTGTGGATATCAAACAGAAACAGTCCAGCTGTGCTGGACATATTTTTAGCATTCATGCCAATGAAAATGAATAGATAACAACTCTGCATAGGTTGTGTTGCCGTACACACAGTAAATGAAGAAAAAACTCGGGGGAATATCCCACTACTGCAGTCATCATTTCAACTTCCCATGAAACGTTTACTCCCTTCTTTCTTTCTGGAATTTCCATATTTTTTCCCTCCTTCCCCATTTTTTAAAGCTTCCATTACCTATACCTCACTTTTTGCCCTTCAGAAATTTCTATAGTCTATGTAGGAAGCAGGCTCCTCAGCTGAATGTCCACGAGCCTGGAAAACTTACACTGGATATTTCTTGTTTCCACAGGACAGTCTAGGCAGAACTGTGAGGTCTCCAGTCCCTGCTGGAGAGTTAGGTTCTTCTTCAGCATGTACATCATCTATGACATTTCCCTATCAAAAAGACAGAGGAAAAAGTTAGTAAGTCTTTCAAACATCAAAAGATAACTCTGCAAAAACTTAACATTGTCCTACAGATGCTATTTCAACATATTGGAAATGTTTGAGCTTCTTAGGAATATTATTGACGATCAAAAAGACCATTTTCATTTTGCTGCCACTGCCTTGCTCTAAGAGACAACTAAAAAAAACACAAAGTAATTTCAAAATGATTTCCCTCAAATGCCCAAATGCATCTGAAACAAAACTGCATATTCCAGTCCCCCCAAATCACTGAGACTTGGGATCGCAACCTGGCTTCAMACTTTTATTATGAACTCTACTAGAATAGCCAGTCTTAAGTGTCACCAGTTTGACCATCTTCCAATATGAATCCCAGCCATCTCACTTGTATTATCTTGTCCACAGGACCTGACTATCTCTCCTTTTCAGCACCGTCCGTCATGTAAGCACTTTGTATGTCAAATGTACAMCACACATTCCAAGAAACTGGTGACTAATGGGTGAGCAGCACAGCATTTTTAAAAAGGATTTCACCCATTTTCTTGTCCCATTCAGACAGAGGAGAGCTGAGGTTGAAGATCCTGGAGTGGGTGAGGTGGGGAGGCTCATCTCATTGCACAGCATTTGTAGCTAGYTGGCATGCGAGCAAGTGTGTAGGTAAGAATTCACGGAGATGACCAGGATGTTTGAATCAGTTACACAGGCAGCACCAGTGCTGTGGTATATCCATGTTCCATACCCAATGAAGTGGTCACAGCTGCAGGGCTTCCTCAGCTAAATTAGAGAGGCATCCATGCTGATAGCAAGCACTGGAGGATTCAAGAATARATCAGATGCTTGGAGAAGGGGGCCAGGAAAGAGCTAATAAGGAATACAGGGATAATTTACATTTTCTTGCAACCAGAAGAGCTTTAAAATTTCATTGCTTATAAGTAAAACTAATACARTAGAAAGACATTAAAATCTGCAAGAGAATTCTAATACCAGGATTCTGGATGCTAAGGGTTGCAGGCTCTGAATATAAGTTGTTATTCATAGTATAGCTCTTTCCTTTTTAAAAGATTGGTTGTCCTTTCTCTTAATTTTATTCTGTAATGTTTTACATTTTCCTGCTATGAACTTGATTTTGCTGTCTCTCTGGTATCACAATATTACAACTTACTATGAAAATATGTGACTTGTAATTCATCCATTTTTGTTACAAACACTTATAGCATCTGCCAAAAGGCAGTGAGGTTTCTTTCARCTATGCTTTGTTTTAGCTTTACTATTTTGCCTGCAATGTCCTCTTGACCATGCTTTTGGCACTGGTCTATACTTCAGCCTCTTCTAAATTCATATTTTCATTCATCACTAAAATAATAATCCAGCCAAGATCCTAGCCATTTCCTGTAGGAGATTATAGAGATTTTTTACATTCTGTAAGAAATGCTCTGGRATGATAAGTATTTGGATTATCCCTGTTTAAAGATGAAATAAATAAGTATATAAAAGTATATGTCAATTATGTATTAGATTAAACAATAAGCATATAGGCCAGCTCAAAACTTCTTTTATTCACCCCAAAAACTATTAGAGCCTTCTATCTATGCTAGGCTGGCTGAGTTTTTCCTTTTCAAYACTCTGGGTAAAACCCTGACCCTGCTGAAAACAACGGTTTAATTCCCAGAGTTAGAATTTCACATGTGTTTGCTCTATTTTATTTCACAGTGAGAGGTTTTGAGCAATCTAAATTATGTCATAACATTGACTTTGCAACATCAGTCTTGAATTCCATATTAGGATATATGCCTTGTTTGCGTGCCATGGTAAGTAGAATTGAGTCCTGTTTCATCCRGCTGGTGTAATTTAGATACTATGAGCTGACATTTTTCAGGTGTGTATCAACAGGAAGCGATATGCTGGTCTACTGATTAGAAGAAAAGATTCTGGTGATAGAATTAGCCAGATGCTAAAATTCCTCCTGGGGCAGGTGGGCAGAGTGGGTAGGTGCAGGGAGCCTATTAAAGACTAATCATTTTACCAATTTGTGAATACGATAGCTACAATATATTTTAACAGTGGTTTGGGGGCAAAATAACAAAAGGTGAACACTGTGCTTGTATTCCCTGATTTCCATCCGCTCTGCTTAGAGCGTATTGCCTAAATATGACGGTATTCCTTGCTCTTGTCTGAAACCTCACAATAAAAAAATCATAAACATTGTGCTCTGAAATTTCAGTTCAAGCACCTGAAACAAAAGCCAGAAAATTGCAGCACTATGTGTAATAACTAAACCTCTTGTTATATGCTGCTGTATTAAATATAAAACATTTTCATTTCCTTTGTATAGGAAATTCAATAGGACCTGAAAAAGGGGTCAACCAAGTACTGTGACTTCCACTATAAAATGTGAGTGGTGCTAATATTCCTTTTTCAACTCTCATGTGACTGCAAATAACCAAACAGATAAAATATAGCTTTCATAAAACTGGAGGTTTGGTAGAGAATTAGCATGAGAGTTGTGCGGGCGACTTGCTAACGGAAGGCTGGCCAAGAGCTCAGATTTATGCTATGAAATTTAAATGGTTTTCTCTTGAGGTTATCTTGAAAATATCACTGCATGTGGTCATGTTGGTTTACTGGCATATTTTCCTGAGATTGTTTTCAAAGTGAGGGGGGGAGGAGGAGGAGAAAGCAGTCTGTTCCTTTAAGAGGCACATAACTATCAGAGCATTAGGAAAGCATATAAAAATGCATGTTATAAATAGCACAAATGGGAATTTTAAACATTCATGCATATCCAAGTTTGGACTAAGGAATATTTAAGAAAATACAGGGGACATTGTCAGAGTAGGGTGGAAGATTTTATTTTATTTTATTTTAGATGAAGTATTTATAGTATTATATATTTTATCCCTATAGATTTCAGCTGTAACACACTAACACTAGAGAATTCTAAGGATCAAACTTTCAATTCAAATGTAAGTTTACAGAGATTTTTTGCCCACTGATGTGAGCCTTCAAACAAATTCAGACACAGATATTTTGGTAGTCAAACTATGTTATTCATAGTATAACTACTAGAATTTTACTAACTCAGAAACAAGAGGTCAGAGACTGAAATTAAAGAAGAAGCTTATAAGCAATACAAGCCTATAAGCAATTCAAGCAGAATTTAATTACACAAAGCGTGGCTGAATTATAGAACACACTGCTGAAGGCAGCAATAGATGCAAGAATTATAAATCAGTTCAAGAAAGAGCTCAGAGAAAGGAAATAAAAAAGTAAAACAAATCAGCCTTTTTAAAAACATCCCAGGGTTAAATGGGGCAGGCCACAGTGGACTCTATAGTCAAGCCCTTATCCCTTAAATGTTCCAATGTTTCCTAAGGAAGAAACTAAATAGTCCTTCTATTGATTTCCATAATGGCTGTAGTTCACTACTAGAAATACATGAGTGTTTCCTTTGTGCATTACCTGTGCTTACAGAATTTTGTTGCATTTCCTTTTATTTCAAACTTCATTTACACTAGCAYTGTTTTACATGACTCTGGCAGTATAAAGCAGCCATGAAGTAAGTGTAAATATGATTTATGCTCCCCCTACACTAGCAAAGTGATGTATAGCATCCTTAGGGAATGTGCGAATCAAGCCCAATATGTGTGAAACAGACACATAAACACTGTTTAATTTTATTTAAGAAAAACACTATTTAATATTTTTGATATCATTTTAAGACTTATATTAATTTCTTCTCCTTAAAATAGACTGGCAGAATTTAATTCATTATTCTCAGTGTATTAATAGTTCATAAATCCTAAGTATATCAAAAGTGTCTGTTTATACATACACGTTCAAACAGATCACTATTAACAGGTCTCTGTTAAGTTCTCTTATCTCTAATATTTGCAGTCTCAAGTACATTTAATGTAAAGAGATGTAAGTGAAGTAACAATTGCGCAAGATGACTACACTGGCATTATTTTGATAACAAAACTGAAGTATTTCAAGGCTGATTATTGTTAACAACCTTATATACTATATACTGTATACTGCTCAAGTACCCCACAAAATCCTTCGTATAACGCAATGTTGATCTTAAGATTGATTAAATTGAAACAAAGCAATAAAATTCTCCTGTATGTCAGAGAGAATTAACAAAAGAGACTCGTGAAAAATATGTATATCTGCATTTGCTTCATTTAAACATACAGTTACAATAATTTTGTGGGAAAAAAATRGTGAAAAACTGGACGTACGTATTTTTCTGCAGGTATATTCACACTTTTCTGAATGCTGGCTGTGAGAGAGATTGTGGCTGAAGCCCACATTAATTGATGCTTTGGGCCTTAGTAACATCTATTGTTCAGCTGCTTGAATGTCAGCACGGAAAGAAGCCTTTGTTAGTAATCACAGTAATATCGCCTCATGTCCCTTTCTAAATGCAATACACTCCATGTCTGAACCCTGATAGAAAAAATGAGATAAGTGCTTGAAGAAATTACAACTTTTTTTTTCCCCTGACGATTTTAAAGTACTTCCGTGAAGAATTAAGATGCTCGAACTACAATGATTGGAATATCCGTTACATGCTTAATAACCTTGTACTCAGTATTGCATATTCAGGACGTTATTCTCATCAGTACTGATCGCTATAGTTCCTGTGGCATCCAGAAACTGGAGTGCTGTGTCTCAGAAAGCCAGGTCTTTAATTCTGTCTATATACAGAATATGTCCCTATATATAAGCTTGCAATATAACTGAAGTCAATGAAGTAAAAAGTGACATTAGGACTAGTTCTTCAGAAGAGGGAAGCATTGCCCTAGAAAATATCAAACTGTAAAAGTTAAATTTAATTATCCAGGTTTGAATTTGAATCGAATTTGAATAGCTATTTWTTAGTATTTGATATTTAGTTTTAGTTTCACTGTATTGAAAAAAACCTCTTGCAGCCTTTTTTTGCAGACAGCAGTTAATGGCTCCAAAACGGAAACCATTTGATTGAAATAAACAAAAATCTAATTGGCATTACAGTTAGAATGGAAGACTGCATTTCAAATGGATGTGCATGGCAGCCATGCTTTATGCCTATGAATGGTTCTTTCATAGCAAAAAGAGATAAAGGATTAAGAAAAACCCAGAAGAATAAATAAAAGTGGAGAAACTGCTGATGCAGACATACATGAGCAACAGCATTGCTTATTTTTAGATTTATGCATGGGAGACAAAGAAATCTATACGAGCTCCTGCCTGTATCTTCCCTTCCAGCCTTTATGTTAAAAAAAAGAAAATTAAATGTAATTGCTTTGACATTATTTTACAGAAACAGTTTTTCATTCTCTTCTCTATTGATTTACATCTTCTCACTTTTCTTATCCTTGTCAACACTTCATGCATGCATCCTAAGCATGGGAACAGAAATCAGCATTGTCTTGTTTCGAGTGCCATTGCTTTGCGATCTTAAAAGGTCCCTCAACCCTTTTGTCAATATTTATTGATGGGATCCACAGGCACTCAGAGTGATCCCACTCTTGAGGGGCGTAAACCAATGGCAAACAGGGAAGGGAGGGGAAGAGAGGCCTGCTCTGGGCAAGAACTAGTTAGGAAACATCAGAAATCTCGCGAGCCATTGACAAAATGTCAAACATCTCAAATCTTTGACTGTCTCTCTGGCTAAAGTCATGCTAAGTGGAAACATTAATCTACACCTAAAGCAGAAACAGATACATAAACATATATGCACAACACATGCATGGATGCTCACCTACACACACACACACACACACACACACACATACACAAACAGTCTTCAGGGAAATTAAGCAGTGCCAATGAAAGCATGGACAGAGAAAGTTCTTGGATAAATTAACAGTGCAATTACATTACATGACATGCCACAAGATGGATGAGGAAAACTTGGCTAGTATTATGTTCTGTTTTCAAATTGCAATTTATTTGAGGGTTTTAATGGATGCCTTATTAAAACATCTCTGCATTGGTCAGGTTTCAGCGTGTGTCACAGTAGCCCATGATTGATGACACCCTCTGCTGCTTCCCTTGCACATTTGCAGGGAATTTAAGCAAAGAGGGAATGAACAGAGCCCCAGATTCGTATTGATCGTGTGAAGGTGCACTGCCTGAGAGCACAGTCTAATAACATTCTCTTAGCTGAACTGCCTCACATGAAGGCATTTATTACAAGAACTAAAATGTTATATTGCTCAAAAGAAAAGAACATTGTACAAACAAAAGAGTAAGCAATGAACAAGAGAGAGGGAGAGAAAAAGAAAAGGAAAGAAATACAAATGTRTAAGTTTAAGGAATGAAGTGCTATTATTTCCTAAACCTTATTTCAGACAGCCAAAGGAATGATGAATTTAATTGTTTTCTATGTATATATATGGGAGTTTTCTGAGGAAAGGCTGGAGATAGCTATTTCTTTTATCCATTTCATCTGGAAGAGATCCTGTAATTATAATGGTAGCAAACAGGGTGGAGGTCAGAACTAAACACAATTAGGATTTCAAACATCAGAATGGATAGCTTGACATTAATCATTTGACCATCCAATGTCTTTCTTCATCACTTTAAGTACTATATACTGTAGTTAATCGACCTGACTGTCACCCATTTGATAGGCGAAAAGCACTTGCACCTAACCAGTGTAAATCTTAAAGAATCCCCCCTACGCACACTTTTATCAGGTAGCTTCTTGATAGATTTGGATTACATCCTCATAACCTAAGAAGCATTTTCTCTTTTGCTGTGAGATTTGTAACCTGTTTGAAATATAGAATTTTTCCATGGTCTCAAACTGCAAATGCACTGTTGGCTTTTACCTCTGAAAACATTCTTTTAAAAAATTCACATAAGTAGTTCATCACATCAGCAATGTTTGGTTAACTGATACATTTCTTTTTCTTTGTAAATGGAGTCAAGCTGAAGGTAAAATGAGATAATCAACTACAGATGAGGTAGAGTAGAAATAGCTTTGCCCCTAGGTACCTCAAAAACACAATACTGGTTGCAAATAAAAATTCAAGCTGCGCATTAGAGTCTAATTCTTTCAGACACTGAGTCCCACTTGCCAGTCCCACTACTTTAGCTATATTCCATTCATGATGGCTTTCTCCTGGCCTACAGGAAGCTCTCAGTACCATCCATGTTCAGACTTTGAGCACATCCAAAACACTCCCCAAATATCTATGCTTGGGGCTTGGTGAAGTGCAGTCTCATCTCTTTCATCACAGCCTCTGGCTGTTTGCAACTCTGATACCATTCCAGTTTCAATTCCAGGCCTAAAAGATTATTTGTTTGACCTGCCTTGCTCGTCATTATCTGAGCTGCTAATTTTATTATTCTGTTAGCACCCTGGGCTGCATGGTATAAAGTGGTACTATAAAAGTGTAGTTTGATTATATTGGAATCATTCAGCATCACAGGCTCAGCAAGCAAAACGCAACACTCCCACCCGCGCTGCTATGATAGAAAAGAAGAGGCAGTAAAGAAGAGGGGGAWGGCAGGGTAAAAGCTGTAATAAGGATAAATAGGAATAAAAAAAGCCAGAGTAGTCAAGGCACTTCACAAATTTTCTCAGGTTAGGGTTTGCCAGATTTCCTACGGGGGTCTCTCAGAGACCCCATTGTCAAAACAATTTTTAAGAAATAACAGTAATACTAAAAAAGGATACTTGTAAAATCTTTTTGTAACAACTGCAAAATCTGCAATCTGCAAAAATTTTTGCTGGCTAGAAGCAGTCAGAAGTCTCTAAGTCTCTAGGTCTTAGAATTACTATGAAAAGATGGCTAGGACAACTAAGAAACATTGGTCAGAGTATCAGCACTTGGATTTAAATTTTTAGAGAACCTGCTCTGGTTTTCTGTTTTCTCTTCAGTGTTCTCAAGTTCTTTCTGTCACAGTTTTACACCCTTTTCCATCTGTTTTTAAATGTCTTCATTTGGAGGAGCATCTTAAACAATCAAAACACAATGCAAGTTTATTTTACACATAAACAAGGTCCTTTAACATTCCCCAGATTTAGCAGTCCTTTAAGATGTCTGATGTAAAGATAATTAGTGAACCTCCCCCCCTTTTCTTCTGAGCTCTTTGTCTTTCTTTCCCTCTCCATCCTTTCCTTTCTAAGTAGAAACAAGCTAACTTGAACTTCCAAAAGCAAAAAAGCTGAATTTTAATTTTTTAAGCTTATAGTCCCTACTATTCTTGATACTGCAGACCTGATGCTTGTTTTATTGTCGGAGAAGCCCTAAAATGGCTGCCTTCTTGTTGAAGACATTTTATAGCATGGGAAAAATGCTTTCTGAAGCAGAAGGATTCATCTACTTATCCCAGAAGGCTTACCCTGGTGATAAGTCTCCTGTGACTGCTTCAGAGCAATACATGTATCACATGAGCAAGCTATGCAGAGGTAACCTAGCCAAACATGTAACCTGGCCATGACCCTCTAAACAATTCCACATTCAGAACCATTGGTCTCACATATTTTCTAGATAACATAATTCAATTTCAACTATATGTATGCAGATGAAACATAATAGGGATTGAATGTTAATAAACATTGACTTTCTCATTAATAAGATTTGAAAATCTAAGTGTATCTTAGAAGCTGCAGCTCCAATAATTTCAGTTCTTGCGAGCCACATTCCTCTTAGCTTCTTGATTAAAAGTAGAAACGATGCCTATTATAGCTAAGATAAATAAACAGATATTTGCTGGCAGTTCGGTGCACAAATGCAACCTCCTAACCCTCGGCATCAAAAGGTCAAAAGCTGCAAAACCTAGTCCATTAACCTCTGTAAATGGTTGTGATATTAAAAACTGACTCTCAATATCCAAGGGTCATGATCTAGTGCAATAACCATCAGCAATAAAGAATTATGACTACAGTACATTATCCATCTATAAAATGGCCATTTATGACACCAGCACATTGGCTATCTGTAACAGGAAYGGACCACCCATTTCCAAGAATCATTACACACTTTCAGTTCTGGGGTTATGATACAAGTTGTAAAAACTTATTAAGTTTTAAAATAGAGGATAGAACTGCTTACTGTATATTTAGTGAACTAGAGGAAAAACCCACCAGCTAATCCAGCTCCTGAAAGGTTTACCAAATACAAAAGCTCAGACAAAAAGGTCAGTTGGAACAATCTTTCTAAGCCTGGTCTTTCTTTTCAAGCCATRGTGTCTTGGTAGCAGTATTTTATGCTGCAACACAGAAATTTGAGAGTTCGCTAGAAATCACCTTGTTGCCAGGAATTCCTGGACAGGTAGAAGCTTATCAAGATGTCGATGGGTGCTTTTAAGATGAGGGTCAGTTACTTTGTGCTTGTAGCAACCTATCCTGGCTGTTAAACAGAGCGGTAGTTCTCCAAGCAAAGCAATGTGTTTGAGAAAGCTGCTTTTTCCATAAAAATCGGTGGCTTTTAAAAGAAATAGCAGGAAACACCTAGTAATCAAACTTTTAATGCAGTAGAAGTATTTTGTTATTTTTTGATGATTGTAACTGTAAAAACTGTTCAAAAACAAATATTTTTGCTAAATGGTATGTATATATGTAAATATACATAYGTATGGATAGAAAATTTTTCATTCGCATGATTTCTGTTTAAATTGCTGTGATCTCTTAGCTGGAGAAACTTAGGCCAATGTGTTATTTAATCAATCACTAAAACTTTGATGATACATTAGCTTGGAAGACCTGCAAAAATCCATCCCAGTCTCTCTTTTAGAGAGCAGCTGGTCTTACTAATTAAAATGAAAAAAACTCCATCCATCTTCATTTGCAGAGAAGTCACCCAGACACAGACATAACTTCAGCACCCTATTGTGGTTTCACAGGATATCTGCAAGGGCTAGAGATGAAGCAGAAAGTATCCATTATTGTAATTTTGACAAGAGATACATGGAAGCCTTTTATTTGTAATTAGATGTGAGAGGTTATCAAAGCTAAAAGCAAGTAGCATGGTCACACACCAATTTTATTAATCTTCTTTTTCSTCTACATTTAATGAATAATTTACCCAACCACTCTCAGGACTGAGATTATCTACACCTACGTCATCTCTTCGTTTTGTTCCATTCTCTGAAAAATAAGGAAATCCCAGGGCATGAAAATATGATGCAGATAGTCAGTATTCGCTTAAGTCTTTGCTAAATAATATTTTTTCTGTAATCTGTAGTAGTAAAAATCTTTACGAGTTATACTTTTGTTCCTTTTCCTACTTCTCTTCTGTCAATGATCTTTTCAATTGTTTTGTCATCTGTAAAATGGAAGAAAAATAGAGAATAGAACAGATCTGTTTATCTACAAATATACGAATTAATTCAGACATGGCATTGAGACCCAGAAGTGTAGCATCTACTCATAAAATGATAAAGACAAAAATTATCTACAGCACATCATTCTTTAGAGAACTTAACTTTGGCCAGTTTTGCCCACAAAGAATAGGGAAGCCACTAMGAGAGGGTGCCTTAGCAGTGCTCTGAAGATACTGAGACAATATAATACAAAAARGACTAAAAGTCGGCTACCGCCTTCCTCTTACAAAACCTCTGAGCAAATGGAAGTGCTTAAACAACATTTACCTTCTTCTCTTCCAGGTCTTTGCTCAGTGTAGTCCCTAAAGATAGAGGTCTCTGGAATGTCCATCTTTTTTATGCCAGTGGAGGCCAACATATCTTCTGTTCTTCAGTCCTTTGTGCTAAAAGGGAAACAGTTTAGGGCACACTGAATCCCAACAATGGCCACAAAGAAATTATTTTCGTAATGATATTCAACACTAGGCATTTTACCAGCTGAACACCTTGTATTCAATGGGCCTAACAGCTGGCAATCTCTGGAGGATCCTGTAGAGCATCTTTTCCTTGCTCCCTATGCAACAGCTTTCTGCCAGGCTGGCCCAGCCTGTGGTCAGTGTGCCAGGTCTCTTTTATTAAAGGATGTGCAAACACCACCTGTCAGAATCTATCTTCTACTATTGTGGCTAATAAAAATGTTAAATGTTAAAAGCTTTGTTTCATATGTTGTCAACTTCCCCAGTAACCGGTTTATCTTCATTCATAGCATTCCAGCAGCTTTTGCCTTAATTCATGTGCACTAAGCAGGGCAGACACRCATAAATAAACCGTGTCACGATGCAAGTGAAAAGAGTGCACAAACAAGCTTTCTTTGTGCATCTTATACATTTCATATGTTTGTCTTTTCAARCATAATCCTTTTAAAATATATTTTTCTATTAAATATATGCTTCTTTATTTACTTTGTCACTGTTTGATTTTATCAGGACAACTGAAATGTGTGAAAACAAAAATTCTCTTTTGTTCTAAAATATCAAGGCCTAAAAACCATGAACTATATTTATGAATTTTTAAATTGGAAGAAACACATAYCTTTCTTGAATATTTTTCTATCACACAATTCTAAATTTCAAAAAATTGTGACCAAGCRAATAATCATTCGAAGACATTATTGTCCCTTTAACAGTTTTATAGGCAAGAAAGAACATGAGGTCCATAGTATGATCTGGATTAGTTTCCTCTCCTCTGAGTTACTCTATAATGAACACCTCTTCTTTTGTTGCAACACTTCTTAGTCMTATCTTCCTCTCCAAGACTATTTTCCTGGAAATCTAGCTAGCTYTTCATGACTATTATGGCATTTTTAGAGAATGTTGCAACGCAAGTCAAGTGCTACTGCCTAAAGTGGTAGCTGTTCACCTGTTTAAGTGYATATGAGATGCTTAAGTGTCCCACTGATGATAAGACTGTATGGTTCCATAGGAGAGGCTGAACTGGGTAACTARTACTGATATGAATCAGTTAAGAACGACTGTAGCTTTTCCATACAAAAAAGTCCTGGCCAGGTAGTCAAGTTGTGTCAGTGGATATATTCAAGAAAAGTAGATATGGTGGTTTTATGTAGAAAACATACTACAGATAAACAATTCAGTTACAGCAATTGTGCACAYAGAAATTTTTAAAGGCATGAACAAGTTCACAGTTTTGGTTCTTTCAAAGATATTTGYGGGAAATCTTGCTGAGTTTATTAAATTCTTCAGAGAAGTCAAGTCATGACCACCTAGAACACCCAACCTGCCACGTGAATTCTTTACTGAAAAGGTAGATGTTCGACTTTGTCCAGTTCATTCACATCACATTAGTCTGTGCAGACATTCCTCTCAGCAGCAGAGTTGTGAAAGCTGTAGATGGTAGCAGGGTATTTAGGAATCTGTCTTAACCTTTTCTTCTGTTTCTTTAGGTGAAAAGAGATGATTTTCATGCTAGTATTGCAAATAAGGAGTAGTAATCCTTTAAACATTACTGAGAAAGGGGAAAGATATTAGAACACCACCATGAAACACACACACACACACACACACACACACACACACACACACACACACACACTTAGTAGTTAGCTGAAATATGATTTGACAAGTGGAGCAACCACAATTGGCAAATGATTTATTGAGTATATATTACTGCATAATGGACCTTCAGCTAGTTATAATAATTATAATAACCAGATATATTCCACGCCACACTCTGTCAAGAAAGCTCTTAAGAATATCTCCCAAAATGGCAAGGTTAACCCTTTCTTCCAGAAGGCACAATTTCCTGAGACCTACATATTCAGTCATGGGACAGGCAACAGAACTAACCACACAAAACAGTTAAACACAGTTCTGTGAGCTGCATAAATCCTGAGGGTTTAATCAAAAAGCTAAATTTCAAATTATGGCTATAAAGCTGTTTTCCTAATTGCTGAAAACGCTCAAACTAAGTATCACCCTTCAGATGAAATTTAGAAAATAAATTACAATTATTCCCACTGTATAGAGCTGAATGCATTAAAAGGAACCAAACATTCAAACATGAAATATGACCAAACAGAAAAAAAAATCATCCTTTGATTCCAAAAAATGCATATGCCTCCACAAAGCAATTATTGCAATTATAAATCCATTATATATTGTTAATGTTTATCATTAATAATTTAGGCTCTAATTTGGCAAGGTCAAAGCTTCATTGACATTCCTTAAGTTGCTTGCTGTATTTCGGGCATATTGTTAGCTCTTTATAACCCAAAGTGTAAAATAATGGTATATTCAGCGGAAATACTAATATCCTTACAAATGAAACATGRTCTGTTTTGCTCAAATCATATGAACTCTATTTTAATCTGTTTTTAACGTAGGAATAACCATGATAACCAAAACTCATGCCAAAGCCATATTCGCACAAACCATCTTACCATAATAAGTAAGTAAAAAAAATAGAGATTTTTTATTATTGAACTCAGACTTTCATTTATGAGCAGGCACTTTCAGGCCTTTGATTAGTTTGCATACCATGTGGCTGACAGGAAGCATTTTTATACTGTTTAGAGCTACATTAAACTGGAAGAAAAATCTCTTTTGTGACCTTATAGGAATTTTTTATCTGATGAAGCAGGAATATATATTAAATAACATCACTGTTCATACGTACTTGTACAAAGTAACTGTTTCAAGATTCTGCTTCTGTCACACAAAGTCTAGATATGAAATAAACCTTGGACAAAATGCTAGGGTCTTGCTCAGGGGAAAACTGCTAAAATACAGCACAAAGGATGCACTCAGGAAACTTAGTATATCCCTAACAGACTCTTCTCATCACCCATCTTGTACTTCATAAGTTGAAACTTGTGCTTTCTATTCTATTTTATTTGGATGTACCAAGAGTATCTTGTGCTTTTATGTGTCTCTTTATTTTATTGATCCTCTCAGTACTCTTAAAAATAATGGGCTTTTAGAATCCCAGTGCTGCTAAAATTTATCATTCTCACTTTCTTGCTTATTTCTTTTTAAAACACACACATTTAGTGGGTAACCTTTTACATGATCAGATGTGATCAGCCAATTACTAACACTAAAAAAAACCAGTCCTGTCTATTAGAGTTTACTTTGTTAGAGAAAGAGCATATACACAGTCACATACTGCTTGTTGTCTGCCTGCTACCATGCTACCTATTAGCTATTTTTCTGAAATCTTTGTTGGTGTAATGTGTGATAGGCATGTATGTCCTCTTCTTGCTAGAGAATTAAAATTCAGATTTCAGTGAGTAAGATTAATTGCCCATTTAGCCAAAGCTGGATTCATTCTCTTATGCGGGGAGGGGGCTGCTAGAGGGCCGAAGGTGGGATAAGCAGGGGCAGAGTGCCAGCTAGGCTGCAGTATTCAGTTACACTTGCAATGATTTGTAATTCTGAGTAATCACTTAGGACAAGCCCTTGCACCATTTTATCTATACATGACTCTAGGCCAAAGTCAATACTCATAGTAAAATAATGAGATGAAGCTAACTGAGCCCTTTTATTAATGCTCCAAGGAGCAAATCTGATGCTTGAGCTTCTCCCATGGAAAGTATCCACTTCTTCCTAAAAATGAACAAGTGGGTCATGATGCCCAGTAGCAAACATGGTTCTTGCTTCTGAAAAAATGGAAAAAATCTCCTATTTGTGTACCACATCATGCTTTGCCCAGCTGCAGGTAGAGACATAAATTTTGCATTATCTGTAGGCTCATTAGAGAAATCTCTCTTTTTCCTAATAGTTTTTCCTGACTTGGCGAGAGAAGAATTCACACAAAGAAAGCACCTGATGGAAAAAGGCATYACACTGTGTGAGGTACCTGTGTCTACTTTTACTACTGTCAATTCTATGAACCTRTAGTAGAACCTCTTTGGCAATGCAAGGAACGGAGCCCTCCCTGTTGATGTTTCCATTGCACTGATTTTACATTAGGAAGTTCTTTATTGTGGCAGGCCACTTTATTCTCAACCCTGCAAAAAATATTCTTAGCCCTTGTTTCATTCTGCTGTGAGTGTTCATGAGGTGAACCCTRCCTATCCAGTGATTTCTTTGTCCTGAAACATTCAGTTGCTTAACCACAGGTTGTAACTCATGACTTTCCCATTCTGTTACAAATTTCTGTGTAGTCTTCAGTATTTCACATCCTGATATATCTCCAGTTATATACCAGTACACATTGGAATATCCCTGACTCAACTTGTATGAAAGGAAATATGAAATATTTCATACGTGAAAGGATATGTGAATGTACCATAAATGTAACAGGAACAAAAACTTCAAATGTTTTGAATAGAATACAGGATTTTAGTTCCTTTGAGCACATATTTTTCAAGTGACCATACGAGAATTAGTGAACTAAATTCTTCTGGATTTTAATTAAGCACATCTGAAAATCTTGCCTGCTTTTAACAGCAAGAACTGGTTTAACACAAGCTGAAATGCTTACATCTACAGACACAAATTAGCCTTTCAGATACAGATGCAAAACTGCCAGAACAGCAAAACACTTTAATCTTTATCAACTTGGATGAATTTAGACCTATTAAAAACATTTAAAGTATCAGTATTAAAAGCAAAGGTCTGACTTCTCACAGAATGTGGACAATTTTAAAAGGGTATATAAAATACTGAAAGTCATGATGGGCTTCAGCTTCCATTTTCAACTCCTGAAATGGGGAAAGTTAGAAACTCATAAACAAAGGTCTGTAAATTTTGTGTGAAACTCATAAAACCTGTGGTGAATTCCTTCCACAGTTCATGAGAGCTTTCACAAATTGGAAAGGTGACTAAACTTTCTGATGTAATTTTTCTCTCAAAAAATTCAGTTTTTCAGTATTAAAATATTTCACAGGAGCATGTTCTCTTTCAGTAAAAATGTCAAATGGATTACTCTGTGAAGTAAATCAGTTTCCTTTTCATTTCATCATTGTTCATTTTCATTTCAAATATTTTATTTAATCACTATGAATCTTAACATGATACTGTATTGCAGGAATACTGTGTTTCAATGTATAGGCATTACATGCAAATCAGACTATATTGATAAAATATTCATATATGAACATGTTATCTGAACTATGGTGAAATTATTTGCCTTTCTGTAACAAAGTGTTCTGAAGATTTCAAGCAACTTTCCTGTTTGTCCTTATCCCTAGATTTTCCATCTTCAGTAAATTTCTAAATATTACTTTTTCTTGGAACAGAAAATACACTTCAAATATTGGAATCTTCTGTGGATAAAAACTAATTCTATGCCTAAGCATGGAGTGGATCAAAGTGCTGCCACATGGTTGCTACCAGTTCTGCCCTTTCCTGGGCTAAATAATTTCCAGAAACAATAATACAAGATCAAAAGATGATTTAACCTTCACTGTATCAGCTCTAAGCTAAGAATGTACACAAAACTCGTGCAGCTCAGCTAATTCCCGGCCTCTCGTTAGCCGTTTAGCTTCATTTAACGGATCAAGAAGGTGTCATTTTGCACCTTAATCTTTCTGAATTGAATACGCTCTGGGTAACCTTGCTCTCAGCTCCATCTTGGACCCCATTCTACTCTGCTGTATTAGAGCTGAGTAAAGCTATTTGTACCTGCTTTTCTGGGGGACTCTCCTTCAATATATGAGGCCTCACAACTTTGTGGCATAAATAAAAACTCTGCTTCTATCCAGTTCCTTCCCTGATTTTCTGATACGTAAATATGAGTCATGCCCTATGCAGAGGTGGTCATTCTGTAAGTGATTTAAAAGTATATCCAAATTAGAGAGTACACCAAGTGGACCCACTAAATCCAGTTTGGAGTTGGGGAAGTGAAATAATGAAATCTGATGGATTTAACCTACTCTTCAATTTAGCTGTAATCTATGTCAGTTCTAATCAGATGCTTGCTTAACTAATCAGAAGTGAAAATGCCTTTGTGTCCTTTTTTGAGGTAGTTTTCACTGAATTTTATGTCGAAGTTATTCACTTCCTGTATATTTATTTTTACAATTATTTGATCAGAATTACTGTTTCTCTAAGCATAGCTTTTTTCTGATGCTGCATGCTACAGAAGATCTTMATAAACTTGTTTTATAGTGTGACAGTTTAGAACTAGAGGAAGGATGGGCTATTCTGACAAGTATGATATACATAAATAAATAAACCAGTAGTATACTTACTCTTTTGGGACACARATAAGCACTGTTTAAATCTTACTCATTTTTTTTTCATATCTTGTTGTCATGATAAGAATAGAAAGAAAACATGAAAGCAGAACTGTACAATATGTTTCGTGGAAGGTGGACAAAAACATGCTCATAGGAAAAGAGCCAAAATATATCAAACAACTTTATGATGTAGCTTAAAACAAAACAAAACTAATACAAACTTTAAAGCCTTTGAATAGCTTGCACAGGAAGCCACAACCTTTCATCTGATTATTTAAGAGTTCCCCTGGAGTGGAAATAGTGCTAGATAATGCTTTATATAAATAAATAATTGTCTAGGTCCCAAATTCAAGTAGAACTCTAAAAATCAGATAACCAGGTTGCACTTTATTTTAGAGATGGCAATTGTACATCTTCAGGTGCATGTTGTACCTTGATAACCAATATTTTACTACCAAAATATMTTTCTGTTTTTCTGTGTAGATCTTCTTTTCCAAACTGCAAATCTGAGACTCTTTTCACTGAGGAAGAAATGAGTGTTTGGATTCTCAGTAACTGAATATTGCTGGGTAGGAACTAGTAAAAAAAAAATGGTTGGTTTTATGGATTATCTTTGGTGAGCTAAAATGACTGAATGGAAAATTAGAGTCAACTTCAGAAGACTATTGCTAACCTGGCTTTAGAAAGCAGATTGGCAAAACCTTATAGGTCTACTAACACAAAGGGGAGCCCTGCGTAATTCTTCAATAAATGGGTTAAAAACCACACACAAAAAGCTATAATATAGAGCCTGAAAATGTTTCTCTCAATTTTATGTTCTTCTYGATAAGAAACTTAGGAACAACATTGTCTTGGTTTGAAAACATCTATGTGGGGCAAATGCATCTAGGTCATGCAGAAAACAGTGTGTTGCCACAGATATCATTAGCTTAATAYGCTTCACAGCAAGTCCTACTGTGAGCTAAATTCAGGCCCAGTAGGTGCTGCACTATTGACTTCAATGAAGCTGCACCTGCTTGTGCCCAATCTGAATCAGTCCTCGTGTGTACAAGCAYGCTATTTCAATCACTGCCACTCACTGAACACTACTTCAACAGACTCTCAGTGAATTCCTACTATAAAATATCTGTTGTGCAGTAGCTGGCTATTCCTTCCTGTCCTGCTCACCCTCCCCTTCATCATTCCTCAGAGCAGTCCTCCATCTGCAGATCAGAGCTGCATCTGGCAGCACTGATCCAGTGACTGGGGCACATGAAAGTCACTTCTACTATGAGAGATGATTATCTCATGCCTCAGAAATACTCCTGAAGAAGAATGACAGAATGAATGGGGGACCATGACCATACAAATGCTCATGCWTTTAGTTTCAGTGGGACACAACACAGTAAATATTTCACTCCTCTTTCCTGGGAAGTGAGGAAGAGTTCAGCTTTGAGTTGATGTGTCCTGCAGCCTCCACTGCATGACAATCTGTTGCAATGATATTGCATAACAGTCACAATGACACCTCCAAAATGCATGCAATGCTGTCTTCCAAAAGAATGCCAGTGACAGAGGTGAGCAGAAGAACAGGAGAGGCAGTTGAGTTCCAGCCCCACATATATAAACTTCTGAATGAAACTTTGTTCTGAAAGGTGGGAAAATGATCACCTTTGTCTATGGAGAACTCTGAGCTTTGCTCTTCCACTTCCAGAGCAAATGCTTTAGCTATCAAACTGTCATGGAGAAAACAGCAACCTTGTGCCATCTCAGTCTTAAAAAATAAGCATAAGTTAGTTTCCTAAATCTACACGAMCACTCTGTAGGAATTTGACTAGCCTGATGTTGAATGTTGTGCTCAAGCACCAGGATGTAAAAACTTGGAAAGTACYCCAAAATTAAGTCTAGTAACATTCAGTGCTACTATGCATAAGTCACTCGTTGATCTGTGTCAATGAACCAAATTTTTAAAGAGCAGATTTCTTTGCAGAATAATCACATGCAGATACATGTGATTACTCTGTGATACATGTGATACATGCAGATGCATGTGATTACTCTGTGARTTTAGAAACCCCACCTGCTTGCACCTGAAAAGGTAAACATTAATTCTTCAGCATGTGTTTTCTAAAAATTGTTTGCAATAACTTTAGAAAGCATTTTACACTTTTAGGAAATGCTTTGACTACTCTTTTTCCAGAGTTCTTATAGTTCTGAAAGCTGTACATTTTCTGTCACCTGCTGAGCTCTGAAATTCTCTCTTTCAACTGGGTGAAAAAATATATTCCCTCCAGCACTTATGATACAGCATGTGAAGAAAGAATTTGATGACCTACAGACACTTTTCAGCTCTGAAATCTCCTTGGTGTGACACAACTCACTGATGTTCGTTTGGGGAGCATTTTCTTTCCATATACTTGAAATCTGCAAAATAGAAAAGTGGCTGAAAGATATCCTAAGCCAGTTCTTGAAGGTAGTTTAGTTGCTAGCAGTCAGGTGAATTTATCTGAAAATTATATATTGAAGGATGTCAGTATGTTTTAAGACTGACTGGCAGAGTCTGTCATCATAGCATGACATCACAGTAACTCTTAATCTTACCTTGAACATACTTTTTCTGAACAGTTTCTTTCTTATGACAGCACACTGCTGCATTGCAATTTATGGGAGGCAAAACATAATTCGGTGGATTGCCTTCTTGTGAGGCTATAACCTTAAATGATATGTAACTAAAAGCTGCAGGATCTTTCAAATACGATTACTTGTGTAAGTCTGACAGTTCTAATGTTACTCAGTAGACATTCTGAATTTGAAATATTCAGGGATATGATTATTTACATTTTAAGCTGGTTTATCTTTGTATGGTCACCTTGGCAACATCATGGAATGGAAGGAACATATAAAAAGACTCCACTTCTCAATAAATCTTTACCATACAATTGCTTGCATTTACAACTCTGTACAACACTCTCTTAAATCCAGACTGGGTAAAGCTATTCAACTTAGCTACATCGAAGCACAAAACAACATCATACAGAATATTACATCATATATGAGCAACAAGAGCAATAGCACAACAGAAGCATCAAAAACTTATACTGAACACAAAAAGATGATAATTTGTCAATATATCAATTCAACAGAAGCTTTTAAGCCCCAGTAAAAGTTGTTTACTAGATATTTCAGGTCAAATTTTGACAGCTTACATTGTTTTTCCAGGGCAGTTGTAATCTTTGGATAWGGCTTTTATTTTCAGTACTATGACTTTTCTCGCTTAAAAATAAGAAATGACTAAGGATAGTCTGGAAACTATTAACTTAAAAAAGAACAGCTTAAAGTGTTTGATCCTCCTTTGATGAAGTGTGAACACTAGGCCATTTTCCCGGAGGTGTAATTGTGATTCGCCTTCCCTGAAGGAAAAAAGAAGGGAGGGAGTGGGGGATGATATTTTAGTCTCTGTTACTTTGTTTAGGAGAAACTATTTCCGGTGATCAATTTATTAAGCTATTAGTAAATGTTACATTTCCAGTTTCCATTTTACATGAATTTTGTCAATACTATATAATACTATATAATCTTCTTTGTCAAAAATGTCATTCATTCTGCAAATCTCAGAGGAATTCATAGTTATATCTTTGCCCAGTGAAACTACTTTCTCTTTTTAAAAGAGAAAAATATTTTAAAAATATTTTTAAAATGTGAAAGAAAAGTATGGTACCTTTTTTTTTTTAAGCCAGCCATCAGAAAGTATACTTGTCAAGATACATATTTCTACTGTTAGAACATGAAAGAAAAGAGTTCACATGTGACTTACACCAGCATAAATGAAGAACAACTTGAACAGTTAAGTCAAATAGAGTAAGTGGGGCATTTTTTTTTTTTTTTTTTTTTTGATCTTACTATCTAAGAGTTACATTAGTATCTTCGTGTTCCAAGCAGAAACTGAATCCCAGAGATGCTGCATGAGCTCCTACAAATACACTAGTTCCATCATTCAGTTCGGTACCAGACCCGTGCAGTGAATCATTCAGCTGAATACGTCCAGATCGGGCTTAAGCCCAGTAACTGTATTACTGTTGAATTAGCAGAGTATGTATGGGGTCTTACACTGRCCTTATACCGTAAACCCGCTTGAGGAGTAATGTGAGAACAAAGACAGTAACAAACAAGGCAAAGAGTTCAGGCAGTGTGGCAGATCTAGTATAAAGGCTACTAGTACAAGGTTAATCTAAAAAAAAAGAGAGAGAGAGAAAGAGAGAAAAAGACAAATCTGTACCTTCAGAGTGAGTTTATACTGGATTAGACCATWGCATTATGCAACTGTGGTGTTTCTGATCCAGCACTCGGAGGCATAAAGCTGGCGTTAACATATATATCATCAAACTATTGCCTGTCAGTCTGATCCTGAAAAGTTTACATTCCATATGGAAAAGACAAAGGAAAATGAGAAGACAGAGAAATGGAAGTAACTTGCTTAGACTGCACAGCAGATTAATGACAAAGTAATATAACTCAGGTCTCCTGCTTCCTAGGCTAGTGCCTTATTAATCGTTGCACGCAGTGAAATACACTACAGCAAAGTTCAGGACAAATACTATGGATTAGTTCTGGAAGAATTTTACTTCCCCTTACTTACTTGCTTCTGTATTTAAATGTATGGAGATGTGGACAACCAGGCCCAGAGCTCTGGTTTGCTTCAGATTGTAGCTGCTACACAATGCAGCTGGAGTACACGAAATCTGTAGCCATACCATTTCCTTTTAGCAATTCCCCGGACAGAAGGGAGAATGAATGCAAATACCTTGGGCCAACTTCATGTCACCTTGAGATTCTTCCATATTGTAAAAATCCAGTCCTAAATTTAGAGTACAATCTTTGGCTGCATAATATTACTTAAAATGCAAGGATGTTTATTTTACAGGAATTTAGATTCTCTTACCAGTCCCAGCAGCTTTGAAGATGACTGACAATGATGCTAAAAATTACTACTGTGTAATAACTCTCTCTTTTTGGTATCTCAGAGAAGAATACATTCTCTCTGGCAACATTTTGGATATCAAATTGGAAAGTTAARATTCACTCTGTGTATGAAAGGTGCATCAGAGGCATACTGTTGAATTTCACTGCCAGTTCTGTAACAATATCCTATGACAAAGCTACTTTTTGTAACTTGAAGCTAAAATATCCATGGATCACCATTTACAATCGAGCTGGCTACACAAGTTCCATGACAAGGAAATTTTGTATATACTTTATAGACATATATATATATACATATACACTTATATTAAGCACAGTATACGTATTACTTTGGAAGCAGTGTACTGAATGCTAGATCTGCATGAAGATAGAGAAGAAAATTCAATGATTTTTTTTCTGTATAAATACCAGACATACTATTTTAACTTTAATCATGTGGATTCTGAAGTGMGCTTCTAGGTTTACCCTAGGCTGTCCCTGGTGACAAATAATATAAGCTCCCAAATGTGTTTTGACCCTCATAGGCTAAAGGCCAAACCTTCAAAGAAGGACTGCTAAAAATCTTCCAATGGAGGCAGTTAAGCACAGTGCCACAACTCATAGTTCAGGTCTGTGTGAACACCTTTGACAGCAGATGATAGCTAAACAAAAACAGAATATGAAAAAAGATCCCTGTAAAAGATCCTTTTACACTACTCTTTTAAGAAAAATAAATGTTCTAAAATAACTTCCCTCACACAATCAGCTCAAGCTAATCAGAATCAGTTTACAAATTCCATCCTTGACTCTGCCTGCTTCCCTCCCCCTCAAAGCACAAGCCCAGAGCACAGAGATCAGTGGCGCTTCTGCCTGTGAAGCTTGACAACAATGGAAATATTCTAAGTAACGTCACACTGCGCATTTTTCACCCATAATCATGGAGTAACAGTACAAAAAACCAGAATGCATGATAGAAGCTAGAAGTGCCAGGTGTTCTTAGCATGTTATTTAAGGTTCTACCTCTGAATTAACTGCAAATTAATATAATTGTAGCACTKTAGGGTGAATGCAGCTAAAGTAATATTATTCAGTATTTTTACTCTAAAAGCACCTGGGAGAGAAAAACCTAAGTATGGATGAGGTGCTAACAATTCCTATTAAGGAAATCCGCAAGAATTTACAATCTAAAGAGAGGTATGTGCCTAGAAGGGACATTGTAAATCATCAAGTCCAATCAGTTTCTACCAAAGGGTAGGATACCAGAGTCCTGTAATCCCTTTCAGAAACATGTTAAGCTAGAAAAAGAAAATTTCCATTATACAGCTGAAGATTGAGGCACAAAAAGATGATACAACTTCTCTAAATTCTGGACTTCTGAGAGTGAATTTAACGTATCAGATACAAAACAATGTTTTCTACTTTTACTATCATTTGACTATGACTAACCTACAACAAACAGAAATCAACATGGTTTTACTGCACTTGGCTAGGATTTTTCATAAGTTTTAGCAAAGAAGAGACTCAGGAATAACTGATCATTCTTTTAATAATGTTTTGAAAATTTTACCAAAGGATGGTAAAATGGCATAAAGGATGGCAACAATTCTCATATTCTCCATTCTCACATTCATGCAAAACTGGATCACTAACATCTGGAAGTTCTTTTGGTTCTGTCTGATACAAACCTAATGGTCTTAAGGCCATCCTAGGTCATCCTCTTGTGCTTGTAAAATTGGGTTTGACAGACAGATATCTTGCAGGACCAGATTTTTATATGGGATTGGATAATTCCTACTGTCAGAACTGCTTTTCTTATACTACTTCAGTGTATTCAGTGCCAGAACAGATGTATAATTAAAACAATTAAGGATTTTTGATAAGTTTTCTTAAGCCTTAAAGACTGGTTCCATAACATTCACATTTTGTGTGTAATCTTCTTTGAGTAAGTTCCCAGCTACTTACCAAAATCTTTCAAAAAGAGTTTTCCTATTCTCTCAGCAGCCAAACTGAAATTTAAGCCAACCTTCTGTAGAAACCACCGAGAAATCAACAAGATCTGTAAGTACATTAAGTTATTCTCTAATTCCAATTTAGTTGGACAATTAGGCATTTTCATTTCTTACCCTGCCCACATGCTGGCAGTAGCAAACCATCTGCAGAACATTCTGTCAATGGTGAAAGGAGAATGAGAGTGGTAGTAGTAGAGTATTGTAGCTGAGTTTAATACTGCATAGTTCTCTGCAGAATTGTCTTCCATCTTAATTGTTATTTTCTTCGGTCATGAAGGYCTAGTTCATAACTGGCCACCCTAAGATTAATATCTATGTACACAGTTTAATGGTATAAACTCTAGGCAGGCTTGAATTTCATGCCAGAAAGTCCCACTTTTTGGAAAAGAAAGTTTTAGCATTTACCTGCCTAATCTGCCAGAAACAATCAAAACAGAATTGTGATAACTACTTGGCCATTCTAAAATGGCAAAATTCCCAAATTAGCAGTGGGAATGAGCTTAAATCCTGCTGTGGAACTTCAGCCCAAGACCTGCTGGCCCAGAACAGAGTACTGCCACCCGAGACAATTGCAAAAGCCAGCTCCTAAAGACAAGTGTTCTTTTTGCCACATAAACAGACCCTGAATATTCTATGTGCTAGCAGGTCATTAAGGGATTATTTGGGAAAGGGGGGATTTTCATGCAGCCAAACGAAACAAGTATTCTGTTCCTTGCCTGCCTCTATTAAAATGCACTTTTGTGCCTCCACCTATGTCAATTTTCTCAAAGAAGCAAGGATTTTTTGTGTTTAACAACCACTGCGTTATTTTTAAGATGCAAGCAGGAAATGTAAACAGAATCCAGGGCTTACTGCTAAGCTGCAGACTTTAGTTTATTGACTGAGGATTCAATCCTGAAGGATGCTGAACCTCCTGGCACTGATCCAGCCCAGGACTTCAGCACATGTCAACATTAACACATGGGGCCTAGTCTTATGATTAGAGTTAAGCATGTGTTTATGTGTTCTCTTGGATGGCAGCCAGGGTGCTCAGCACTTTGCAGGATTATGTCTTCAAAAAGATGTGGCAGTGTCTGAATTTCAAAGAGAAGCATGACCTACTGCTCTTAAATCACTTTCCACACATGCTCTATGGTAATACAGAATAACCAGCTTAGGCCATATCCTACTCAAACCTTCTTTGGTCTCATGTGTTCAAGATAAAGAAGAATTATTAAAAATACGTCAGTGCTTTCTGCCCACATTCCGTGTCTTGACTCTCATCAGATACCATTCAGAATAAAAATCAGGCTAAGCCCCACCGGTTTYTCTGCAGTCTTTGCAATGAAATCTCCAGGTGTGAGTACGGAACCAGAATGCTATGACGTATCAATGCTCCTACACTGGACATTACTTCAAATGTTTAAGCTTGCAGAGCATTTTGAATTTTCAGCTAGATCAGAAGAATCTACTATTCTGCTAGAAGAATGTGAGGCTTAACTGGCACTCTCAGGTTTAGTAAGAAGGGTAAGCCCTAACAACTGAAAATAAAATTACAAGATTTAAGAGGTTTTCTTATTCCAATGATTTTGCAGTGTTCTCATGCAGGAATGTATGCATTCCTATCTGCATTAACCTTTAATTTTAGCATGGTTCTTTTCAAGAACAAATTATCAGAGCAGGAGCCCAGGTAAACTTTCATTTAAACTTATTAAAGACACAGTGATAACRCAGTTGTAGTGGGTAGTAGGTAGATCACCTAAAGATAGACTCTGATTTATTCTCTTAAGTTTGCTTAAAGATTTCTCTTTCCCCAAGTCATTCTATGTTAAGAAACACAGTTGTCATGATCTTTCTAAATTTTCCAGTTCTACTTTCCATGTGAAGATATTACTAAAACTGAGACTAATATTATATTCACTAATTTGGGGGAAATAAAAATTGGAAGAAATAACATTTCCAGACGTAGACATCTATATCTTAATACACATTGCCACCTGGGGAAACCCGAAGAGACAGTATCTGCAATGAAATCTAACACACTAATGCTAAAACTCACAGTTGTTTCTTAAGTTTGTTAAAAATGTTATTTCCAGCCATTCTTGATGAATATTACTAACTTTCATAATACTGTGACACATACATTCTCAGAGAAACTATACTTTTATGAGCTTAATGGAGATAGTGCAGATGCTGGACATCAGGTAAAAAAAACAAGCTAATTTGAAGTATACCATTATGCATTTGTTTTATATTCATTTAATAATTTGTTTGCATGTGTAACTGTATTTATAACAAATGGATAAATTCAGCTGTGATAGTCGTATGGGAATATTTAAAGACTTCCTAAATAATTAACTTTATATTAGGAAAATATGTGTACATTGTTGAAAGAGTGTGAGCAAGTTGCTGTGTACATTGCTGTGAGATCCTAATGTCAGAAAAGGCTTCTGAAAATTAAAGAGCTGCTGACACCTCATGGCAAACTTTAAAAAACATTCTCAGTAGACACAGTACTGCTTCTTTTTATTTGTCTTGTTTTCTTTACAATAAAGAGCATTTGCCTGACAACAGTATTTTTGTTTATTAAATCCCTATTTTGCAATAGCAAGTGGAACAAAATAGAAGAGATGACAATGACCATTAAGCTTTATCAATTCAGGTAAGGAAAAAAATAGTACGATCAGATGAACTCTTAAGAAGGAAATGTTTTTCCTCCAAGATTTTCCAGCATACAAACAGTGGAAAGAGATATAGAGACAAAATTGTTTTCATACAAAAAAAAGTCAGCTGGTCCATCAATTGGTCTGCACCAGTCATTACTTACAGAGGTCCTGCTATTAAAATATAAGCTTATATTCCTTTCAGTGTTATAATCCACTCATTTGGAAGTTATTATTTCAGCTGTTTCAAATCACACAAAGCTGACATTCCATGTAAAATGTTGTCAGCAAGTTGCGTTTTTAATGGCTCATAGCTGCTGAAAAGTTTTAAAGCTGTGGAACACAAAACAAAAAGGTATTTTTGCAATGCTTCTGATATTTTCTCTCCTCCTCCACCACACCTTTTTTTTGGGCTGTGAAGTGTCTCGTGTTCTCTGGGATGATGCTTCCTGACAGAGACACCTTTCAACCTGCCAAGGGCCAAAGGTATGCTGGAATGTAAGACAAAATCCAAAACAGAAAAAAAAAAAAAAGTCCTCAAAGCAGTTACTTAAAAGGCTGCAAAAGTCATTTTTACAGTGTAAATAATGACTGAAGGCTAAAAACAAAAGGTTCAATAGCCAATCTGGGGGCACCAAATAATTGGGGAATCATTTGGGGAATTTACAAGTAACATTCTTTGATAAGGGACACCTGAGAAGTCAGCAGATAGGTCTTTGGATGTTTGTGATTTTTACATGTCCACAGGCATCATGGAGAGTTTGAGCTGCAATCCCTAATTGCATTGAATATACTACCTACCCAATAGCTCTCACTGAGAAACTGTGACAGTTTACCCTTATCATGGATACAGCCACAGGCATAAACTTATCAAAGTAGCTATAGGCCTTTAGTCCCTTCCTCCAATTCCTATTAACATCTGCTGATGCTGTCCATTTGTCTAAGACTTCTGGATATTGAGCAAACTGATTCAGATTTTTTCCCACCTATTAYAAAATACACATAAAATATACAGAACATGTGCATTAGATATACCTGTATTTTAAGGGAACAACAAAATATTGTGGAAAAAGCTTAAGCAGGCTGTTGTATAAACTGCTGTGAGATCCTAACATCAAGGAAGGCTTCTGAAAACTAAAGAGCTACTAAGTTCAAATGAGTTCCAGATAAATCAGACTAATTGTGCTAATTAATGTCTAAGTCCAAGAACCTGTGGGATATAATTTCTGTATACTACATGAAAAAATCCTGCYGAAGATTTCTTTGGAAGAAATATAGGAACCATTAACATGCTTGTGGATCATGCAATGTGGTGGCAGCTTAGCAACTGTATAGTTCCCTTTTTAAAGACTGATTTTTGGTTACATAACTTATTTGTAATAATACTAATATTGATTATTATTATCATTATTTCCATGTCATAGTGCCAGGGYGCATTGATCCTAAAGTAGTATCACATTATGATAGGCATCATGATAGGCATCATATTCACAAACCAAAGGTTGCTTCTTCTGAGATCACTTCAAGGTTGGAGAATTTTGGCATTCACTCCATTGGTTAACAGAGACAAAACATAAACTGGCTATTAGGCTTTTATAACAATATTGATGGAGTAACCAGCATGAGCTCTGCACRCAGGCTTACCTATGCCTGGCAGCATGGCACTGGCATTTTTTTTAACAGAATATAAAGTCTCCCTTTAAGTGAATCAATTTTATATTGTTTTAGCAGATTTCAAGGATCTGACTATCTCTGTATTCTCAAAAAGTAAATACCAGCTCCAAATATATGGCTGCATTTCTCCTGGAGCCTACGCTTTACAGCCCAGTACWACTGCCACCATTTGTTTCTGTCTTGCAAGTTCCCATCAGGATCACTGTTCAGGAAAGAACTTAAGCTCACGCTACCTTCAGCTCCATTTAGGTGCAYGTTGAACTTTCTTTTCTGAACAGGATGCTTTCTCAGGATCAGGACCTAAACTTTCCAGCTGAAATTCACTCCTCTGGGCACATACCAGGTCAGCACACAGGAGCAGAGTGGACAAATTCAACTTATTCCCAACTGAACCTGAGTGCATACCTASTATGGTTACTTTTCCAGCCTGTAACATATTTCTGGAGTGAATAAGACTGAATCCTATGGCCCTTCTCTGAGCTCACCCGCAAGGGATTCTCACCTCTGCCTATTTGCAGCAGCAGACAAGACGCCCTCTGTTCAGCTTTACCCACCCAATCAGAGGTTTAAGTAATGTCAAGGGTCTTGTGCATGAAGCATGTTGTTCCATAGCTTGGGAAGAACTCCTTTGCATGCGTTACAGTCTCCCAGGGACATGTGTCTTGATTAGAATCAAAGTCCTACTGCTTTTCACATTCACATAAGCTATGGTACACTCTCTATGKTGTTTTTCACCTGTACTATGTTTCCCAGCTCCAGTAGTTTTCTAGCCTGTCATCACAGCTACGGGATTTCACTGTCTGGTTATTTCTTACTTTTCCTTTTTGCAAACTAAACTACTGACCTGCATTAAACTTTGCAGGAGTTCTCTCTCTTTGGAAGGAAGATGAAGTAACCATAGATTTTCAGAGTAAGGATAATAATTTTCCACTGTTTGTCTACCATAAAAGACATTTACAAAAGGTTTAAGCTATGCCTGAAATGCGCTACACGAATGTGCTTGCCATCTCCTGTTGCTTTACCATACTGATGCAATTGCCAGACACTATTAATCCTGGGACTAGGAAGTTAGAGGTAAACCAATGCTTAAAYTGTTCCAGTAACTGCTATGAGTTATTGTTTGAGGTATACTTCACCTTACARTCTACATATTAGAGCACTGCTTGTTTGCTGTGTGTGGTGATGGACAGCACACTGTGGATAAAAATAAAACTAAGATACATTACTACTACAGATACATTACAACTAGAAAATTTGTGCGCACCTTGGAGACCATTAAACCCTTCTTTCCAATCCATTCAGTTTTCTTTGTGTGAATTCTGATGACTAAATGGTTAAAAATAGTGCAAAATTCCTTCACAAACACTCTTAGGAAAGTTTTGGAAAAATACATTCTGATGTTGTTCATATCTCATCTATTTTTTCCTAAGCATAACTAAAAGTAACATTAAGATTAACACATTTGCCATTAATATTTAAGGTAGCAGTTAAGAATACTGGTGGAAGACGACTTTTAAATTCGCCATTGTGAAATATCCAACTTGATTCTAAAGGTTACATCATTGCCATCRTACAAAAAGGAAATAACCAGTGACCAAGATGTCCAACCAAAACTGCCTGTAATCATACTACTGAACTCTCATAGGCAAACTATTTTTGATTGATATTCAGAATAAAAAATGCTTCCAAAAATCCTTTGATGATTAATCTACAGATCACACACTTTTCTGAACATACTTGCATGCAAGGCAAAATATTCAGTATTCATAGATACAGCAGTCATACAGCAGTCAGACAGTTCRTGGTTTTGCTGATAATCATTCCTGAGACTACGGAACTTCTAACAGCGATCATTCTACAATGTGTTTCAATTTTAAGTCTCTAGAGACCCTATTACAAAGTCAAAATTAATAAAAAGAAAATAAAGGAAGCTATAATGTTGTTTAAAAAAACGTGAAATTTAACACAAAAGCTGTTAAAATAACATTACTGTCCGACATACACCTAAAAATACAAGGGAATTCCGAATTAGGGCAGATGCAATAACCTTAACGCAACCCCGTTGTGCCTACCAATTGCATACATATGGTATGTAAACTAACCCGCTGTTCTGAGACCCTCTGCTAAAGGACCATATGTGCTGCAATTCATAGACATAAAAGAGCTATGTGAAGGGTGCTTTGTGACTGTTTATACTAAGTTTCTTCTTGGTCTTCTTGGGTCACATTCACACCTTCATGCTACCATAACCTGTTTGCTTTCATATTTCTGTTTTCTACCTGGCTTTCTGTTTATTCTGCTGATTGTTCATTTGGTTTGAATGTCAGGTGCTGACAAAAAGATATTTCTAGTGAATACTGCTTCCCAAAATAATCATATCAGGGAAGGCACCTAACTACTAATTGTATTTTTCCCCTTTTCACCTCTCACCTGTATTACTTTTTCATATCTTCCAAATAAAATTGGTCTATATTTTGTTGTTATTGTTCTTTTTGTTCTGTCACCTCACTGACAGACACTCATCCAAAAATTCAGAGATGATTCCTTGGCTACTTCAGCCTTTTTGGTAAATCTGAAAAAAAAATCTGCTTGTTCTACCAGATTTGGCAATARGGTCTCCAGTACATGACAGATTTGAGTTGTAATATTTTACCACTTCATACTTTTGTACTTTTCACCATTTTGACTATTTTCTAGGTAACTCAGTAGAGATTAATATTGCACATTTTCCTATAYGCAACAACAAAAACTAAGATTTTTTTACTCCATTAAATATTAATACTCATCATTTAATATTAAAGAGGCTGTATTCCTTTTTCCCACCCTGATATATACCTCCCATTTTTGAATGTCTTTTAAAAATAATTTAATATGTCTATTGTAATATCTCAGAAAGAAAATGTTAATTCTCCTGGGCCACTACAGATGCCTACTAGATCTGTGACCAGCACAGTACATGCATGCAGGGAAAATACTGTGCAAAATGCACACAAAAAGTTACTACTTAATGAACAATATACACGATATCTGCTTATGACAGAACACACATAAAATATAACACAGAGCCATTGTGGGACAGCAGACGGTAGAACCTCAAGTGTCTAAGATACCTAGATATTTTTGTGCTTTTGCAGTTATCATTTATAACAGCAGTTAAACAAAAAGGCCTGATAGATCTGGAAGTCTGTTTATCTCTCTAGTTTCCAAAATCATTCACTGAGTTTTGAAAACTCATTTCAGTACACACTGCAGTGTGGGATGGTACAAAGATAGCTTTGTTTTTCTGTAATCTTAGGACTTTCTCAGTGCCAGACCAGTTAGGGTGGAAATTGTAGCAGCCTCAGGCACTTTGCTCTAGGCTGCTCTAATTTAAGATGGTTACCAACTGCCTCTAGGGGCCAATTTATGAGTAAGGTATCAACTAGAAATAACAGATGTATAGCTTCCCATCATGGACTGGTGTAGAACTCCTGCAGTGTCTCTATGCAAGGGGTGATTGCTCTTTTCCTGATGGGATCCCCATGTGATCTCCATGTGGGTCCCATGGAACTGCCTTCTCAAGCTGTTTTGTAAGAGTAAACTCCAAGGAAATACTGAAGTTTATCTACCTGTGTATAGCCTGAGAATGCAACAGTCACCAAGATATTTTAGTAATATAAAAGAAATATAATCATATGAAATCATAGGATTTTTCAGAAAAAGGGAAGGGGAAAGGAGAGGGAAGGTATGTGTTCCATCTCTTTCAGATTCCATAACTATTCATTTCAAAGGAAAGGTAAAACTTACTGGCCTCAAGCTACTATACCTCTGTTGAAAGAATGAATCTTGCAGTGTTCCAAAAAAAGCCAAACAGGACTTATGCTGATCTTCTGCARTAAGAAGTTGTAAGCAAAGATGTCTTCTCTGATATTACATCATTCCCTGTAGACTCTCTTTTCATTCTGGTGGCTTCCTCTCTTTTAATGATGTTGTTCTATACAGGCTACAAATAGGAAAAAGGGTTTCTCAGATTTCTAATACAAAACTCGTTAATAGCTTTGTGAAGAAGGTAGAGTCAGAACTCTATCTAGAAATAAATGGGGAGTCTAAACAATGTAACAATTACTAATGTGATGTCTTTCTGAGTGCCAGTTCTTCTTAACAGTAGAGGATCTTGCATTTAGAGTCAACATCTGTAGCTGTTTTTCTGGCCATTATAAGATGTTGAATTTAATCTGAAATATGAACCCTTGCATGGAAAAGGGCATCCAAGAAGCCTAAGCTGTTTTTTTGCTAGACGGAAAAAGATGAAAGATTCCTGGCCAGTGCAAGCTGCTAAGACCTCACTGACACAATGCTGAATTGAGGTGGCCCCTAAAAGATGAATGGTTTCAAAGAATACAACATACTTCATGAACTGTCTGGTTCCTAACTGGGTTGCCTCTGATGTATCTTTGAAATTAATTCACATTTTTGAAGAATGCCTTTCCACTTATCTGACTGCTTTTGGAGATCTCAAGTAGACCATAGCACCAAAGAACTCCTTTCAGGATTTGGAAGCTAGCTCATATAGGATAAGATTTGGGGGATTTTAGTATTCTATACGCGAGTATGTGTGTGAAACAAGCAACTCCTGTCATCTAGTAAATCTGGGTGTATTAACCCCAGGTTCTTAGGAATATGAGATTCTAAGATATGATAATCGTAGATTCATTTCTTCATTTCTTGAAAAATACTCTCATGTGTAGACCACAACCTGACATGCATTGTGCTAAACTAGATGCACTTTTTTTGTCAACTTCTTTCTTATTTTCAAACGTTTCTCCTTTCACTCTTGTGGCCTATAGCTGTACAAGAGGATAAGTGGCTCTTTCAGATCTGATGCCAACATCAGTCTGCAAATTGGCAGATGGTGCCATGAGAGGAGGCAGTTAGTTGGCAAATCCCCCACCCCCTGCCCTGCAACCAATTTAGCTTCTTATGTTGGCATAGATCCTGCCATCCTGAGCCAGTGCCCAAACTAGGCCTTCTAGCGTGTGACTCAATATGCTACTGCTTAGCCTTAGGACAGCTAATCATGTATTCTTTCAAAATTGATGTGAATTAATTAGGCACTGTGGAAAGGTATGGAGAGGCGAAAGTGTATGGTCTTACTCAGTAAAACAAAGCAGAAATGCGTTCTTTGGTAAAACAGTATGCCCTCCCAGGCTGCCAGTGGCTAAGTGCTGCCATTTATTTACTCCTACTACACCTTTCTGCTGAGTGAGACCAGGATGATCTTCYGGGTACTGATGAAGCTACAGTGTATTGGTTCTGTTAATTGGCATCAGCTTGCAGGATTTTTTTCTCCTGGCAGATACAGATCTTCTCAGCAATTGTGCACCCCAAGAAAAGGAGGAAGCAGAAAGCAGAATGCTGTAAAAGTGCAATTAGCTTTAACTGGAGAAACAGAAGCTGGAGTTAGAACATGCTTGCTGGCTGAGTTATGGGGAAACTTCATCAGGAAGTGTTGCTGTATCAGTGGGAAAATACTGTAACTATGGATACTGGGGATTACTGAAATATAATTCAGCCACATAAAGGCTTAAGCAAAATGAAACAAATCACTTCCCTTCCAAAACTTTAGATATTAAACTCACAGCATTAGGCCAAAAACGGAAACCCTTTCAACTGATAGAATGACAGGCTCATAAATTTCCCCACAAAACCTTGCAGTGGGAAGGGCTCTCTCTTGGTGCCGGGTTTCTCCCCAAGGACTCTGTGTGTACAATGGGATGTTTGCTCAGGCATTTCGAGCTAAGTTTCAGACACTAAAGAAGGTCTGCTTCCCTTCTGGTGTCTCAGGGTTTCATTCCAACTTGCCAGCAGACGCCATGCATGCAATAAAACTTGAAGTAGTGGCGAAACAGAAATATTATTGGAAGACTTTAAATACAGACCAGGGAGAAAAATAGCCTTCCAGTTTCACTTTTTTTTTTTTTTTTTTTTTTTTTAAGTCAGGAGTACCTCATTGGAAATACTCCATTATATGAGCAGAAAAAGTTTTGAAAGTTGCAGCTGAAACTTTCTACTGAAAGTTTCTGTTTTGAAGGTTTCAGCAGCTCACCATGGTGTTTACTTGCTTCCAATTAGAAGAAAAGCAAACAGTTTGTTCAAGTAATGTCTCTAAAAAATCAGTATAAGTTTTTGAATGAAGCTTATGACAATGCAGTTCTTATGGTAGCCCTTGTATTTAACAATTTCAGGGTAATGCCCAAGTAATTCAACAATCACACGTGAATCTGCTATGTTATTTCTCTACTTACTATACCATCACTATATACTTACATATAAAATTGCAAAATTGTAAATTTCTTCTGAATATGAGGAAAAACTTCTTTACCGTGAGGGTGATGGAGCACTGGAGCAGGTTGCCCAGAGAGGTTGTGGAGTCTCCTCTGCAGATATTCAAGGTCTGTCTGGGTGCAACCCTGTCTGGGTGCAACATGCTCTAGGTGASCCTGCTGAGCAGGGAGGTTGGACTAGATGGTCTCCAGAGGTCCCTTCCAACCTTACTGATTCTGTGAAATGGAAAACATTTAGATATTTTTACATTCACAGAGTATGCTGGTAAACAAAATGAGTGTCTTGTCTTATGGGGGAGGCTCAGGGAATGCTTCTTCAAAATTTTCCCCAATTTTCAGACAAAAAAGATTAAGATTTTTTATAAATAGCATTCAAAATATTTCATTAGTGTTTTCCTGGATCCTGAGCATATAAAAAGGACTTATAGAGGTTAAAAACAGGAAATACCGTCAAAGTAATGCTAAGCATTTGGAAGTATTAGTATAATTTTCTCTTCTTTTTTTCCACTGGGGAATTGCCTGATTAATAGTATGAATAAGTAAGTTACCCATTTATACTCTCCCTTCCACAAATCTATTCTTTATTGAATGCTAAAGAACACACCTAAAAGCTCTATTCTCCATAGCAGAAACAAAGTAGGATTAAAGACCCCTGGGAATTATTTATTTTTAACATACTGGGAAAAAAAAAAGGCAGTAAACAGGAGATTTCCAAAGGAAAAGAAAGGAAAAGGTGTTAAGCACGGAAAAGAACAAGCGAGAAATTAAAAGCATCTACTTTAGAAAGCTCAATCAATGCGTAGAGGGTTGTGATTCTATACAGCTACCAAACATAAAAAGCAGTGAAATAGTAAATTTCAAACCAATCTTATTGGTATAATTAAGCACAAATCTAAGAAAAAAACACAGAAAACAAGATGGAAACAAATAAATGGAACGGCCAATACATCACCCAACCTGACATKGAAGTTAAGCATAGCATGAGAGCACATCCTAAAGCAAGAGCATTCTGGAAACAATGTCAGTACATGGGAATCCTGAATAGTACTTTACAGTAAATTTCCTAGATGCACAGATTCTAACAGAAGCAGATGTATTAAAAGTACCCTTCTGTTTTATCATTTTAAAATGTAAAAGTACCGATTATAAGGAATAAAAATACCCTCAACATGGAAATGCTTTAAAAGTCTTTCACAAACTTTATTATTAAAATCTTAATTATTAAAATAGAGGCAAAATTATTTATATTGCTATAGATTTGTAAGATTGATAGCCAGGTAAAATTTGATAGGCAATAATTTCTGAGAGAGGGAAACAGGGAAACATTTGCCATTCAAAAGTTATCACCAGTGAAGGTAATTATTTAACAAAGTATCATTCAGAAGAGTTTGACCAGTTTCATTCAGAAAAATCTTTGTCGAACTTTGCTGAAAATTTATCCTTCAGTATAAGCTTGGCCACCCAAATTTAATAGCCAGTATTTGTATGGGTTGGAGTGAAAAAGCTGAACACATGAAATTCTTAGTGATTTTCACTACAGAGTACAACTACCTGCAAACAGGGCATACCAAAATGTACTGCTTCATCAATAAAGCTGATTTCAACTGATGAATTAATTTGTCAGAGTAGACTCAGAACCTGTGTCTTCCAGTGTTCACAAGCATGGAGCAATCCCCGCTGACTTGCTCTTGTAAATACAGCTCAGATATCTAGACTCAGAAATATGCCTAGTATTTTTGAAGCACTGAAAGCTTCATGGTAACAAATTCTCCATAGAACAACAAAAGTGAAGGCCAGTGAAATCAGTAAATCTAGCAGTACTATTTTGATATACCAAAATGTTAACTATTAATTAAGGACAAGCTAATCACTAAAGTGCACCCTATGGGCAGGTTTATACTTAGTTTTTACATATTCAKTGTGTAGAATCATCTGTTCTGCTCACACATTCCTAATCTGTGTTTTTAAATGGTGAGTTGGTAGATTTATTTGTCTAAAGGGTTTTCATYTCTTATTAGTCAGAACTAGAGTAACATAAAATATACGTTCATAAAACTATAAGCCCATACTATTTAAATATGTAACATATGCCAGCAAGATCAATATTTTGTAATATATAGGCTTTATTGCTTGATGGCACTTTTTTTACTAGAATTTCAGAAGCAATTAGTAAATCAAGAGAAAAATAATAAACCTTGATCTTCTATAGGTGACTGCATCTGAGAATCCATTAAAAGTCAGAATTATTTTACCGGTACAACTGTGAGTCCAGGGTTCTGGTTCTGGTTTTGCCGGAGAAGACTGAGCATTACACATGGAGAAACCCATATTTTACAAGCCAGTGTGGGTTTAGTTGAYAAGGGACCTCTACTTCAGCGTTGGCAAGTGCAGTGCGTGTCCTATGTCACGTGGCATGTTAGCACAGTTGCAAAGGCTGGGATTGTGTTTGCTCTTGCAAAGAGATGATTACGAAATAACCTCATGGTTTCTTACATAAATTCTAACCCTTTCTAGTATTTTTCTCTTAACCTATGATTATTTAGGAGCAGATTCCTGATTCTTCAAGACATTGCAATAAAAGCTTTGGTCCTTTAAAATAAGAAGATAYTCTTGTATATAAAGTTAGATTAAACTAAAATCACTAAACTAAACACAAAAACTATTTGATCAATAAACACCAAAAATGAAAATCAGTCTTCATTAACTAGTTGTGATTTACAGTTTATGTTGTGAAGACCTTCCCAATATCAGCCAGAACTTCAGCTAGCCATGTCTTGATTATTTAATTAAGGAATAAGAAACATCAAAACACAGAAGCTCTGCAAATATCATTCATAACCCAAAAGTTATTTTATTGTCTTGGCACCAAACTGGCAACATATATTTGGGGGTATATTGTTATCTTTAAAATTATTTGAATCACAGATAAATGTAATGAAAAAGTACTATTTTAATGAAAAAATAATTAGCAGAAAATGGCTTCAAAATGTATAGAGAGATTAAATATCCTTTGAATATCTTTTTTACTGCTCAGCTCCAGATAAACAATGGAACTATTAGCAAGAACAGATTACTATGCTTGGTGATATTTCATACAGTATTTGACAATCCACAGGGGCTACTTCTGCTTCTCCATAAATAAGATATACAATTTAATGGGTCTCTTTTATCTTACACATCATAGCAAATCTACAAGAACATCACTTAACCTCCTCTATCCATCTTTCACCTGCCATGTTCTCACAGACATGAATAAACTGAAATGATAATACTTTAGATTTTGTATTATGAATATGTATTTCCACACTGCACATGTTAAATGTTGTCCCATCCACGGCAGGTTTGAGACTGTCAAATATATTAAAAAGGCTGATTTGAAGAATGTATATAACTTCCAAACATCTTGGGGATATGTAAAACATTATGAAATCAAGTGACTGCGAGCTATGACCCACATACCTCAGCTGTAAATTTCGAAAGTCAAATATGTATTGGARATGTTATGCTAATGCTCACTTGTTCTCTCTCACGCATCCGCCTCAGCAGATCAACCTGACAGGTGTCACACGCGACGTTTTGTGAGGCACAGCACTGCTAAGTTCAGTAAAATGACAGGGGAGCGATTGATCACCTATTTCTTACTGATAAGTATGAAAAACCAACCTCACCATAGTCCTTAATTCTTTTTAGTCTTTCAAAGCWGTTAACCACAAAACTTGATGCAGCCCGTCCCTATTCCTTAAGGATTTTCAAAACATATGGATGGCACCTCAGTGGGTGAGACTTGACAGAGATCTTCCATGCTAAATGACATCCATGTCAAGTTATATTATTTGAGAACTGATCATCATGCCACTTCAAGAAAAGCACAACCTATAGCTAATAGTCATTTGCTTAGCTGGTATTACATCCACACCRTTTGGGGATTTTTGTGTTTCTTCTTAAAAGAACTAAGTCTCTATCTCATATTAGGYAAGCAAGTGTGGAATGTTTTAAAAATATGAGCCAAAATATACAAACAGGTATACAGATATACAAAATAATCTCTCAAAATAATCTCAGTTGCAGTTGTTCACTGTCATATGCATGCCCACCCTGAGACACTGAGAATTGTGACGACCACCTTTTCTACTTAATCAAAATGGACACAGTTGCTTKTAAAAGACGTGAAAATTTTAAAATTATTGCTGTGTTCCCAAGCATGTTTTACACTCTTTACACTACTCCACACCTATATTATTCATTTACACTGTGAACTCTTCGGTGCTGTTACAAAACAGTATTGCATGCTTGCCCAACATGTTGGTTCTTGGATAGTCTCTTGGTATTATTGTAATAAACAATCAATCAAATTTAATTTCATGGAGTTATACTAGGTTTTCCAAGATACTACAAGTCAAKGAGGCCTAAAATGAGTCATAGGAATATAAGGACATCAGAAAAACACTCCCACTMCCACTACCTCTCCACTCTCCCATAGCAGAATCAGCTAACTCTGTGTTACTCCTGACATGTGTGCCTAGTGTGTATTTAAAACTTCCAGTGCTGTGGATGTTCTYGTCTGTCAAAGTGATACATTCTACTTTAAAAATATTTTTCCTAATATCTAATTTGACTCTCCCTTGCTACAACTTAAGTCAATTATTTTTTGCACGATGGACAACAGAGAACAAATTGTTCTTGTCTCTGTCTTTTACGTACCTCAATACCACAATCTCACCACAGCTCAGTCATCTTTCAGACTTCGCAACCTCACAGTCTTGTAGGCTATGCTTTCTAGACCTTTGATCATTCTCTTTGCTCTCCTCTGAMCTTGCCAACTGATTCAATGCCTTCTTAACAGCACTACCAAAAACAGGCATTCTACTCCATCTGACTTGTACTATTGAGTAAAAGAAAAGGATTRTATCATGTATCCTGCAAATGCTGTCTACAGCATTTGCCTTTTTTGTAACACTGTTACTGTYAACATTCAGCTTATGATTAACTAGCAACCCTAGATTCATTTCTGCAATAAGCTTCTATAACMTAGCCATTTATTCCCTATCCTGTTTTTATGAGTTAGTATTCTAGTATTACTCCTCATGTTCCTGAGGGCTTTCACTCTATCGTTTCAAAAAACACCTCTTTATCAAGAGCATCTTGAATTCTAACCCTGTCTTACTGCATGCTTCTGATTACTTAAAAATCACACACTTTAGTCAATCAGCCAAATCATCAGCAAAAACATCAGTGATATCTCAAAGCTGAGATACTGTCTTTGTTTTTCTCGAAATGATATACAAACTACTTGCATATATTCTCTTATGATATTACTTATTACACAAAATACATGGCACAGATCAGGTAGTCCAGAGTCTTCCGTTCTGAGAAAAATACAAATGGAGTAAAGCAGAATTAGGCATATTCATGGAAAAAAAAGTCCATCAAACATAAAGTTCCAGTCTTTGGCTCAAGAGMTTATTAAGACAAATTGTCGGAGTCTGAAAAGGCATATTGTAGTATTTGTAGTGGTATTACCATATGCCTGCTCTACTCCTATTGCAAGCAAGTAATGGCAAGCATTAGTAACAGAAAGAGGGCCAGACAGATTTTTGATGTGACCAACTAGTGTATTCCTTAGGTAGGATCCTTCATACAAACCAAACCCTACTGACACAGTACTAGTCAAGTACCAACTTGGCTGCAAGTTCAGAAAATAAAATTTTAAAAATCTTATGTTTGTATTTATCCCATTCATGTATAAGAATGAGACTCAAATCCTAAAATTTGTTTAATTTCCTAATCATATTTTGCCTAAATATCTCTGATTAACCATGAGTCTTAGTGAAAATGCAGAGCAGCTTTTATGAAAYAGGTAAAAATATAAAAATATCAATGATAATAACAGAGAGAGAATGTTAATAATATTCCCGAATCCTAGTGTAAATAGAGCCCTAGCACTAGACAAATAGTGGAAAAAAAATCCCTTCCTAAATAATACCTGATTAAAAAAATGAAGAAAAGGTAACTACGAAAAGCCTTTCTGCTAATATAGAAGCAAAAGCTTCTGGCTATTAACGTTTTCTCTTGCTTCTCTCATTCTCACAGAAAAAGTCCAAAGCCTAGCACAAAGTGGGCATTTTTAATCTTGATTTGACTGTGTTCTCTATACCAAACTCAGTTATTTATCTCCAGTAATATCCCAGGGCTAGATTTTAATGTCATTCTACTGAGTTCTGAGAAAAAAAATGGTGAGATGTTTAATTCACCTGGTGGTATAGAGGAGCTCAGCAATGATAAAAATGCACAGAAATCCCAAGTAAGATCATGTTTCAGGTTGCAAGCCTAAACAGAGAAACCTGGGCTCAAATTACTTTTCTCGGTGTGCTAATCATATGACAGTTATAAACTAGCCAGTGGCATCAAACAGTGACTTACTCAGATACATACCATTAAATTCATACTGCACATAAACAAAGAAAGAAATCTGTTTCAAGAACACAAAGATGTACATATCAGCCTTTAGTGAATATCATCTTACACGATTTACAGTAATTATGAAAATACTTAAAAGAGTCTATAAAAACTTTTAACATCAAAGCAAGAGAAAACACAAGTGAGACCTACAGTTCTTGTWATGGTCTAGAGAGCAGAAATAACACTAGAAAGCAGCTCTGATCATTGCATACTTACTCTTTTGAAACTTAATACAAGAAATATTGATCAAATTTTAATTTTGTAATGGAAAGACAATACTGAAGCTATTGCTTTTTTCTGTAGAAACTTTCAATGAGCAACTACAAGTAAAATCAGTGGCATCCTTCCAGGCCCAGCGTCATTCACAGACTGATGCACAAAAGACTGTGGTACTGCAGACCATTGCCCTAAGCCTGCAAAACAAACTACCTTGTCACCAAATAAACCAAAGCCATAGTGGCGGATTTATCGGCGAGCCAAAGGAGCTCTGTATACTCAGTCCCATGCAGGGAAGTCAATGCCACATTGTCGCCGAGCATTTCTCCCCTTTCTTGGGGAATGTTTCTTCTTGCAACAGGGTTACAGTGCAATGCATTCAGCCTGATTTGCCAGTTTTCTCTTTTCACAGGATTTGATACCAGCTCCTAATTCTCAGGGCCTTCAAATGTATCAAATATCACTGCAGGTGAAATATCTTACGGTCACAAGGGCTCCCTTCCCAACTCTAACTCACTGCTCTCACATCAGGGTGATTTACAGAACAAGCTGGATGCACTGCTTTGTTTTGCCTTGCTGCCTGCAGTGAGCTTTTTGAACAAAATGTTCAAGTATTTCTTATTCACTATTCCCATAAACAAACAACTTTAAATCCCAGGATATTCTGAAGCCTTAGGAAAGYTAGAAGCCAAGACAGAGCAGGCATGGAGGCTCACAAGGTTTTTAGCCACATTAACTTCTAAACGGATTCAAATAGAAAAACAACACACAACTTCCATGCTTTATTCTGACTCAAAAGACAACTGCAATTGTTTCTCTTTAATCTATAACAAATTCCCATTTGACATAGGATTGCATTCATGTTAAAAAGTAAACATGAGGGTTTATGATTGTTGCCTCTAAATTCTGAGGCAGGCCTAGAGATGGTTTCAAATTGACTTTTCTATTCCAGATGATTAAGAGTGCCATGAAAAAGGCCGTGTCTATTTGAGAAAGTCATATATATATATATATATATATAATTTATTTATATACATAAACACATGCAGACTACATAAAAATATCAAACTGAAAATAAACTATAAATAAATTATTCAATAGAATTTAAAGACCATACATATGTATAGAACAGGAACTCAAATATATTCACCAAGAAACAAAAAAGATATAATAGGAACATTTTGGAAAACATGTAATGGACATAATGAGACACAGGCTATCATTTATCCTCTATGTTTAGCACCCCTGTTTATGTAACTTTGTAGGATGATTCTCAGATGAATAGGCAGATTGAAGGAGAGCTGAAAAACCACAGCAGTGCTGTAAATTGGAAGATTATATGCACATAGAGGGAAGAAGCCATGTCTGATACAATACCAGCCAACAGAGCAGAAAGAAAAGACTCAGGTGAACAAAGTAAGTATACTGTCCAGAAAAGTGCAAAATATGTATTTCCAGTATCTTGTTTCCACAGACATTTTGATTAGTTTTTGCACCTAGTTCAGAAAAGAAGTCATAAACACAGCATTATGAATATCAGCCTCAGTTCCTAAAGCCTTATCATTTCAACAAACTCCACACTTCCATACTAAATATAAGTTTATTGCCCTCATGGTCAGAAACAGGAGCCTAGTGTAAAAGATACATGAACTCACAGACAGCCTGAAACAACGGCTCTTAATGATTTATGTTGCCCCAGGCATCTCACTGACATTTTGCATCTGATCCGAAAGGCCATAGGAAAAACACTTCCAAAGAACACGTGGTATACGACACAAGAAGAAAACTGTAATGGGCCAGTCCCAAGTTCTGTGCTTCCTTGGTGCTTTCTGTTCTACATGTACAAGGGACTTAATCTTCCTCCTCTGACACTCCCCTGTGGAACAGGGAGCAGGGGCTGGACTTACGTCACCCACCATCCATTCTCATGATGGAAGAGGTCTCCTCGAATTGGCTTCAAATAAGGGTTGGGGCCAAGCATTAGCATGATGTTGACGTAGGAGAATCGTACAGAATTAATCACAGAAGAATCACATTAATATTGCTCAGTTTTACAAAATATTGAGATAGGTGTTATGTTGTGAATACTACTACCAGTATTAATAATAATAAATAGTAAAATGCCAAATAACAAAAAACACAATAATAATAAYAATAAATGTTATGAATCTCTTTATATTTTTAAATATGWGCTTTTCMTTCCCTGTACTTAGCAAATCACATTTTATCTTTGTTGGTATGAAGTTAGCTCTCAAGGCTTGATACGCCATGTAATAAATCATAACCTAGAAGTCAGACTAAACCTGCCATAATGAATCCCAAGGTATGCTTCCACAAAATATGCACCTGAAACCTTTTTAGAGAGTAAAATCCAMAGATTTGCAAAAGTACAAGAAAATTCACTTATACAGACACACTTAACTTTAATTTCTCAAATTACATATGCAAATTGATGTTGTGCCTGTAAATGCAGATTTTTGTACATGTAAAATGCTCCTCTCTATGTTGCATGGGTAAAAGCATAGATATTTCTGGTGAATAAGCTCACTTTCCTAATGTAGATACCATTTGCCTATTTAGAARGTGCATAATTCATTAATAATCACAGGGTGCTTTATTCTGTGTCTTCAAGGAAGTTCTTAATATAATGTCCATATTCCATAATTTCAGTTTGCCTTCAGTGGTAAAGACTTTTGAATCTGTAAAATGCCCCATGAYTGTATTTTTCTGAAGGTCTGGAATCTTGACATGTCTGTGACTTGCACACGCTGAATCATGATGCTCTAGCTGAAAGAGCAATACCCATCTTGAACATTGCCACACTGACTTACAGAAGTGTGCCCTTGAGAAAAAAAACAGAGAAAAATGGAGAGCCACGCAGTGACAAAAATGAAATAGAACTGTCATCTGGCAGTTCTTCATAGTCCATCAAGTAAACTATTAAAGATATAAGAAGAGCCACAGAGTGCTTGGGCAAAGGTTGTTAAACCACTACTCCAAGGGCAGGTCACTGCACATTGCTAAGATTGTTAGTAAAAGACAAACCAGTTTTCACTATGAAACCTGACATGGCTGGTTTTCAGACTCACCTTTAATACTGTATGCTTGCAGCCAGGGACCCAGCTGGATAAACTAATAATGTAAGAATTTACACGGACAGCTCTTACTGACATTAAGGGCACTGTGTATTGAGGAATCACAGCTTCCTCATCAAACAATGTGAATCTGATTTTCACATTACTTAATATTTTTCATCAACAACTATATATTGTATTATCTTGCCCCAGGTTAAAAAAAAGTATGTATATGTCACAGTGAAACTATTTCTTCTCGATTGTATGCACTGAAAGGCCAGATTGCAATGAAATTAACCCCAAATCAGCAAAACTCAGGTACCCATCATGAGATTAGCTTTAAAAATTTGTAACTTTTTTTACAGTAGTAGCATATTTGAGTTCTTTTTATTCTAATTTTCAGTGATTTGGGGTGACCTGATCAATTTTTCATCTCTTCCTTGTAAGGATAAGATTGGAAGCTTAGTTAAAGTTGAAAGCTGTATTTCTCCGATATTCTCCTGACTCCAGGAGCTGGTAGTTTCACTTAGTAGGAGCTAGTATGAGACATATAATAAAATCATGAGAGCTCGTAACACATGGGCTGTGAATACCTCTGATCTGAAGGAACAGAGACAGAGCCTGAGCAGCCTTTTCCCTGAGACGGATGCAGTCTAAGTTCCTCTGTAACAAATATATGACACACACACAACATTCCCTTTCCCTAAGCCAGGCACAAGTCAGAATTGCCAAATGCACATAGGACACTGATTTTCAGAAATGTGGAGCTCTCTCAGCCTCAAATTAAGTTAGCGTTTTTCACCAACTCTGAGAACTCAATCCTTTAGAATTTCACAGGAGTGTTGATGGATGTTAATGTAAAATACTTGGTATATTTTCRTAATACAAAATGGAGTGCTGAAACCATACCATTCTCAAAGCTTTAGTTACTTTAACCACTGTGCTGTCTAAATATAAGTGCACTTTTGGTTATCTTCTAGCTTTTCCTGGCTAGTGCTTTGATACTCAGTTTATTAAACCAAAGAATTATCCAMTATTCTGTTGCTGCTGCTTTACTACAGAGGACAATAAAGGTCAGATTCTGCTCAGTATTTAATATTAACTTGAACAGGAGGAGGGTTTCCAGTTAAAAGTTCAGAAATAGAACATGCTGCTAGTCTGATTATAGAAGCTGGCACACCTGTATTTGATATAACCACAGAGAGCAAGAGTAAGATAAATAAAAACATTAATAAATGTGCACAGCAAAGGCTGCATATATACGTACAACAAATCTCTGCTTTCCAAGCTTGTTTTTCTTTCCCCAGAGAATCTTAAAAATAGCCATTGTGCAAAAATTCTGTGATAGAGAATCTATAACTTTTAGCAAAAAAAAAAAAATAGCTAAGGTATGCAAGGAGCAAAGGATGAAATCTTTGATCAGTCACTTGAGTGCTCAGATGTCAGTACATTAAYCCAAACTATTATGTGATTATCATTTAACACATATACTTAAAAATAAAAAATATCCCTGGATGGATGACTGTAAAGGAGATTTGCTATCTCTTAGTTTGCTAAACCTTCACCTTTTTGTTCATAGTAACCAAATCATACTATCATACAGTGCTTCATCGTTGTATTCACTCGAATGACAGCAGACAAATAGGATGTTTGCAGTTTAGTTAGATTCTAATTGCTGGCTTTGCACAGCACATGAACCTTAGTAAGTCTGATTGCTATGATCATTCTTTCAGGTCACCTGTCAGAAGATAAAGTTTCAGGAGCTGTTTTTTCCCATTTCCTGAGTGCTTAAATTAACAAACACTATCTATAGACATGTTGAGATGATGTTTCTCTCAAAATTACTCTTGTGTAATTGTTGAAATCCACTTAAAGTTACCAACAAAATCACGTCACTCATATTATAGTACGATAGTTACAAAAAGCATGCATTTAAGTTGCCATCAAACTTTGATTTTATTATGAAACATTCAGAAATAGATACTTAATCTGTTCAGAAATAGATACTTAATCTGTTAATATTTACAGTGATCTCACAGTAAACATTTTATTTTGACTACTTCTTACTTCCTTGACTTCCTTACGCTGATTTTATACCAGTGTGGTTCTATCAGGATAAAATCCTGGGTAGAGAAATCAGTCTCTAAGAGGACATTCTCCTCTTGAGTCCATATTGTAGAMCTCTGGACTCTTCTGCTTCTAGAGAGGCGGCACTGGCAGTTTGACGTAAGTGCATAAGAGTGAACAAGGAAGCTTTTGAAAGAAATGTKTATAATGTAAAACATATAAACATCCCAGATCGCAGGGTGTGGAGTACTTTGRGACTCCCTTACAGATACAAGCTCAAAGTCCTATGCTAGGCAAAGTTTCTGCTTTCTCCCTTTCTGTGGCCCAGTAATTATTACATTCTTTTTGAGTAGGAAATCAACTTCATTACTGAAGGCAGGAGACTCCAACCTACACTTGCTCATAAACTTGCAGGGACGCCTTTCAGCTAACACTGAATGATAAATTAGAGGATACATAACCATCTCCTGTTTAGATTCCACTGAAAATTCCAGTAATAACTAAGTAAACTAATTATTACCAAAATTAGAATTAGGTAAATTTCATTTAATGAGGGATACAAGTTTAAGTTTCACAGACTTGAACACCCTGAAAGTACTTTAGGTGCCCAGAAACAGGYATGTGGTGCCATCTTAAGACACCTGCAGCAGTGGCTTCCAGCAGCCTCTGCAGACCCAGCCACTTCCCCTGGATAAATAATTTAATGGTTAGGCCAAAGTATTAAAAAAACCCACACCATTTCCTCCTTTTCTGGCTTCTATTACACTATTCAAGAAAAAAAAGTATAAAACTGTGAAAAGGATTCTGGACTGAGCATTATAAGCAATTGGAGGTGCATCTCCGTTAGGTCTGAAAAAAGGTATGCCAGAYGCACAGAGGAACAGAATTTCAGTAATACTGAACTCTTCAATTTTTCCTGTTGGCCTGCTCAGGCTACTGCAGAGGACTTTACATGAAATCTCATTTTATAYGCTTTTCAACTCTACTCTAAAGCTCCTAATTCTTCTAGTATGCAGTAGGAGATCTCCCAGAGCCTTTTCCAGGATTAGAAGATGGTCTAGTTAAGAGTGGCAACATTTTCCTTACTTTTRAAATGAATATTACATTTACTCACTCCATTTTTATGTTGTGAATCTTCCTATTGCTGACTTCACTACTTTTAGAATTGCTTGCATCAGCCACCACACAGGTTGGGGGAATAGTTCCACATTAAATTTGCCYATAGTGTTCATTTTGGGTACTGGGACAACAACGTACTAAATCTGTCAGGGGTCACCTGTTTGTACTCATTTAATCTACTCAGTCATTAGATTTTATATGATTGTGACTTTTACTTAATGTCCTAATTCGATTTTTAAACATTTTAGTTGATTTGCTGCTGCTGCTTCTAGCTTGCTATAAATTTTATTTTAAAATATGCTTTGATAGTTTCCTTCTACTTTAATTCAAAAATCACCTTCTGCCAAAGCAAATCACTATGCTTCTAAGGAAATCTACTATAAAATTTTCCTGTTCATAGGCCATTTCTTTGTATAATTAGTTTTTTTTTAAGTGAACTGACCTAAAGACTAAAATTATATTAGATCCACAATATCYGTTTCATTGATGAGTGATCACATAGCCGGAGAAAACACAGAACCTGGATTTACACTATTTATGTATTCCTTGAACCTTGTAYTTTGGTCTCAGGTTACATAGAATAATCTTACTGTACCTCTATGTGCTGCCTGTAGGTAAACTCACCTCACACTTTCTCTTCATGAATGTTTCTCTCATGTAGAAACAGTCACCATGGCTTTGCATCACCGTACACTTCCCATCATTTCAAAATCTGGCAGTAGCTATGTCTTTCATGCCAGTATCTTGGACTATTTTAGCTCAGCAGTGGAGTAAGTATTTAAGTATTTTGATGGGGGACAAGATCTACATTGTATTATTTAAATATGAAATATTATCTGATTTTTTTCAAAGGATTTTACCAAAACTCATTTTCTATTACCAGTACTTCACTGGGAACTTTGATGAATTTCAYTGATTAGACAAGGTAATATAAAATGCAACTCTCGTGAGGTTTTTAGGTGTGTAACTTTTCCCCATAATCAGGGTCACAGCTCTGTTTAGAAATCATTTTTTCTGTCTGCTTCCACTGCTGTAGCTGCCCACAAAAGCTTAAATCCACAGAGAGAGCAAGAAAAGACAGTCAGGACTGGCAGCATAATTCCAGTACAGTTTTTCTTCCCTGTTGCACTGTAGGAATGAAGCTGGCTGCCACGGTTGGCTCCTTCAGTCAGCATATGTCTAAGGCTTCCTGGAGAAACTCCAGGACAGAATCTTGTTATTATCCAGATCATTCGACTCACTGCATCAAGCATTTTGATTCATTTTTTTCACTGTGTTCTTCTAAGATTAGCCAGATGATATGTTAATTGTAATGTAAAGAAAGCAATACCCAGTCTACAGACTACAGCTAATCTGCCTAGATCTTTCTAAGGGACCAGTGTAAGAGTTTAGGAGGCAATATGGTTTTGGATTTTTTCCCCTTTGGCTAAAAACGTAAATGAAAATTCCAAGATGTAATCTCTTCTCATCAGATACTCAAATGTCTGCTTCTGAGTTATGCAGTATAGTATTGCTCATGCAAACACTGGCGTATGGTTTGGTTCTATAACTACAAATAGGAAGAGACCATCATGATCTTCCCATATTCAGGTTGCAGCGTAAAATAATATCATTTATCCAAATGTACTTTCACACTGAAGAGCTAAAAAGTTAAAAGTTTTTATTTAAGGAAAGGCAAGGCAAAAAAAAATTACCTTTAGAAATAATTTTGCTCCTTTTGTAACATCCGTAATATGACCACATCTTTTGGCACTATYGGGTAATGCACAGTTAACTACATTATCTTGTTAGGACAGTTATATTCTCTCATATGACAATGACTTGCAATATGTAGTCACTGCCTTCTGGGGAAAGGGAAAAAAACAGCAATTACCGTGCAGCACTCGAATCTGCCTGCCAACAGCAGAACAGTGATTTGTGAGACACATCAAGAGCTTCTGGCAAGATCAATCTAGCGAGATCCCTCTGATAGAGGAATAATGAGTTGACAAAGACCAATGTTCAGTTGGGCCTAAGCCCAATAAGATTACTGTACAGCATCATCAATATTGTCTGTGTTTGGAACTGACACAATCAGAATGGAATCAATTGTATTTTCCACTGCACTGTCACACACGATTTTTAACTTTGGCTCAAAACAGTGTAGAGAAGCTTGCAGATGTTGGCAGATTTTTGCTAACTTATAAGATGTCATTATTAAGTAGGAACCGYGCACTACAGTAACTTGTGGTTCTGCGTGTTCCCTCATATGGTCTCTGTGTTGAGGAGCGAGAAGGAAAAGATGCAGTAGCCGGAGGGATTTGTCTGTTATCACCTTCATTTTGCTGTGATTGTTGGAAATATCATGTGATCTTTAAAGGTGCAGATTATTTTTCAGGAAAGGATTAATTTGAGCTGTGTATCAAAACARTTTTATTTAATATGGCAGCAAATGCTGCTAGATTAAAAAGAGACAGCAAAGAAAGTATTTTAAAAAGAGACAACAAAGAAAACATTTTGATTCTCTGATAGGAGACAGCATACAGATCACCCCATCTGCCAATAATATACATTATTCAAAGAGGTACACTATGTATTTAAAAAATTCTTCCTTTTTGACACAAATTCTTCAGTCCTGCAACTACCTTAGCTAACCATTCTGCCACAGAAAGCTGTCACCTGCACAGTCAGTTTAATCCATTTATGTACCTACTCATTTTCTTSTAGGTGTGCTACTTACACAGTATAGCCTAGTATATTCTATGGTAAATAACTAATAAAATATTGCATTATAATCTAATTAAAATAGTTAATTAGTTAAAACTAATATTGTATTAGTTACTATGTACCAAATACCAAATTTCRATAAATTGCATTTGAAAAAGAAAGAGGAGCCTGAAATGTCAAGTTTCTTCTGTAAATATGTAGGTCTCTCTGGATGCCAAAATTTTCCTTTTTTTCCTCTTATCTAATTTCATTTCCCCCACTGTATGTTTCTGTWTGTGCTCTGTATGTGCTGGAATGAGAGAATGGGCTTTAAATTTTCATGAAAAGCAAATCTGAAAGATCTGAAGACAGATTCATAAAATACGATAGCACAGACACCACAAGTAAATTTTTTTATATAACCACATAGTAGAATTTGTTAGCATTCACATAAAGTTGTTTTGATATGCTTTGGTATATTTGACTGGTAAGAACTATTAGTTCAGACAGAAGAGTAGAYTATTCTTCACAAACATTGTTTTGGATCTTACTGTAGCCAGAAATTTGAGTTTCAAGTGCAGAGATTAATGGTTCCATATTACACTTACTAGGAGCTAAAAGACAGCAAATTGTATCAAAGAAATCACTCAAGAATAAATAAATAATAGCATGTTTGAACCCCTAGCAAGCCTGGCAGAACTTGAACCAGTATACTGAAAATGAACCTTGAGGTCCTCATAATGTCATAGAATTTTTGAAATCTCTGTTTCACTTTCAACTCTTTAGTCTGATCATGTTACTGCTTATCCTATCAGAGTCACAGTTTTTATTTGTATCTGTTTCATAGGTCTTACACTAATGTAGGGGAACAAACGCTCAACAAACTGGGAAACTTCCCATGCAAAATAATTAGAAAACTGGGCTATAACACATTTGCACTTAGCTGTGTAGTGTAATATTCCATGGAAGAACCTGATAACCTGAAACATGGGATATGTCCAGGGGAATAAATTGGGAGAGAGGTAACAGTACACAATTATATCTTATACACTCTCTCTTATTTCCCAAGTAATATTTTTCTGACTTCCATTTCCCTCTTTTTACCAAATTGAACACAAAGACTATTCACAGGACCAGATAGTTCACATGCAAATGCAGGGATATATTTTCTCAGAAAAGTAAGGAAGCTTATAGCAAGTTATATGTATAGATAATGCAACCTTTAAATGAAAGTTAAAATCGAAAGATTAGCTTACTTTAAAAAATGCAGTTAAATTCAAACATATTTAAGAAATATAACAAATATATAATATGAATATCTATCTAAAACTATTTTGTTTTTAAGTCACCAAACAGTACTGCATAAGATGTTAATGTGTGAGGAACAGTTAGACAAACTGTTTAGACTTTTTTCCATCACACCAGCTTTTTCCCATACAGTGTTACCACTTACTGAAGCCTTATACTCCAGAGGCACTGAAATTATTTCACTGAACCTGAATTATGAAGTTATGCAATTTTCACAAGATCTGAACAAATTTGAGAGTTGAATAAAGTCTAACTAGCACAAGTCGTCAAACAAGGTAGAAGTAATGCTATTAGATGAAGGGAAATAATTACAGAGAAGTGACAAAAATATTATCTGCCCTTTCAAGTACATTCACATAAAGTAAGACTCTTCTGGATCTGCAGCTGTTTCTGAATATCCAAGCAGGATTCTCCAGAGCACTTTTTTTTGCATCTGGATCTTGYTATGAGATTGTGACCGCTTTCAAACAGGGTGCTCCCTGCCTCTTCCTCGGCATGTTCACCTCCCGGTTAGGTTCCTGCAAACCACACCTGATCCCGTGTTACATCTGAAGACTGCTTCAGCTAAGCCCCAGTTTAGCAAGACACTTAAGCAGACACTTAAGCAGAGCACCTACCTTAAAGGAGCATTGCTAGTGCTGGGGGAAATGAAGTACGTTGACATCACTTGCTGATTTTAGGCTTAAAGGCAGTTTAGAGAGCTTTTCACCTGAAACTGTGTTGAGTAAGAACCACTTGCTAAACATCTCTTGTTCTAGAATATAACTAATATAAAATAACAAGTTTACCAATACTGATTGCATGCTACAAATAATGTTTTGGTTGTTTTAAAATAATGCTGTGATGAATAAGTTGACTGCCATTTCTTTCTTTGTCTGAACTTTTCACAATAAATAATAATTAAAAAACAGACAATAAAATTAATTCATCAAATTAGGTCATTGTATTTTCACTTTTTTGAGGATTTAACAGTACTCTTTCTCCGTATTTTACTGTAACGGAATGCAAAGCTTTTGTGGTGTTGGTAGAATGTGTTCTCATATTGTTACAGCATATATATCCTTTATTTTCCTTCGTTGCTCATCAGTCTCTCCCTGTTCCTTTCTTTCTCACATGACACCTCAGAGATGGTACCCATAGCAACACCCACTAGTAGGGTTGAGTCTGTGAAGCTGCYGCAGCCATCCCCATAGCTCAATTTTTACAATGCCAATCATTAATCCAGCAGTATCTGCCTACTCAGATCGCTACAGTTCCTCCTCAGGTCTTCCCGCCTTCTAGCAGTAACCACCCTGTGCACAAAGATCTGAAGGATCACTCTTAATGATTTTTCATCTATTTAAAACAGCTCAAGCTGGCAGCTCTGTCTAATCCACCCTTGACGGCACTGCCACACTGAATCATAGAACAATTACTACATGAAGTAATTTCCTGAATTTCAAAATTCAACTTAGATATTTCTCAGCTTCATTTCAGTTACAACATAAAACGATAACAGGAAAATCATTTAAAAAAAAGCAATTTCTTATTTTACTTATGGAAGTAGATCACAACATATTAAAATGTTCCCAAAACACTCACAGTGCACCTTCAGTATTTCAAATCAGTCAAACACTGTCATTATTTTTAAACTAATGAATGGTATGCTGTAGTTTAATAYGTTGCAAATATTTTGGCTACTTCAATACAGTTAGGTCTAAGCTTGATGTACAACGGAGCTCCACTGTCATTCCAGCAGAGATCTTGTGCTGGCCAGCTGCACACWTGACAAATTTCATTCTAAGATTAATCTACGATGGAGATTTTCAAATGAGGCTAAAGGGGTTATGGACACAAATCCCACTGAAATGTAATGGGAATTCTGTGTCTAACTCCCTTAGGTGTTTTTGAAATTACTGGTTCAATTTTTAGCGTCAAAGCCATGATGGAAGGATTATGTTTTTCTTTCTGTGGGCTACAACTCATACATTTAAATTCCATTAAGTTAAGCACTTGATATTTGTCTATTAGAACATGTACCACATGTAAATAAAAATGTGTTTAATGCATTTAATGGAAAGTTTTTAGATACCCGAATAACTTTCTGGCATATATCATAATCTGTATATGACTAGGTGAGTACTGATGTTTAATCCAAGTCAGTCAATTCTGGTTTATATAGCATAAAATTTATCCATTTCTGAGGGTTGATGCACAGGTTCTTTTTGTCACTACGGCAAAAGATAAGGCTCTTCTGTTAAAATGTATTTGTGATCGTATCTGCAGCTATATCCACTGAGACTAAAAATGTAAGACATCCTGACAACTCCTGGTAGAGGTTAAGTGATTTAAATAGATACAGAATCTAACAAATATTTCAAAGAATCTGATGTCTTTATAAAATATGTCTTCCGATAGTCACTATATTTGCTGTCCAACAGACTACTCATATGCAGTATATAAACTTCTGTTAAGTTTTCTGTTCAGGCTCATCAAAAAACTTGTGTCCTTGTGCTGACTTTCTTTGAGAATGCACRAAACATCCCAGTATATCATTTTATCACTCAAGTTTACTGAAAGTTTCCTTTAAGTCACATTCTTTTCTACTTTTTCAAAAGTGGAACTTAATCTTTAAGTTTTTTATTCACAGTTGTCATACACATCCAAGACACATCAGGGTGAAATGACTTTGACTTGATGCTTTGGTTGGTATGGTTGTTAAGGCCACTTTGACTAATGAATAGGAAGCAAGTGACAGATACATAAGATATACCAGTCAAGATCATTAGCTAATTTGTGGGGGGGATAAATTGTTGGAACAGTAACTTATTTAATCTGTAATTTAATCACAAAATGTAGGCCACTGGAATTAAACACTCCAATTTTCAATTTCAAGATGAAATGGAAAATTGAGCATGCCAAGTACGATTAAACATCTGCTTTAGTCAAGGTGAATGTTAATATCCATTCACTGTTTCAGGTATAGATGGATATAGTCAAAGAAAGATTTATCTTTGACATTAGAGGGACAGTATCAGACAAAAACTAATAGAAGCATCTATACCAGGAAAAAAAAAAAAAAAAAAAAARAAAAAGTCAGATTCACTCTTCTGCTTTGGGGACATGTTTCCATAGAAAGTGTTCTGTTTTTTTTTATTATGAAAGTATCATCATTTTACATAGAGTAGGTCTTCACACCTTTCTTTTTTAGGTAGGAAAAGGTTAATCTTAGCTTTAGTGAATAATTTATGAGCTAAAATTTTTTCATTACTTGTTATATAAATATAGCATATGTACAATCCATAAAACATCAGCTACATATACACATTTCAATTGTCTGAATGTGCAACCTGAAGTGTACATTCAAACTTCAGCATCAAAGTTGAGCCATTTTTTGAACTCAAATGTACACGTGCAYCTTCCACTGACTGCACATCAAATGCTAAATTTAAGGTTCAGTTGGGAGTGTACAGCTTTAAATTCATCTTAATCAGAAATCTGGAACTTTTCACATCTCACATATCTGAAATTATAAAAACAATGTGTTATCAGAGTTGATCCAGCAGTTACGCAACACCGCTACGGCACAGACTGTTACAGCGTACTGTTTGTTCAGGGAAAGGAGCTGGAGCCTCTTTCTAGCTTTGGGGAAGACCTAAGACTCTAATGGGACTACTCTAGTTAGAGCACTTGCAGTGTAAGTCTAGAGTCACTTACATGTTTGAAGCTGAAAAAAGTTGAATTTCAACTCTGAAATGCTGACTAGAACTCTCTTACGAAGTATCATAAAGGGAGTTTCTGCTACCTACTTGTAAAAAATTATAGATAAATAATAATGTTTTAACTTAAATGTTGTTTCTCAGTAGCTGCATCTGTTGAGAAAAGCGTTTTTCCTTACATATGGTTTTCATCTTAAAAGTAAGGAAACAACTTTTTTAAAAGTCTTTTCTTAATGAAATTGAATTGGACATCCCTCATAAATCTTGTAACTTTAGTGGACATTACTCACTTCCCCCCAAAGCAYGGATGGATGTTTTAAAGTTTCCCAGTCATTAAAACGAAAGCAATCTCAACATTATTTTCYTAGCTCACAGTGAGCTGGGCCTTCATCTATAATAGGTCCTACTGACTTCAGTGAAACTATTTGATTCATAGAGCATTGCTGAACAAAAGCCAGAGTAGGAAAGTCTCCCCCATAATCTCTCTCTCAACGTATTTTCAGAAAAGCATTACAGAACCTGATCCTTAACACTCCTAATATGTACATTTCAGTTAAAATCAGTGCTGCTAAAGCCATTTATATCAATTAAAAATCATCAATGGAAGTACCACAGTCAGAGATTAAAAACCTACGGGTCTATAGAATTAATTTAATATTTAAATATTTGATCTTCTYTTTATAATTGAAAACTATGCTGATGCTTCTTTGAGGCACACAAAACTACAAATTTTGAAACAGTTATTTCATAGACTAAAAAAGCTGGTGAGAAAGCAAGTCTATTCTGTGAAAGGAATCATTTTGAAGAACAACATAAAAAATTTGTATACCAGATTCAAATTTTCTGATGGAACAAAAAAGGTACTAGACAAGTATCTTTTTATTTACTTTGCCCTCTTTGATCATATTGGATTACTCMCTGTGAAAGAACTACTCAAATGGGCACTGAGGAAGCACAGAGCCTTATTGAGTACTGGGACTTGTATAAACTAGGTCTTGCTAGATTCTGATGTGTATTGAGGATGATTCTCTTGCTAGTTTACAGATTGTGTAATAAACAGGGTGGYAATTATGTTCAAGAGCAACTTCAGAGACAAAGTAAGCTCTTTGTGTAATAAATAACTCTTTACATTATGTGGAAATTAATTAGTTCCAAATTCTGATCAAATTGTAAGATTACATTCACATTAACACAAATTAATTTATCATAATGAATGAACATTCAAATGCTAATAGAATTAATTATAATTAGACACTTTTTTGAGCTGGGTGAAGTATTTCACAATGGTCTGTTTCATATTAATAGTAAATTATGTGCATATTTCAAGTATATAAAAAAGTAAGAATTACACCTAAATGTGTTTTAWTGTGGGGGTATATTAAGGAATCATGACAGGAAATTTGGAGCCTAGTTAATGGGATAAATGAACTTTTGCATTGTTGAAGGCTGGCCTAATATATTCCCTGGAGCATCCCAAACCTGTTTACTTTTTTCTAGAGAGCCATAGGACATTCTAATACAGCCCAAAACTTCGAGTGTGGACCTCCAATTTGCTTTTTCGTATTTTCTGACTTATAGTCCCCATAATGCTTGATGCTAAATCATGATATAATGAAGTACTGAATTACTTAGGCCTTTTCCAATTTCCACAGAAAATGGACTTTAATTCAAAACTATGCCTGGTTAATTAAACTTTCCATGATCTAATTTGATCTAATTATTTCTATAAATTGAGATGTAACCAGAGTTATATCCTAAGGTAGAATTGGGCTGTAGTTACGTATTTTTACTAAGATGGAAGGAACTGACAAGAACTGAGTTGTTCTCTCCTGTTAACCCCAACCTTGCTGACTACTTGAATCAACACACTTCTGAACCATATTTTCAGATGACAGTGCCACTGAACTATAATTGAGATGCCTCTTTCTCTGAAGAGGTCTGCTTTTTCAAGAGATCTACTCTGATCTTCTAAAGTATACACAATATAATCTGAAATACTTACAACATGATTCCATTCTCAAAAAAAGCAAAAAATCCCTGCCAAGTTATTATATCTTGTCTATATCAAAAGCAAAAATAGATCAATTTGTTCATACATTTATTACCTCCTCATAACAGCTGTCACTTTTTTTTTTTTTTTTTTTTTTGGGGGGGGGGGCTAGTTTCCTTAAACTGCTGCAGGTCTCCTTGAGTGAAAAATTGCAGTTACTTATCAAAGTCTTGTCACGTCCAGTCAACCAGTGTACACATACACTGTTCTTTGTACACACCATAAAACAGTATCTTTCTGAAATCTTTGCTGATAGAGAAGTAGAGCACAGATGCTTGCACATCATGCTCTGCAAACAAACAAGGCAATCTGACAAAGTATCCCAGGCTTCTGCCTGCACTGTCTGAGTTGGGTTAGAGGTTAAAAAATTGGTTCCCTTTTATGTGTTCAAAAGAAGTGATTAATTATATTCTGTAATTAATTTTGGGAAATCTGCTAGRACGAGGACATCATGCCTGAAAAACTAAGGACAGAAGCCAGTCTGCTCACTTGAAGTACCTAAAGCCTCATTGTTAATTTAAATGCCCATGTTCAGAGAGGTAGGCAGCCTAACATAGTTGCCAAAGTTGTCTACAAAGTAAAAGAAGAGAAAGAAAACGGAGTCTGAAAAACTGAACTTTACCTTAATTTAGATACTTTCCTGTCTGCATTGTATGGGGAAGGCAGATGCTTKAAAAGTCAATCTAGTCCATTTAAGTTAGGTGTTTACTTCTCTATWAAACTATTTCAAAATGAAGAGTAGGAAATTTTAGGAATTTTCTTATTTCCAAGATGCGATCAGCATAGATTTTTTTCTGAAGGTATCTTTTAATATTAGTAACCCAAAGTCATGATCTGCCAAAAGAAGAGCCCCAGCCAACAAACCATGAACTGTCCCGAACCATCTACTCTTTCTGTTCCTTGTGAAGCCAGTCAGCCCTGCAGGACTTGGGACTCAGTTGAAGAGCAGCACGAGTCTCTGCTTGTGGCTAAGGCTAACCTGGGAAAAGGCACAACTGGGCTTACAGTTCAAGCTCACTGGAACTGAGTATGAGTTTTACATTATAACAACGTTGGATAAACATACGAAAACATAAACAAATCCAGAAGCAGGGATCACAATCTTAATTCCTTCCATACCAAATGCCAAAACTGCTAAGCCTTCCCCTGTGTTCGGCTTCCCTCGTCTATTCCTCCCTAATTGTACAAGTCCAGCAGATCAAAGGCATAATGTTGAAACTCATAGTAAGTAGCTTAGTAAGAGATCATGAATGGACTTACTATAAATTCTCAGTAGAAAGTTCAATGTTATTGAATGATGATATACTCATCCTCCAGCTTTTCAAAGAGTTATTGCTGTTTTCTTTCATAAGGAAGCACTCAGTATGACATCAGAAACTTCAGGAAACTTTAGAAACTGACAGGACAGCCCATTAAGAGTTTTAAATCCACATTAGGTTTAGCGAAACTGAGCCTGATTTATAATATAAATACTGATTGGTGTTGCTTTTTTTTTTCTGACAAAACCTCTAGAAATAAAAACATGCAAAAAAATATAAGGACTAAATACACCTGCATTTTTAATGTGCCTCATTGTCATTGGCAATTATGGATCTGAAACCACTCTGTTGATACTTCATTCATACATACATTCTTCCATAGCAAGTGATGTAGTGAAGCTAAGCAGTTCATTCTATATTTGTTTGTGTACACAGTTATCATTTTTTAAATCTAAGATCCGTATGTCATCAAAAAGAAAACCAGATTAAGTCTCTTTTATAATTCTGGAAATAAGGATGATTGCTTCAGGTTTTTAAGAAGAAATTCAGAGGACAACCCCACATCTACGGCTCCTTTATGTACATGACAGATCCCCTAGGCTGACTGACACCACAACCGCTTATGACCAACATAGAAACCCAATGGCAAGGTGTCAATTGGGCAAGATTGTGAGACTATACTTCATTTTCCAGAAAGCAGAGGGTCCCTCTTTTATCACTGCAATTTGCTAATCCCCATACTATACTCTTAAAGCAAGTATTTCACCAGTTTTATTTCATCACAGTCACAAAAACAGATTTTTCGTACTAATTACTTGCTTTGCTAGAAAGATTTTGTCATTATGCCACAGTATCACAGAATAGAAATGCAAGGTACAAYTCGACACAGTGCTCAGCATCTCATGTGAGGTATTCAGAACCTTTTAGGCACTTTAGTGGCTTAACTTACAATAATTGTCTCTTGCTGACAGGAAAAGACATGGTGTAGCCATTTATAAAGGATCACAGACTCATTCATTAGGATTAGTTTAACAAATAACAAATATGCAAAATGAATCCATTTACACAAGACTCTTCATTTTCAGTGACAACGTTCTGCTCTGCCACTACAGAACTCCTGCAAGGAGAGAGGAMAAACAAGTGTTTGACAGAGAGAAAGGTTAGAAAATAGGCCATAAAATGAATTTTCTCCTTAAAAAAAAAGGAGGRGAAAAAAGAAACAATTTGATGTGGCAATGGCAGCTACAACATAAGCTACCTGACCTTGCCCTTCCAGTGACCCCAACCTTGACCCGCAGGGACACTCTCCCTGGGGATGAGAGCTATGTTATTACATGTTATTTCATTACAAGGCCCCTGCTGAGCAGAGACTGCCAAATGGACTCAATTAAGTGTTTCTTGTGATGTGGATTACTGTCTACTGGGGCGAGTTGATACTAGCAAACATATTTCATTCTCTTCAAGTTTGACTGGATATGAAAAGCACGTGCGTTACTCATTCTGTGACACTTCAGTGTATGATTTATATCTATTTAGAAAAATCGTAAGATTCAGACTTTAGTCGTGTACGGCAACGTTTTCTCACTCTTTGTCCTTCAGCAAGAAGACCTTGTAATCACGTCCAAGGATTGTGTAGCACCCAGCCTTCATAAGAGCGAGCTTCCAGGAAGAAAAATTACATCAAATAGTTGTTGTATTCTGATGATCAAACTGTTGTTTAAAGTTGAGAACAAAATTCAAAAATGCCACAGACTCAACTCTGTACGTTTCTCGATTTTCTCTAGGCCAGTGTATCAGTAACACAAATACTGAGCACTCAAGAAGCCTAGCCTAATTTATTGCTTATTTATAATCAACCTTTTTCATTAAAACGACAGCTGTGTAGGGCTGTTAGTAAAAATTTCTCTTTTTCCCTAAATACAAATATATTTATAAAATTATTAAACCATTGTAAGTATGCTATCTGTATATAATGGCTCTTGGACTAACCATGAAAACTGTGGAAAAATATCCCATTGGCTGCAATGCACTTTGGATTACATGGCCAAAAGGACATTGAGCAAATGAACTAGTCACAGCATGCAACAACTACACATTCTTGTTTTTCAAGCTAAAAAAAACTACCCTATTTTTTATACCTGTGCATAAAAATGCATTTTTCGTAATACAAATACACATGTGGGAAAACATGTAGATGTGAACATCACATTCATAGTCCACATTTTTCCATCCTACTGCTTTCTTCTGTATTTTCCACTAATAAAATTTAAAATGTAAGCAATTTACATGAATACAGCTGGAGAAAAGCTAAGCCTGTGGAAGTTAGCAGAGGTTTTGTCATTAATCCTAGAAAAGCCTACAATTCTTTCTTTGATCTCTGTGAAATGGGAAAGACCTAGACACCATTCCTTTGGCCTGAAGGTACAAAGTGTAAATATTTTTCTACTGGAAATATTCCATTTAGTAGAAGAAATAATTATCCGTGACTCCCTCTTTTTACATCATAAAGAATTTATATAGGTTGTAAACCATAAATATTTCCCCTCTCTACCATTGCTTCAAATAAAATAATTTTTTAAGTTAATTATTGCTTTGACTACACTAAATTTCCTCCTGAATGTTTTTAAAGGCTATTGGACAATTATTTTTAAGTCATATTAGATGGCCACAAATACTTACTTAGTTGCTCTTTAGTTTTAATGTTGCAGTAATTTTTGCTATAGTAAGTGTAGTTTGCATTAAAAAAATGCTAAAAAGAACAGATGTTCCTATGTGTTGCTCAGTGCTTTTCCAGAAATAGATAACCAACAGAATATTAGCATGAAACATTTCTTCTTGAATGATTATGTGCCTAATTCTCTGAGCACTCACTAAGCACATATAAAGGCAAAATCTTATTCTTCTGACTGTGTTGAACAAGTAGTTTGTACCTTTCTCAAACACATAGAAGTGAGAAAGGACCTGACTCTACAGATCTGGCATGCTTTATTCTTTTATAATGTTGTGTAATCATAAGTCCATCAACGGCTATATTCTGCTTTATTGTATAGCTTCTATCATCTCTCTTACTCATATTTTAAATGCTGGTAAGAAATTGAACCAGATGGAACTGTACTATCCTGAGGCATCTTAAAACTCCAATGCTTGGACCAGCTTTACCATAAAATCTTGAAAAAATATGCAATTTTTTGGCACTGAGTTCACACTGAGTATTGCAGTTCTTATGACTTCAGTCAAAGCAATGCCTCCATTCACCATGTGGAGAAGTAGTATCTTGACATAGATCACACGTGAAAATACATCCCATGCTACCAGTATGCCTTCATCTATACTAAAAAATCTAATAGTGTAATTTGATAGGATACAATAAGGGAAACCTATCTGCTAGGATATCATATCTGCCTGAGATCAAAATGGAGGAGAAGCTGCAGAATCATATGGGAAAAATCTGCATTTTCAATGTATATCATGGTTTTTCATTTTCAAACGTTCTGAATTCATTTAAGAAATTGTAAAGAAAAAATATTACATGGTTGTTCTGTCAGCTGCAGTAACAGTTGCCTTTACAAAATAACTACAGATAATTACAATAATTTAATTCAAAGTACTGAACCACATCATGTATAACATGAGTCATTTATCATTATTGACCTTAGCAGAAACAAATTTACCCAAATCAATATGGGCTCAAAATATCCATTAGAAAAGGCAGTGATTGGTTACAAATGTTAGCCATTCCACACGTACCTGTATTAATAGAAGGAAAGCAGGCTTGGATGTTTCTGCTTAATGAAAATAACTTTTATCTTAGCAGAAATTGTTATATAAAATAGAGTTGACCTTAATTCTCCTTTAATTAATGTTATAGAAAAACAGTTGTTTTTGTTGAGTTGTATTAACTGATGAAAATGGAAGTAATTTGAAAAGTGCTAATGTTAATGTGCATAGTTGTAAAAAAATAAACTTTTAAAAAACTTTTCATGATGTGTTCAAATGTTTGTGACTGGAATTAGATATTCAGGAGCATGCTTACAAGTAGTGATAGGCATTTTCTGAATACACTGGGCAAATTACTCATTTTAGAACTTCCTTATAAACTTGTAGCCTTGACAGTGTTATTGTTTTAGTGTTTACAAAACTTTAGACATTCAAACAGAAATTTTCTCATCAAAGTATCGCTTCCTTTTCAGTAAGTGGTAATGTAACAAGAATAGAAAATACTATACTTACATGTAAGATTGCTGAACCCTTCAAAGTGCAAATGCCTATGAACCAAAAACATACTAACAAAACAAAAAAATCTTTTCTATTCAATTTTTACAGAACTTTACAGGGGTCTCTATTTTTCTGTCTCTGTTATTAAAAATTTCCCATGYTGTTTTCTTTCCCCCCAAGACAWCCTAGGGTGAAAAACATCCTAGGTYGATAGGAGTTTAAACTGAAAWATAAAGCCTACATTTTGACAATCAGAAATTTCTCTACCAGGAAAAATAGGAGATTCGCCTTCTTAAACTTTTCAGACTTAGTCTAGTCTGGGAGTCTTTTTGAAAAGATATATTTTTTATCAGACTTAAATWATTGACTCAATTCAGCAGTGAATAKATTAAATCATATGTTTCATTTTACAGCAGGGATTAGGCAAAATGATATTATGGTCTCTGTCTTTGCAACCTATGAATGCTGTATTTCCTATCCCTTTTCTTTTTATTTCCTCCATCTAGCTAACAGTATTSATGGTGTATCTGCCTAAGCTAAAGTTCAAATACGAGGGTCATAAGTAGTTGCCAGTTTGGGAGAGATTACACTCTTTCACCTAAATAAGCAAACAAAATGTTCCTCTCCCTRTCACTAGTGTTTCATTAAAAAAAAAGAAAAGAAGAAGAAGAAAAAAAGAGGGGAGCAAGCCACATATAGGAGGCTGGTGGCCCTATAATCAAAAAATCTGTTGGTGTCAACTGAGAAACAATTACTTCATTAAAATGACCACGATATAAATAGGAAAAGGAAACAGCTATCTTGTGCCTTTATTGTGTGTGACTCTTTTTATAAGACTAGAGCTACCAAAACAAGAGCAGTCTCTGTGAGAACTAAACATATGATTTATTTAAGTTTAACAACTAGGAAAGAAGAAATATGTCCTTTTTTTTTTTTTTTTTTTTTTTCCAGAATAATTGTTAATTAGAAGCTGCGCAGTTATTTTTTCATGCACTTAAGTTCTTTGGCTTTGGCTGAAATCAAACCTAGCAACTACTCCAGTTGCTGCTGTCTTTATGAGTATTGTCAAAGCAGCAAATAATCACTTTGCTTAGCTATTACTTAGCTAGCATAAGGACAGGTTAACCCTACTGTGCATTTTGGATATGTATGTTTGTAGTGAAAAAGCAAATATGCACTCAAAAGGGAAATTAGTGTAACAACTGCTATGGGAAACACAGACTCTTCACAGTTTCAGAATAATTGTTAATTAGATAAGGTATTCTGAAAACCAGACAAGGTTATTAAGATCATCTGATTTGTTCTCCTGCATAATATGGGACTTAGGATCTTCCTAAATTAATTTCTGCATAAGCTAAGATGAAATATATAGAAAAACACCCTACTATGGCTAAAAATTTACAGTGACAAGGACTCCACTATACAMTTGACAAACAATTCCCATGGGCAATTACTCTTGTTACATGTGCTTTATTGTAAGTTAGAATATAAAGTGAGACCTGAAATGTTGACTCCTATACTTGCTTGCCATCTTCACACAGGGTCACTAATATTAAGTTTCTAATTCCTGTGTAGATTTTTTTTTATAGATAGGAAATAGTAATCCAGTCATATTTTAACCTTTTAATTTGATAAACTAATTAGATTGACCTCACTGCATCTTCATKTGCAAGGCACTTTCAAAAATCTTTTAAACATTTACGTGGCTCTCTTCCAAATTGGATTCCATACCTCAGAATTGGCTGCTATTTTCAGTAGCCACCTGAACAGTGTCAAAAAGCAGGGTAGCATGTTGTCACTTCTGTTCATCATTTCTTTGTTCACACTATCACAGGCTACATCAGCCTTTCTGATTATAGCAATATGCTGGGAGTTCATATCTTAGTAAAATATTTTGTGTTTTTCAGCAATATTGAGAAGAAGGATTGTTACAGTTTTGCTGGGGAGGCTTTAATAGATGTATCTTTGAYCTAAAAGTAACCATCACAGACCTTACTGAAGCTGAAGAAAGTGCTAGCTATCCAGTCACTCATGGAAGAAAAAAAGGCAACTAAGTTTGCTTATGAAGTAAGATACCAGGAGACAGGGGGAGCCATTGTGTAGATCTCTAGGGAACCAACAGCTAAGCTGTACCAGCTGAGAGGTTTCATTCTGGACCAACAGTAAATGCAGACAGAAACTAGGGAGGTGATTAACTGCAGCTTTTGCCTACCTGAGAACAAAATCAAAAAGTTGTAGGAAGCCCAACTGGTAGGTATGAGAGAGCAGGAATAGAGTATTGGGCTTCCCTTTTAGAAAGTGTAAGAAAGGAAATCAACTGTTGTTTATTCTTACTGTGTTGAGGGAAATGGGACTTTGCAGATATTTTTGTGTATGAAAGGATTGTACTGAAGAGATAGTCAGAGGGCTTCTTCTTCCTAAATAAGCCTGCAAGTTGCTATACGTTAGCTAATTATACAGGCTACAGCATAATATGACTGCTTCTAATACAGCAGACAGAACTCCAGATGAACTGTGAGATTTGCAGTGTGATGCAATACAGAATATGCACACACAAAAGATGATGAGATGAATGAAATAAATGAGCAAGATGCTGGTCAGTGCTCTATCTGAAGTAAAAAACATGTGTCTCCTCTCTTTTCTGTAGTATTTTACCAATTATACCATGCTGTCTTTAAGTAAGAGCAAGTATTAATAGCTAAAGCGAGAACAGGACAAAAGGAAATGCTAATTTCAGTTTTTATCAGCATAATGACACATCCTATGCTTGCAAAGTGTAATGAAACAGGCAAGTTTAGAGGAATGTGCTGACGTTCTTTAGGTAAAGCCATGAGACTCTGAATCATAGAATCATAGAATCAGTAAGGTTGGAAGGGACCTCTGGAGATCTAGTCCAACCTCCCCGCTCAGCAGGGTCACCTACAGCATGGTAGACAGGGTTGCATCCAGGCGGGCCTTGAAGATCTCCAGAGAAGGAGACTCCACAACCTCTCTGGGCAAYCTGGTCCAGTGCTCCAGTGCTTCCAATACTGAACCTGATTACTAATCCCCAGATCTGAAGAGCCCTTCAATTGGCTGGTGAATGCAAAGTAGCTACATCTAAATTTGTAAGATGAAAATCTAAAGCTGGTTTTCTTATCACAAAGTGCCTTGTTTCCTGAGCTCTAAGTCTCTATTTATTGTTTTGGATGGCTCTCTTAATGAATGCTTAGCCATATTTACTGAAAAATTTTGTGGTTCTACATTCTCATGAACAAAAAGTTACAAAATTCTGTAACTATGTATTTTCTACTTTTATCTGGAAAAAGTGTATTCACATTGCATGAAAAAATCAGTATTTTATTATGCCATTCACTGCGATTAATTTTTTAATTTCCTTTGCTAGTTACACAGAAAATTGTGTATGAATAGGGAGTGCTTCCCTTTTAGGTAGTCTTGGGTTTTGTTCAGTGTATTTGGTGGCCCCTGAATCTGCTGATTTTGAAATCACGAAATTACCATGATATGCACCACATCACAAACTACATCTAGTCTGAGAACTAGACTACATCTAGTCGAAAACTGATTACATGCTCTTTGCAAAATTTGACACTTTTTGGAAAAATAATTGCTAGCTATTGTTCAGGAAAGTAAGGGTTTCCTACTTTTTGTGTTAACTCTTGGGTCCCGTAGGAAAATGGAAGTTGAGCAGTTCTCACTAGTTTCAGTTCTACTTGACACTTGTTGCCACCTGAATACAAGTTACCAAATCAACAACTGAAGGGGTTTGTTTCATTTTCTGGTAGAACAATCTACAGATTGCCTTGTACAAGACTGAAATCTAAATTTTCTAAGACTTAAATATTTGTCAGCTAACTAGATGTGTTTTCCACTGTGGTGTTTTCAACTATCTATTAAGAAGTTCATCGATATATTTCAGGGCTGATAATGCAACTATAGTCATGTCATAAGGACTGACCCTGCAAAAATATGGTAAATAATGATTATACTTCCTTGTATTGATGAAAGATGAAATAAGCCCTGTTAAATTTGTCTATTATTTCACCAATGGATATTCATATTTCCAAAATCAATTTTAGTCAATATATGAATTTCAATTTGATTATTTCAATGAATCAAATGGGGAACTTCACTTTTTATAAGAATCACACATTAAGCGGTTGGTGAGCACATTAAACTCCATTATGAAGTTACCCACAAAATGCTCATTAATGTCTTCTTTTTAACTTAATCTTAACATTATTACTTTATTAGTGACCTAGTATTGACATTTTTCTTATYGATCTGGAGACAGGAGTTACAAGTTTCTTAGTATTGTTTCCATCAGTATAGAGACTGGGTAATAAACAGCCACTATGGCTAGCATGGCTTTGAAACTGAGGGGTAAATTGTAAGAGGAAGGAAAGTAGAGGAATAAAGAAAATTAAGAAATGTGTAGGGAAGCATAAGCCAGAAGAAAAATAAAAGCTGAGGGGAACTGAGAAGACTGTAGTGAAAGAAGGTTGCAGTGTGAAAGGGAATATAAGGATAAACTCAGAACAGAAAGTGTAATATAYGACAGGCACAGGAAGCTGACAGCGAGAACAAACAAAACACACAAAAAAGCACACAGCTGAAGTAGCTGTGAGAGGAACCTGTGAGAAAGTGCTGGATGTAAGTGTAACCATAAGAGAGAAAGAGTAAGTAAAAGCTATATTACTCATACCAGAAAACAGGACACAGTGGAGTCACTGTCTCAGAGGCAAAGGAAATACTTACATGTGGCTGAACACATACTGTGTACGTCTTACCTAAAACTTTAATCTTCTAACCATTCTAAAGGCTTAGATGCATAGCATGCACATATACAAGCATTTATGTAAAATCAATGTATTTTTTTTAAAAAAAATGTGATTCTCAAGTGATTGGAAACTGACTTGCAAGTTGTCAATACTTGGGGTTAGAGCTGTTACTTTTTTCTTCCTGAGGTGAGGTCTCCTTGAATGAATGGTGATTATTTATCAGTGCATTGAAGACGGAAAGGAGAACTAGCAGTATCAGCACAGACACTATTTTCTTAACAATTAGAAGAAAGTATCCAATTACGAAGAAGGGTTGAATCTAGATGGTGGTGGGTATTTCCTCAGGGGATGAAAGTGTGCATTCTTTAAAGGTGCTCTTGATCCCAATTATCACAGGATCACCAAAATGTATCATCTAAGAATAGCAAAGGTCAGTTCTGAAGTAGTTGGTTTCTCAGTCTTATTTTTTTTAAAGCATTCTTGCCTTCAAATATTTAGTAATTACATACTTGTGAATAGTACAGAAACATTAGTGGCAATTAATACCTACAGAGGGGTCCTTCCTTTTACCTAAAGGCAGCTGAGGATTCATATAGGTAATGACACTAATCTGTGGGCACTGGACATCTTAATTCTACACCCTGGTCCTTAGCAAACTCTTTCTGTGGATAGCGTATTTCCCTCGAAGTGGAAAAAGTTGCAGCCTATTGGCAAATGATGAACTGAGTGCAATATAAACACACGCAAYACTACGATATGATCTATGTTTCTATTTTTTTCTTAAAAAATAATCTGATGAAATTTAAATTATAACATGGTTTATTCCAGCAGCTAGAAATTGCAGTCTGTGAGTCTAAAATGACATAAATATGATAGATAGCTTCCTCCTACAAAATACTGCTGCCCTTTTTGCTTAGGAAGAGGCGGCAGTGATAGCAACACAGCTTAGCAACAAATCACACCATATGTATTTAACAAAAATATATATATTAAAATCTGTCATTTAAAAAATAGGCTACTATCTGTTCTTCTGTTACTTGTAAGTTTTCTTAAAATCTTATTGAAGAACTTTGTGCTGATGATTCCCTGGAGTTTGTTGAGTTTTCTATTGACACCATTCTAAGAAAACACCACAAATTTCACAGAATCTGTTTTGCTATTCTGATAATACTTCAAAACATGGAGCTTACTCAGAAAAAAATAAGCTTACTAAGAATTAAATTCAATTCAAATATAATTCTTTCAATTAATTGCAAAATTACACAAATGGCTGAAGCAAGAACATTTTGTTTCACTGTAGAAGACCACCTGTACTGCTTCCCTACATGCTAAAAAGGACAACACTGTCAACCAACGAAGAAAAGGTAGAAAGCATGATGTTATCATTCCCTGCACAGTCATCCCAAAGGCAGGAGTCTGTTGCCTAGCAATTCTGATGCATGACTTACATTTTCCTAGGTGTCACACATACCATGAGGACCTCAGGACAGARCATTTTCTAATGTTAGAAGTGGTAGACTTTTCCAAGCACGGTATACTGTTACTTGGAAGGGCCAAAATTTATTTTTGCAAACAAAATCATATTCCTCTTGTGCAAGCCCCTTCTTTCCTCTTTTCTTTCAGTTTGCCTTAAATAATAATGTTTTGAAGTTTGTTCCTTGATACTTCTGTCTCCCTGATCGCCGAAAGAAAAGACAAAGCTTCCTTTGGTGTTCCCCTTAGAATTATCTTGACCACTAATGCCATGTCATGAATTTTGAAAGCACTGTCARTCAGAATTGGTTGCATTTACCAATTTAAAATAAATTCTGTTTCAAAGCACTTTGCCTGCCATCCAAGGTAATTGGAAAGCCAGTTTGAAAAATCTTCTAATGTGCTTTTTAAAATTGACCAAGGCTGCAGAGGCAGCTTCTTAAACAAAACATAATTAATTTCTATCTGTCTAAGCTGATCAGTGCAGGCTGACAGTCCCTCTGTATTCGTTGTTTTAATGTATGTGAATTTTTTTCAATAGACTACATTTCCCTTTCATCTCTTGCTTTTCTTTGTGTAAATTGGCACTTTCTGTCTTCTAGGAATCTCATTACCAGCTACTGATTCTCCATTGCTTCGTAATAAAGGTGCCCAACTGATGCACTGAAAGAAATGTAAATATATATTCTTCTCTACCAAAGCTTTACTCCATATAACCTTTATGGTCACAATGGTTCTAACATGTCAGTAGTTAGCTGAATCATGCTAACTCATAATATTTATTCAACTCATTCCTATTCTAAATCTGTGGTATTTGGTGTTATACATTGAATAAAATGTTCCATGGTGATCTAAGTAACTTTTCCCACTAATCTCTAGATCGGCAGTTAATTAAAGAGGATCCTGAAAGAGCTGAATTACATCATTAGCAATGTTAAGTCAAAAGTCAAAAAGCACAAGTCCTAAGTTGCAGTTTCACTTCTCATATGAGCTTCCTGTGTCATCTTTAGTAATTGGCAAGATTTTTCTACCTATATGTACAAAACCAGGCATCCTGAAAGCGAAGTACGGAAACCTATTTGCCAGTTAAGCATGCTCGCTTGTTTCTTCATCTGAAATGTGGCACTAAGATTTTTCTGATCTTCTATCACAGAGCTTAATCCACTGTTTTTACAAAATACTTTAGAAGTGTCAATAGGAAAGTAATTTCTTCCTTTGCTTTCAGCTTAGAACAGCACAGTAGCTTCAATGCAAGAAACTTTTTGCAGATTGTTGGCATTATGGGTTTTCTTTTTATTGCATCAGTGGTCATCAGCTCCTCCCAGCCTGTTATCAGTCCCCAGAAAATGTTCCACTTCTCTAATTTTGATGCTTAATTACCTTTGCTTTCAGACCAAGTGATTGTACCAGTTTAACCCTAACTGCAGCAGCAGATTGAATAGCATGTTTCCACTCAAATCCTCAAATTCCCTCTGGTTGCATATATATATTTTTTAATTTTCCAAGAATAGCTCCTTCTGTTTGCCTCCAGCTTCTTTTTTTTTTCCCTTTTCCTGAAGAGGTACATATTTTTGCAAATGAAAATTAGCTGCTGGTGTCAGACTTCCACAAGGCCAAATAGATCCCCTCCTTCTCCCTAGTGCTCTCCTCTATTTCTATATACATCATTGGTTATGACTGCTTTTTCATTAAGTAGATGAAGAAAGACAACAGAATTACCAGAAATGTGATACTGTACAGAAAGAAGAAGAATTCTCTAGAGTTGTTGCAGAACTCTAGTGTTTTTTATGAAGGGATATTTTCTTCCTTTTTCACTGAATTGGAACTGATTCTAAGAATTTTGAAGCGCATCTTTGATCTGTGAAAAAACTAAAAACATCTCTGCCTGAAGAGTTTTTGGACCTGAATGACAATCACAAAACATACTCAATTGAAAAGCAACTGTACATTGGGTCTGAAACATCAGTGAAGTATTGACTTCTCATATGTGTAAGGAAGAAATAGTCTTATTACTATCATGGCATACAAGGTATTTCACCAAGTATCAGAAGGTCAGCAAAATATCAAAAGCTACCATCAGCAAAACAGAAAACTGAGAGAAACTATGGAACAAGTAATTGCATTGAGAAAGAGAGGTGTTGGTCAAAACACTTCAATTTCAAAAAAAAAATGCCATTAAATAGTGTAATTCTGTTTTAAAATATTTTGTATTGTCCTTGAATCAAGATTCAAACTCTATCATTGCTCTGTAGAGAAAAGAAGGCTATGTTGGTACTAATTACTYTTCATAATCCTTCTACTTCTGGAGAAGAAGCACGATATGCATGAGGATTTTTATATAATATTCCATAATACTTTTGTTCATCACTACTAGCTTAGGCTTCTATATAGAATATCTCATATCACTTGTATACTAAAAAACAAATAACTAATCATCTTAATGAGTGTATTTACAGGATGCAGAAGTAAACTACATTTAGACCACTTTATTTTGCAACTTCCCTAGTTTTATAGGAGCAGTTCTACCCTGACTAACAATAGTAGCAGATTTTTGTTTTTACCTGGAATTCTGTCTACTTCAACATATTTTATTCAGGCTGCAGTGTGTCCTATTGTATGAAGGTGAAAAGTGTCAGTGATCAAGTTTTAGACAACGAATGTTGGAAGAAAATCAATAGTCTGATTAAAAAGAGAAAGCTCAAGAGGCTTCTAACCCTAAAAAGTTGATTTGTTACTTCACTATATCTCATTGAAAGAGCAAACCATATTAGTCTTTAGATTTACCAGGTGCATTATTCCTCGTGTAGTTTCAAAGGTATTGGCATTAATGGGAAAGAGCATCTTTAGGTTAGCCCTTGTTTTCTCCTAATGTATATCATTTAGATCTGTAGGGAGAAATACTCTAGACTGTATCATGCAGGTGAGCTATAAAACATGCAAGAACAGGGGGATTTCTTTGCACTATTCCTGACCCTGAAGATTAGATTGAAGAAGTCCTGCTTTTAGATATTTTTAAAATGTACTGTTCCCACAGAGACTATAAGAGGGAAAAGGATATTATACAGAATGCACAAAGTAATACTGCAAGCCAGTATACTGGTATATGTGTCTGTGTTTGGAAAGGAAAATAATTTTAACTGTTATTAAAAGATAAAAACTTCTTAACATATATTTATAACATTAACTAGGTGACAAAGGAAATTAATGCTTTGTAACTTGAAAAAATGAAACTAAGATGCCAGCTATCACTAGCTAGAGTTAGTGAAAAGAATAACAGTAGCAGGGCATTTAAGGAAACAGAATTTGAATAATCGGTGAAAAATATTTTTGGAAAGTTTCCATATAGAAAAGCAGAAAATTCTCGGTGAAGGATATAGTAAGCAAAGCAGAACATACTAGGTCAAGGATAAAGTAAGCAAAGTTCGACTGCAAAACTATCATCAGCAGTGTCTCTACTAGCAGTGAACTTTTGCTCATGAACCTCTATGGATTCTTTCAAGGAGGCACTTTTCTGGGACTCAGTCCAACAAAGCACTTATTGTGGACTTAGCTTTAAACATGCAAGTCAACAAGCTAGATTTAATTTGTACAAAAGCACTGACTGAATATAGTATTTATCATGACATAGCCTGATAGTCCCTAGTTTCAATGAGATCCTTCTTTGTCTTCAAGCTATTAATAAATTTAGTCCATGGCAAATCATTAAACTCTGAATCTGTTGCATTTATACACATTAAGTAAGTGCATGTAGGCTACAGCCCAAAGCCTCAGAGTAGTTAAACACCTAACTCATTGGAACACTGTGAGCAGTTCTCGTCCCCAATGTCAAAAGAGACACAACAGAACCAGAAAAGGTACAAGAAAGACCAGCAAACATAATGAAAGTTATGTTTCCATGTAGGGAAAAGCTAGATAGAAGAGGAATCTTTATCTTGAAATAGAGAAGACGACAGAAAAGTATTCTTCAAGGATTGTAAGACTCTATATATTTTAACAATCCTCATATCATTTGTCATTTACACTGACAAAAATCAAGAGGATGTTTGTAAGTCAGTAGAATTACAAGCAAATTAAAAATATGACACAGGTGGCTGGAATTGTAGAACCTTTTTAATGTATTATCTTAGTAACTATTTACTGTAATATAAAGGGAAGTTGTTAAGAAATTATCATTTTCTAGAAAACAAGGGCACAACAAGGACTAATAGTCTTAAAACTGTTAAGTGATTGAGAAACACTTTAGGTAATGAGTCACATACTAGAGAAAGTTGTTCATGGTGGATATTAAGGGCAGCCTAGATACCTTTTATTTTAGAAAGAGGTTAATACCTAAATCTGGGCAATCTTTAGGTCCATCTTCTTGGAGGCTGAGTTATATTAGGATTACATAGTGTCTATCAAAATATTATGAAGACCAAACTACATTTGGATTTAGAGAACGTGCTGAATGGTCCTGTTCATCATAATTTCTTAAAATAGCATTAACTCTCAAACAAAATTCTCAAACATTAGCTATTTAACTTGTAAATTGAGTACAAACAGGCAACCTGAAGAATGAAAAAGGTTATACATTAAGTTTATATATCAAGCCAAAAAGTGTCCTTGCGGCTTCTTTGACTACTAAACCACAACTCTTCCAGACACAATAATAAAACATACAAAATGAAATGAAATAAAATCCTAAAAGGATTCCATCTTTTAGCAGAGTAAATACACATTTTTGAACAATCTCAGAAAATCTGGGATTGATAAATCATATCAATGACAGTTAATGAATGTTGAAGTCTGACCTATGCCCACTGAATTCAAGGATTATTTCCATTGAATCAAACCTCTGTACAACCATATTTCCATACTATTCAATATTTTTTTTCTTAAATGTACCCTGATTGAGTTATAAATTTATTCAGTTACCTTGGATTGTAAAGCCAAGAATAAAGTTTATTTTATGCACAGTTCTACTAGCTATGGAAATGAAAGATCACACAGTTCTTTCTCATTTCAGGAACTAAATTATGCCTACCTAGTGATCTGTTTTTTCTAGTGGAGATAGGAATTAATGTATTACCAACTACCTATTGATTTTAATTAAAATGGGCAGTCCACCATTAATATGAGTTGTGATGCCTCTGAAGTAGTTGTCAGAGAGAAATTCATTAATTAATAGTAAATTAATAAATTAATTGAGAGTGAATCAAAGCAACCAAGGAAGACGCATACAGCAGAGGAAAAAAAAAACCTACAAAATGGAATAGAAACTGTAAGCAGTTTAAACCATTCATCAAGACCAGAGAAAATTAAACAACACAATAAAATAGAATACCTATTGTGATTGAAAAAGCAAAGCAATTACAATACAGGTAATAAACTAAATCAGATCAAACAACGTCATCTAAAATGAAAGATGTGAAAAATAGGAAGTTTAGAAAAAAATCAATATGCCCTAAAATCCTATAAATGCATTCTTTAATGCAGAGTGGTTAGTAACTACAAATTAAAATACTGTATTTCCATTTCATGTTAATTCAACTGGAGAGCAAACTCACTCAGGACCAGATAGGCTTGGCATGATTCTAGATTTGCAACTTTCAGGGAAAAGGCACCCATTTTTCATGCAGGATACTCTCTGTTGATGATATTAATGCAGTGTACCGTACAGAGTACTAAATTTAACTTCTGATCAAGTACAACCCAGTTTAAAGAAGGTTCAGTAAGAAGTATTTTTTAAAAGGGCAATTGAAATGGAATTTGTTTTAAAACCTGTGGAGTGACTTGACTTAAATGGAGTCAAGAGTATGACCCACCACACAACCCAAATATGTCAGGTGCCTTGCTTTACTATTTACCACAGAATTACCTTGGAAGTTTGCATTAAAGACATTTGTAACTATAGGTGCTATTTCATAAAGACTGGTCTGATTTTCCCATAGAGGGTTATGCTTACTTCAGAGAATTAAAATGAACCTAAACTGAATTGTCTTTATGACCAGTTGTCTGTTGTACTAGAACCAAATCTTGACCAGTTCTTTGCACTGTCTTTTCCCTGGTCAAAATTAGGTTATAGCAAGGCAAAACAGATTAGGAACTCTTTTGTGATATCTTGGGAATACACTTACGCTATCAAAAATGTCTGCWACGACAAAAACTGAGTATTGGTATTGTTAAAACATGAAAGTTTCTGTAGCCCCTACAAAGAAATCTGGTGGAAGAAACAGGCTAAAATCTCCTAGATGATAACTTCTGTGACATCAAGGGACTACTTTGCACAAGCCTCAATGAAAGCCAGAAGCTATCTACTACTACTTTGCATCACAAAACAATAGTTGTAAAGAATAAGCTTTGGACTGTATTCTTTGAATTTCTGTTATTAGGATAATACTTTCAGAAGATACACAAAAAAAGTCAGGCAGGGAGAATATAAATGTTAGTTAAATAAGAGAAAAAGTTCCACCTCCTTTTCATTCAAGTTTTCAGTTTTTTCAGGACCCAAGTAGCACAAATACTCAGATTTTTTCAGGCTTTTTAGGGATTTGGCTTTATGACCTTTTATGCATTAAGTCTGTGTCCTATCAGTCCTCCACAAAAGTGCAATAATGTGCTATGCTTACTGGAAATTCCACTTTCTCTGGTGAGACCAAAAATTACTGTGGTTGATAAAAATTCCTATGGCAGTTTCTACAAGAGTTGCTGTAGCCAAATTCCAGTTGGGCATTTATATTCAGCTTATATAAGATTCCCAAGGTTTATTTATTTTTAGATTGGAGCCATAAGTGAGACATGAAGGGATCTTTCTGAACGATAGTTTATTACAGAGGTAATATACACCATTATAGAGGTGATTGCCTGATAAAGACAGTGAGCAGTGCAAGTATTTTGGCATTTTTGGAGATGTAGATGTAGAAATGTCAGTGAAAGAGTCATTAAAGGAGATCCAAATAGTACCCTGAAGTGTTAAATGAAATCCATTACATATCATTCTATTTCATTTATATGAAATACTCCCATATCATTGAGAAAATAAATAATAATGATATATTTGCTATTGAGACTGCATCTTTAATTATGTCTGACATCTTGTTTAAATACTGATTTTGTTCCAATTAAAAATGGCAAGAGTCATATACAACTCTCCTCCTAAAACACAGGGTTGATGCATTTAAATACTACAGTTGACAAAACACCCTCAAGCATGACATGTAAAACTTCAGCAAATCCTGCTTTAGTATGAATGTGTTAAAAGCAATGTGGCCTCAGTTTGCAAAAATCCATTTGATTCAGTCCAGTAGAGGAACTCATTTAGTGAACACTGGCGATAAAGAACTATCTAGAGCCAGAATGCAGCAGGAATTCAGTCAGAAATCCTCTCAAGTTGGCTAATGCAACCCAAGAAGTGGGGAAGGCTAGACAGGGAGCTCTAGCATCGCAATTGTTTGTCAAGCTGACTTCGAACTCATGCTCACTATTTGCACCTAACTCCTACACAGTCCTACGTAGTAAGAGTAATAGCACTATCACTTTATAATGTCTTCAAGAAGTGCATGCTTTCATATGCCTGTTTTCTTTCACACATCATTTGCATTTCCTTATGTCAAAATGAGAGGATTAAGTCCCACATGCACTAGTTTTAATATCTTTGTTTTTCTCCGTGCAAGCAACAAACAGCTTATGTGTTCATGAGATTGTGAAAATTCAATCCCAATTAAAATAAACCAAAATTAGGCAAAACTGATCTGTATATTTTCAAAACTGAAGCATGAGATTTTAGCTCATTCTACCAGTTAACATCTAAACATGCAGTAATATCCAAATGTGTTTGCCTAGTCTTTCTTTGTAACACTAATATTTTCTTCTGTAATGTCCATTTTTAAAACATCAGTAATTGCAAACTACTTGTCTTATGCTGGGCCTTATTCCTATTCCTTCAGGATAGTGGATAGACATTTCTGTCCCCTAAAGAGATCCTGATTCCATTGGGAAATGTCAGAAATAATTAAAAAGAATTCTACAGTTCAGTTTTAGAGATGAAATCTATCTTCTGAAAGGTAAAACACAGATAATGAAAATAAGGTGACAGCTTACTTGATGACATTTACAGTTGGATGTGACGTCAATCAGAAGTGTAGCACTGATTGATTTTAATGGCAAGTAGCTGAKCATGCTTATTGATTTTAGAGACCAGTCACTTCACAAATGGCAAAGACCATTAGTACACTACCATCAGAGCACTGATGATACAGAGAATAAAAAGTGACTTTGCATTTAAATCTCTTCCTTCTAGGCAAAATGCAGGGTTCTTGCGACTACAATGTGCCTCCAGCTGAAATTTTCTGGAGCATCATTATTGTTTTTTTCTTGTATATTTATTAGAAGGCAAGTTCTTATGACATATCAAAAATAAATTAGATCTTTGCTAAGCGCTCATAAAATTAAAAGAAAATAGTAAGAATTGAAAAGACAGAAGAAAACTAAGCAGAAAAAAAAGGAAAACAAGGTAAGGAAATGAAGATGACAATCAGAAACAAGAATATGAATGAACAATGTACTTTTTCGATTTCTCACTTCTTTCTCTTCAGCATAGATTAGACCACTTTCTTGTTAACTCAAAGTATAGTGAAGATCTAGTGACATTTATAAACCTTCTTGGAAGAGGCCTGTGATTTGTTTGTCACTGCTTTCATGTTACTATTCCACTTTCAAAAGTCTACATGAAAGTGATGAAATGATGATTAAAATTTCTACATTTTCTAAAATATTCCCTGTACAATAATTCTGTGTTTTCTGCAATTTGTGTACTTGTACAGGGCTGACCACAATTCTGCCTCTTACCAGTGCCAACAGACTCCACCAATAAATCAAATGCATACATCTGTAAAACTAGAGTATGTATTTGCAGGTCTTTATACTAAATCTTGTGTAAGAAAGACTAGCACGAATATGCCAGCTTTTCAGCTACCAAGACTTAACCAATTCTGTATTTTTTAACTAAGTCTGGTATCATTAAATAAATATATTTCATGTACGAGGTAAAGCAATAAATGACCAGCAATTTGACAGCCCAAATTCTTTGATACAGTTTGTGGTCAGAAAAACAATATATTGTTATATCAGAATTCTCCTTTTGCAATTAAACATCTTTTTTCACCTTACTGATTTTCTCAAAACAACAAAAAAAAAAATTTTCTATCTTTATCATTTGTATAAAATAAATTATTGTATGTTAATAACATAGATCTCTCTATTTTCAAAGTCAGGAAAGACACCAAATTAACTTCTGCAGTAAAGGATTATATGATTTGGGATAGACTACTTTGCAGCTCTATATCTACATAGGAAATATATTTATATGGGAAATATTTTTCTTTGTCAGACATTGTCTCATAAAAGACTGAAGAAGAAATCGGTCTACCATCAGATTCAGGAGTCCCACAGGAACCACCACATCAGCGAGGGCTGGGCAGAGTTCCAAGCAGTCTGCCCACATTCCACCCTCACTACTTCCAGCAGGTAGTAACTAACTACGCAGGAGACTGGGTTACTTAGACTTCTGCTGGCTCCATACCACATAAGCACCTCCCTTTGTTAGGAAGAATCTCCCTTTGCTCTTGTAGATTAATCTTCCACTCAGTTTCTGCTGAGCCACCACAAAACATTCTCAGTGGGGGACAAGTTTTTGTTTAGAAATGCTAGAAAAAATGCCAGGTTTTGCTGGAATACTGAAAGTAAAGCCTATATTTTAACACATATGGTATAAATACRTAAGTATTCTGTGCCAGAAATCATCACAAACACTATAGTGATAAAGTACATATATTGATTTCTAAGTCTAAGATGTTGTTTYACATAGTTGGCATTCTCACATAACAGTCTGCCTATTTTGTAAGGCTGTAAACAGAACCTTTGTTTCTATGTGGAAAATCACTTGTTGTARGCCAAGAGCTGCTGAACGTGATATATCATATTTGCTTAAATTARCACCGTTAGCATGCCTAGCAGGGAGCAGTGGTACGGTCAGCTTAAACCAGCTTAAAGTAATCTATCAAACAAGTAGCAGATGTGTTATAACAGCTTTCAAAGTTGCAATTTAAGATAAGGAGTTCTCTATCTTCAGTTGTAATTATCTAACACACAACCACTGGCTCCAGTGGAGCTATGACAGTCTGAACRAAGGATATGATCCAGAATGCCTGCATGTCAATATATTGGTATGTATACAAATCTAGGAGTCTATACAAAGATACAAACGTTAYACAACTACAAAGAGTATTAACTCGGGATTTCAGAATTCTGAGATCGTTTGGCCACAATATTAAATCAAGCAATTGCTTTTGTCAATGGTTAGTAAAATATATATAGCTGTCAGCATGTATGCATGTATAACAGGTTTCCTCCAACATCAAGGTCTAATGAAGTCAAAGCACTTAAATCAGCACATAGCATCCTGAGGTTGTGAGAACAGCTGTTAAGAGAGGTCAGAGCTTCTCCTGAATTTTACAAGGAGGCAGCATGTGTGTTGTTACCTCTTGTCCTTTGTGCCAAGTTCAAGTTCTAGGGGGATCTAAAAACCCTGAACCAATACTGCTCGCAGAAATATTTTGGTAAGTGCAGGAAGTTCTGGCTGTTGCCCTCTATGACATGTCTTTGAAGAAGCCACATGTTGCTCACAGAGAGTTAATGTTCAGGTGTCAGGAAATACCCGTTCTGGGAACGGGTTCTAATTGCAAAGTCACCTTTCCCAGAAAAGTTAGACATTTACCGAAAGTTTTGTGCAAGGACTAGAGCATAACATTAGACAGGCATGCACTCAGCTCAAGGGAACTAAAAAATAAGCAAGATGGTAACTAAAAAGACAGTACTATAACATACGTTAGAGAGAAAACTTCAAAATCATGGCTGCTTTATAGTCCTCCCAGTGGCCATGAATGAATAGATTAGCAAATACAGCTGGAAAAGAAGTTTCCAGTTCCCTCAGAGGGTTTTTTACAGAAAAAGAAATAAAATAGAAATACTTCTAATGACAACGAAGAAAGAAAAACAGTGACCTCAGTAAGAAAAAAACGGGCCAGATTCTGGACTGGTATAAATCAGATGTTGATGTCTGGCCTGGTGCATCCGGGGTTGTGTGACAGGAGAGGGCTTACACCGTGGTATGGCTTTCTCCCTTTTTCCAACTGCATTTGCATCCAACCCCAAATACAGTTCCGTGGGGTTTTTATTCTAGATTCTAAGTTTTTGAATACTGAAATCACCCTAGCCAGCAGCTAAATCAAATCTTGATTCAGAGGGTTTTACATGATAAAAATTGCCTATTTTTCAAAATTCAGTTGGCTGAAGCAAAACTGTACTACAGACAGCCAGGGTGACTCTCTCTTCCCGGCAGTACAGCATAAACCTTCGTAAAAAGCCAAAAGATCTATAGAAGTAGAGAACAGCAGAAATCTTGTACCAGAAACCAGCTCTTTTTGATTTATTTCATTCCACCTTCACAAAGACAGCAAACAAGACAACTAGTTTTTACATCAACTCACTGTGGACTGACGGCAGTAGTCTGAAAGAAACAGTAATTGATTTCAATAATTAATTCCTGCTGACTAAAGTAATGCTGCTGTTTATGCACTCTTCCTAAGGCCCAGTTAAAAAGAAGTTTAAGTCAGGAGTGCATAAACAGTAACATTACTTTAGGGAACAAAAGTCCCCTAACATGCTGTTGATTTGGGAAAGGCTTTTTCTTACCCTCAGGCTATAAGAATTTTATTTTATATTCTCTCATGCTGCCTCAAGATGACCTCAAGATTCTCTTCGATTTATAAAACCAAGGAAATGAAATAGTGATTTAGCTGTTTTGACAACGGAGAAAGACCACAGCATTTTAAAAACATTGTTTCTATCAGATTGATCAAAATTAGCCAAAATGTTCAAATATACTTCAACTATGTTGAAACACTGTAAACTTCAAGTGAGAACAGAAATAGATTAAGTAGAGAACACAAAATAACTTCCCATAACAAATGTTACTGCTACTTTGGAGAAGTTTTACAAGGTGTAATACCGATACCCATCATATGTGGCTTACCATGGATGTAGCAAGCAAAATTCTGCACAAGTTTTTTTTAAGATTTATATTGTTTATAATATGACTGCTGGATGCTCTCAGGCTGGAGCATCTGCCCTATGAGGAACGGCTGCGAGAGCTGGGCCTCTTCAGCCTGGGGAAGAGAAGACTGAGGGGGGGATCTTATCAATGTGCACAAGTACCTGAAGGGAGGGTGTCAAGGGGACAGGGACAAACTCTTTTCAGTTGTCCCGTATGACAGGACAAGAGGCAATGGGCAGAAATTGAAGCTCAGGAAGTTCTGCCTGACCGTGAGGGGGAATTTCTTCCCTGTGAGAGTGACGGAGCCCCGGACCAGATTACCAAGAGAGGTTGTGGAGTCTCCTTCTCTGGAGATCTTCAAGGCCCGCCTGGATGCAACCCTGTCTACCACGCTCTAGGTGACCCTGCTGAGCGGGGAGGTTGAACTAGATGATCTCCAGAGGTCCCTTCCAGCCTTACTGATTCTATGATTCTATGACTAAGTCATTTGATACCAAAATAACTTGGCTATCACATTCCTAGTTTTCTTCTATCTGGGCTATATCACATTCCATGCTTTTCACTGATCTGAAATTTATTGCTTAAATTTGTTGTAATATCAATGTTTTATTGTTAATGTTATGCCTATAAAAATGGTAAAACATAAATATAAAGCAATTCTTTATTATTCACATATATTCTGCATTAACTCCATGCAGGTACAGAACTTGACCTTGTGTGACTCCACTAGTCCCTTGGTGATGAGGTTCCTGCTGTACGGATCAGAATAAAAGCAAAACTAGACCAGATGTTTTTACTATTAGATAGATTAGCTCAAACCTAAAATTAGGAAAACATACTGGATTTGATTTACTATCARTCTGTGATCTGTTGCTGCATAGGGAGCAATGGATAGTATAGTAGAGGCAAATAGCAATTTATTAATGTGGGCATGGGAGTTCCATACCCTCACCCCTGACTGCTCTAAAAATGCTGAACGGAGGACCTCAGTCTGGTGATGAAAGCTGTTTTTTTGACAGTAAAAGCTCAGTAAAAACAACATAAAATAATTTTTAAAGGGGTCCATGGAAATACTTATCCCCACAAAAATTACTTGTCTACAGATATCTAAAAAYATATAATTTTAAATTTTGCCTTGAGTGTTTCCTTAAAAAAATTAATTTTCCTGTGACATTTAGGTGAGCCACTAGGGAACAACATCCAGATGATTCTATTCTCAGTTAACCAGACTCTTTTCCACAACTATAGTTGAGCTATATTTGATATATTAAACTATCAAATTATGTAAGTTATCAAGCTATACTTGATAGAAACTCTTGGTAAAAATATGAACTTTTCATAGAGTATTCCCATTTTGGCATAGCTAGATTCCAACATGAAAAGTTCATGCTCTGACGTACGTTATTGAAATGTTTCAGGAATATAGGAGGTTTAGTCACAACCTACTTATTAAAAAAATCCTTGTATTCATACACCAACTACAAAATGAGACTCTGCGGGTATTTTCATAAACCTAAATCAAGCTCCCCAACATTCTGTGAAGCAGGTAAATATTATTATTAGAGTTGGTCAAAGCTTTTCTGCCAAATATTTTATTTGCCAAAAATGCAGACTCAGGTGGACTAATACTATTTGTTCAAGCTCAATTCATATAATTATTTGCACTAAAAGCTCTTAAGTGTGTGACAGAGACTTGTATATGTGGTGTGGGAAGTAGTTTTCAAAAAGTTGGAAATGAAAGAAAAATATACAAAACTAAATGAAACTGGCATTGGTTCTGAACAAAATGAATTTGAGGAACTTTCATTGCATCAGAGAAAAGATTAAAAAGGGAACGGTTTTAACAGATTTTTTCAAATGAAGTGGAAAAAAATTGCACTGCTATGATCATCACTCTGTTTTGTGTACAGGAGAAATGAAGCTCTACATGTGATTAAATGACATGGCCAAAGTCAGGGGCAAAGTCAAGGWTGAAATTAAGTTTTCTTTTAGTAGTCTTCTGTTTGGTTTCCCAGTGACTAAGAAAATACTACATCTTTTGGTGTATCAAGTTGTAGGTCTTGAATGTCTAAGCCACAGAGCATCTAGATTTGTTTTCCCCTTCACAGCACAAGAATACCGTTTTCCAAAGCTTTTTTCTCTCGGTGTTAGGTGGCTGCTGAATCATGTTTCTGATTATAGCAGTGGCATGACCCGTCCACATACCACCTTACGCAAATCACTGCATTGTTAATCATTCTTCCAGAATGGAGATAGTGCAGACCCAGTTATATTCTACCCAGATTATCTTATTTCTCTGATATCTGGTTAAATAGCTGATCACAATAAGGGCTGCTAGATAGCAGTAATGCTAATAGTTAAGTCCTGCAAGTTAACTTCAAAATGGACATCTAAAGACTGCTGCTAGTGTTTAAAATCTGTTCTTGAGCAGACATGAACTATTCTCTCAGGAGTTCATGTTTGCTTTTGAAAGTATGCTAGGCATTCCAAAATACACAACAGACTACTACTTCTGCTGGGACTCTATCTGCATCTGCAGGAAAGGAAAAAAAAACGCTAAATGGAGGCTTTTGCTCTACAGTCATACCTCCACTTGGTGATCACTCAACTACATATTCCTGCATAGTTGAAGAAGTTCAAAATACATGTACAACTCTGCATTCTACCCTGTGCCATGCTGATCTCTGTGAAGACAGGGATCTCCCTCAAAGCAATACACTTGTGGTTGTGATGGTTGTGATGTCTACTCCAGCAAGCTGTCAGCTTCAAACTTCTTTATTCCTCACATATTCCCTGTCCCACTAAAACCTACAAACTAGCAACAATAACACTGTAACTGCCAATCTGTTATCTGTAACCTAATCTTTTCATCCAGTTTTTAATCATATCTCACCTTGTTCTATTTATAAGCAGGTTCTCTGCAAAATACAAACTTCTTTACCTTATATCTCTGTGGCAGGAGTATCTCCAAATATTACCCATATTTAATTTAAYGTAAAGACAGACACAATACACAGTAAGAACGTATTACATCTGGTTAAATCTAAATAATTTCAGGAATCTTAAGCATTAGAGGTAAGCAATGTATTAGCACACATTTTAGAAAGATTCTTGTCATTTGCATTTGCAAAAAAMCAGTGCAACGGTGATAAATGTTTTAGAAATATAGATTAATATATTGGAGGCAATTTAAGGAGATGCTGTCTGGTCACTGAAAATGAACTAATGAGAGATGCACTTTCTTCCCATGAAAATTTACTGTTCCTGTTATTACTGCTTCCATCTATTACTCTGCAGTCTTGCCTGTGGAAGTTTAAACAAAGATTAGASAGACAACTAGAAAGGGGCTCTCTGTTGTTATTGCTGGCCATTGGTATTTTAAGTGAAGATTCCAACTGATACTCCACAACTGAGAGACTCAAATTAAGGAGATTTGCTGACTGATAAAGTTCCCTTTCTACATCAGAGGGAGAAGCAGTGTGACAAGCTCTGCAACACAGCAGTGCAATTTTGGCCAAGTTCCAAGTGAGTAAGGGCTGACTTAGATCTCAGTGGGTGGTGACCATTATGCATTTTGGGGGGGCCATTTAAATCTGGCATGTGAACTAGTTCTATCAGAGAGGAGAAAGTACAGGTAGTGAAGTCACCCTGTGACATCCRCCCTCCTGCTGTGGGTTAACATACAGAAATGGAGCTATCTGAAGCACAGAGCTGCTCACAAGAAGGAAACCAAACAAAACAAATTGGAGATAATTTGATGTTATTAAAATCAGAACTGTCACACTAAGAACTCCTATGAAGTAGGAATTGTAAAGGGCTTCAGCTGTGACTAAGCATTTGGCAAAACAATAAGATAGCAGCAGATCATGCCAGAATGATTATTCCTATCCTTTACACTGATTGAGGATATTGAGTAAGCATTCTGACAGACAGACCTGCAAATGGTGACTACTTCTTTTTAAATGTAAGTCTATACATCAAATTTGCCTTAAATTCCTGACTCACTAAAAAATAAGATTTGATACAACAAAGAGCAGGTGAAATATTTTTTAAATATAAAAAGTGATTATCACTGTATAATGCCTATTATCTTCTTCCAGTACAAACCCTCTCTGCGATTAGTAACAGGATAAAGGGCCAGGAGGAATGCTGCTACTTCACTGGTGTTGGACAAAATCAAATATTTCTTAATCCAGTTGCCGCTGAACATTTAAAAAGACACAAAACACTTTGAATGAAGCCATAAAATAAGCATTTTTAACATGTCTTCTCTAGAAATTCCACATTCACTAAAAAATATTCCCCATTTTACTGAAGTTATTTACTATGTGAACTCAGATACTGCTCTATAGCAGCTACACACAGAAAAAAAAAGCGTTGTAAGAGGAACTACTGAGTACAACTGGTATTAACCATTAAGGGGAAACCTTCTGTAATACTCTCTTATATAGTTCAACTAACAGCAGAAACATCATTTCTTTATCTGTTCTCTGCAAAGTAATACCATTATTATATATAAAATTTTATCCAATTTGTGATAAAATCTGTGCTAAAATGAAACACACTGAAATCTTTTACATTAAAGGGATCCTAGCTCAAGAACTGTAGGAGAAAACTACTACATTTTCTGGAAACAAGTTTCAGCTCAAAGCCACTGGAGATGTGGAAATCAACTGTGTGGCTACTTGACCTAACAGTTAATTAATAGCAGTGATTCCACTGGTGCATGAAAAGTATAGCAAATGACAAGAAACTGTCATCAACAAATTAAGGGATATAAATTTCTTGAATACAAGCAAAAGAATCTCTTTGAACAGACAGATATTCCCTATGAAGACAGCAAGTACCAGGTGAGGTTATAAYAACAGTAATAACAGGAGATGTAAATTTGGCCACCTAACATATGGACTAGTAGAAACTATAACATTAATCTAGTAACCAATAGCTACTTCAAAAGTAAATATACAGTAAAAAAGGTAACTACCAATGGCAGCAGATTAGGACAAATAAAGACCTGCATTTTGCTACTGAAAATCTCAGCAAATGATGTAAAAAATTAAAGACTACCAATAAATTCTTAAGTATAAACACACAGTTAGTTATGACAAGGATTTAATTACAGTCAACAGTACAATTCAAATTCATTCTRTGCTCAGTCATCAGCTATCCCTAAACAGGCTGGACTACTGCCTAAGTAGGCAATAAGAGCTAAAATTCTTTATACCAGATGCTTCTCTCTGTGGTAGTGCAACAAAAACCCTGGAAGAGAACCCCCTAAAATCTTGGAAAGGGAAACATGACTTCTTGCAGTCCCTGTCCTATCTTCTGGTTCAAACTGTCTCAGTTTGCCAGGAGCCCAAGATTACAAAACGGCTGGTGAAATGGGGATGCTGAGTCAACAGCCCTGTTATCATCATCTTTAGAAGGAGAAAAAGAATAAAACAAATGCACTAGTACTGCTAACCATACAGGAACTGTGTTTACTTGGATTCGTCTGCTTGAACACAGAAGTCCAGTGGTGATGTGGCCTCTGCTGGTCATATGACCTTCTCCATGAAGCTGCTACTTCTTCCTTGGAGGGAAGGAATCAGACAGAAATTTGGCCATGTAGATGTCTTGAAGTTTATGAGGATAGTTTTACTGCCTGAGGATTTTTTTATATTGAAAGAATTTTATTGTGCCTTGCAATATTCTTGATTATTGTTTTGTTTCTTACCTGTTCAATAGGAATATGTTTTTACTGRCTGAAGAATAACTTGTGCAATAATTATTCATTAATAAGAACCCAATTATTCTACATATGAAAAAATATCTAAWTTCCCAAATTTTCTCATACTAGTTAAAGATTTATTACATAAAACAAAGCAATGTTAGAAAAAGAGGCTATCAAATATRTTGAGCTCTCTGTGAAGTCAATGGTCTTCACAGACCCGTTTATAAGTAAGGTATAAATCAAATTCCTGTTCAGCTGATTTTCTTTGGTTTCAATGCAGGGCAACCAAATTTTTTCTGTCTCTAGGTAGTACTCTTTATGGCAGGCTTTTTMCAGTGACTGAATTGTCAGTATATCAATTCCATTATTTTAATGTTAGTGATTGCTCAGATTTCCTTTGGCAAGTGGCTAGCTTYGCCACTTGTAAGTTATATTACTAGAGGGATGAAATCTTATTAATATCTAGTATCACAYCCAAAAGTAATCATGGTGTAAACCCCTTGGAATTCATGACGTTTCAATTTTGCTGCACTGTGGATATTGGGCTTGATTCTGAGCCACCAACATCATCTTAATACTGGGAAAACACCACAGCATTAAAGGCTTACTACATATTTATGCAATGGTAAATATGCTCTCAAGCAAGCTTTGCAATTTTAAAGTACTAACTTAGTGGTTTTGAATGTGCTGATAGCCTAAAGAAGGGCTCTGTTTACTGGATATTTAACCTTTAGCGATTGGGGTTTGGGGATTGTATTGGATGCAGTCATGGAATGTGGACAGTTTTTATCTGTATAGGTAATGAATGAGTTAAAAAAGAGTTATATAGGATTTACTTTTCTTGAAGTTAGCATAAACTTACAATGCAAACAATTCAGTTTTCTGCATCTAAGGTAACTATACTGAAGATTTGAATCTGAAGCCTTTCTTAACCTACTTATTCCTTCTATTTTTTATTTAGAGACTAACTGAATTTTTGAGTACATAATCATGTGCCAAAAATCTCTGAACAATTGCGACTGATTTTTTTTAATGTACRTGGCTTATGAAGCAGGTCATTTATTTGCAAATATTGAAAATAATATGCACTTTTTCAACTACCTTCTAGCTTGCATTATCGGAAATTCTGGCCATGTTTTTTGGAACGGGTGAAGAATTATAAATCWGAATATATTTTTCTCCTTTTTAAATTGGAACTAAAGAAAAGTGAAGCTTTTCGTAGATGAAAWTTGCGAACAGTCAATTACGTTAGTCTTCAAGTGCTTTCTCAGCTGTTCATTGCAGTATTGTCAAATTCACAGTTTTTAACCTTTTGATCATTTCAGTGGTATCATCCTCACAAAACATGACTGGCAATGACTTGGATTTTTTTTATATAAAGTAAAATTTTGTTACTTTCATGCACAACACCTGACATATGCTTGACCTGTGTTCAGGTTTCCTTCATTAAAGGCTGCATATATATTCTATATTACATGTATTGGTTGTCTGCTGTAATTAATATTGGCTGTTGCTTAAATGAAAYACATTGGCAGTTATCAATGGCTCCTAATGTCATCTTAATACTGTTATGTTTGAGATATTAATGGCAGCCATCAGTCACAGTTCTGSCTGAAAACTCTTCCTTCAGGCTTAATAAAGAAAAAGTGCAATTCTCTCCTGTTTAATGATTGCAAAAACAAACTTCAATTATGACTCAGTATGCTAAGTMTTTTGGTAGTAATGAAACCAAATGATTCAATGATTAAAAAGCAAGGGATAGGTTAGAGTTTTAGCTGCAGTTATTGGTAAACGTGTTTCAAGGAACCTGGAAGCAGATGTTGACACTGCAAGACACAGAGCACAGATTAGTTCCTCAAAAAGCTACACAGTTTCCTTTAGGCAAGCACCTTCTCACTCAGGAACAAAATACTGAACAATGAAATTTCTTCCTACTGTTTGTTTATATTAAGTTCACAAAAAGCAAATTTTTATTTGCTTTTTTAATAAAYAAATTGAGCGGTACCCAGAAATATCTGAGTATTCCTCACCAATTTCCCCTTCTGATGGAAGGGGAAACAACACGGAAGCCCTTGAATATTGGCTAATTGGTTAAGCTTGAAGGGACTACTCAGATCTCGTGCTCTGTGTTGGATTTCCATCTGAAAGGGAAAAGATAAGACCTCTGCAAGACTGACTGCCAGCAAAAGCTCTAAAGGAGAATCTAAGAGACAAAATATCAACGAACAATGAGACAACATTACTCACATTCAGGAATGCGATGGAGGAGAGGTTAACTAAGTGATGTGGTATCTGAATTGCTCTCAACAGTATATTTGTTCTTTGAATTTCAAATTCCTTTCCACATGGACTGGTGGAACTGTGAAAACGGTATGTTAACATTAATAGTCACTAAAAGGTAACATCTTAGCAATTAAAGAAGAGTTCTCCTTCAGTTCCTAGAAAATCAGATTTTTTTTTTTTTTTTACTTTTTAGAAGAATCATTCGCTTTTCTAATGCAAGCAAGAATAGTTCTAAATCCTTACGATTCTGCTTGAGAAGAATATGTGCTTTTAGATGAATTTTATGGAGCAAAACATGTTGTACTCCAGTAAAGATACAAAGTCTATGAAAATAAGGTTACAAAATCACTGGGGGGAAAAAATGAGCAAGACTTGAAAAAGTTGCACATATTTCTGAGAAAAAGGTTAATTTTTTTCAGTTATAAATATGCTTCACTTACAAATATGTGATCCTTTTTTGACTTTAATATTAGAGCTAGCCTAGAATCTTTGACTAGAACATTTGAACTTGGAAAGATTAAAGTCAAAGACACTTTTTATCTTTCTGTGCCAAAGTGTGGTTTGACTGTCCTCTTTATCRTATATAAAGCCTAGATAACAAATACTTCATGAGGATTTCTACTGAAATTGATGGCTAAGTCTCTAGCATTCTAAATGTGGGAAATATAAAATATTTTYAGGTCATTAAGCCTAACCAGTCATAAAAGTTATGCTTTTGGATGCAAAAAAAATGTTCTTTAAGTATCTAAAAAGTACTTGAAGAGTGTAAAAATTGGAATTTGTCTGCTTTTTCCAATTCTACCTATGGATCTAATAAAAGATAATACCTCTATTTATTAGACCTGCCTTACCATTATCTTAGTTTTATTGTGTCTACAGTAATGCCACTAGTACTAACTATACATACTGACATTGCACCTCTCCTGTGAGAATGAAATGGCCAAATATTCATACACATTACATTTTCTTTATATATTTGTGTTTTGCCCATTTTTAAAATTAAACATTCTGGTAAAAAAAAAAATCTGTTCTTCCCACTAAGCCACACAGTCAAAGATTAAATCATTTTGCCTTATTTGATATGGTGTGTATATGTGTTATAAAATACATTAAACGTCTTTGTTTTACTGTATTGTGAAATTAGAAAGCATGCAGTCTCTGTAATTACATTGTCCTTTGCCGTCTCTTTAAAAAAGAAAAAGACTGTGTTCAAATTTTCCCCCTGTTTTATTTGCACCCTATTAACAACTGTTACTAGAGCTTTAATTATGCCCCTGTGATTGCAGAGATGCGGCTGACTTGTGTCATTTTCCTCCCAGGGGATGCTTTATAATTACCAGCATCCATCGTGGCTGCCTCTAAGCTGATGCTTTTTTATTACCAGTTCAATAATCACTGCATCCTTGTGAACATCTGCTCTACAAGCCATGCATCGGAGGTCCCAGTGCCTGTCACTCGACGCTCCCTTGCTGTGGCGACCCTTTTGCCCTCACCTTCAGTTTATATCTAATTTGCTTAGCAGAAGCTCCATCCAGATTGCCTCATAGGAACGCAATTAATGCTCCAGATTTGCAAACAAAGAAATCTTCCCCCTTTTTTTTTCCTTTTTTGTCTTATTATCTTAATGTCATATCCTATAATTTGTATTCACAGCAGGGTGAATCAATATAAATCCAGAGAAAATATAYTTATTTGGTTGGTTAGCTAGCTTTTGTAATGAAAAGTATGTAAGTGGTGAGGATTTTCCTCTTCATGAACATCAATACTGAGTTCTCAAATAAAAGAAAAATTCTAAGGCTTTATGCATATATTTTTCTATCTCAAAAGTTGTAGGAAGCCAGCAAATGTTTCCCAAGCTTCTATAGTTTCAATAAAAGAGCTTGTAGGAATTGTAGGAAATCTATTACTTTTTATAAATATATTATTATTTATTTATATATTTATGGGAGSAGCATATAGCCTGAGTGAAGGTCTTTTGGTGAAAGAGGATTATTGTTAGTTATAGATGAGTCATGCTGAGAACCAAAATAGTAGGGAATACCATCAGGTTTGTGGTAACTTGTCCTATTTCCTCTGTCACCCGTTAGTGATGAAGCATTTCAGCCATGCAGACTTCTGCTTGCCTATATTTTTATTTTTCTGCAAATATATATCCAGTACCTACCTCATCCTGCCTTCCATAGCCAGGCAATGTACAACAGTCCTTCAAATAAAATCTGCAGTCCATATTGTAACAGTACAAAATCAGTGAAATGCTTCTAAATGTTACAGTTATTTAGACATGTCTCTAACTAAAGGCTTTTAGCTAACCTAGCAAAATTGTTATAGCAGTGAACAAGAACAATCTTTTCAAATCAAAGGCAAGAGGATGGCAGAAATTACTAAGCATGGCATGTTCATGTTAAATAATATTAAAATACTAATTCGAAGCCTCTACATTTTCTTTGCGGCCACTCTCGCATGGTTTCAGGTAAGTTCTGTCTTATTTCTATGTCCTGTAATAATGTGGCCCCGGATATAGTATGCGACTTGGTACGTTGGGTTCGTTTGCCCAGCAAGGCTGTAGGCGTGAAATTATCCACAGGCCTGAACACAGCCTTGAGCGGGCTTGCGACAGGCCCTGGGAGCCAGTTCCGACGGAGGTGACGCAGGGCTGTCTGGAGCACCATCGCGAGGAGARAGCGGGCGGCGCGGCGGAGGCTGGTGGCGCTGGGAGCCCCGAGCGCTGCGCGGCCRGCAACAGGGGTTTCAGAGCGGCTAAGGGGGGGCGTTTGCGGGCACCTGTAGGGAAGTACGGCTTCGTATCGCCCTGCGCTGCACGCTGCCTCGCAGGCATCAGTCCTTTCAGGCCGGTTTTCTTAAACCCTTCCTGTTTTTTCTGTCTAGGGCGGTACTGGAGAGATCTGAACAACCTGTTTGAATGTCTCCCACTTAAAAATAAACAAATAAATAAATAAATAAATAAATAAGGGATTGCTGAAGGAAATATTACATTTAACTCTACGTAACTCATGATCGATATGATGAGCTTCATTAAAAACTAACGTTCAGGTTCCCCTATGGTCAGAGGCCAAAGCGCCCTCCAGCACGGTACACAGCCCGCAACCACCTACAACCCCGACTCGCTCGGCGCAGGCGCGGCACCCGCCGCCCGCCACGGCAGCCGCCGCCCGCCGCGCGCATGCGCACGCCGCGCCGCCGCTACGTGCGCGCGCGCTCCCCCTCCCTCGCCTCGGGGCCCTTCAGGAGGGGCGGGGCGAGGGATGTCGCCCGGAAGGGCGCCCGCGCTGCGCTCTTAAAGGGGCAGCGTCCTCCGCGCCCTGCGGTAGTGCAGCGAGGGACTGCGGCTGCGCGGGCTGGGGGCGCGGGGCGGGGCGGGGCGGGGCGGGGAGCGCGTCGTGGGGCCTTTCCAAGGGTCTGGATGTTTTAGCTAACGGAGGCCTGTGAGCGGTTAATCATTTCGAACAGCAAAGCTTGACTAACATGTCATAACTCACTTTGGCCACCTACAACCATAGGTGAGTTCATTACACTTGAAATAGCCCTACATTCTAGTAAAATAATAAAAAATACACAGTAAAAAATGAGAAGTTCCTGAATTCTAATTCTGACATTTGTTTATTGTGGCTATACTCGGGCAAGTTACCCAGATTTCCTGTGTGTCACCTCTGTTACCCATAGAAAGCGTACATGGCTTGTAAATACACGGGCACTGATCCATGCCAGATCTGGAGATAATCGGCAAATCTTTGCCCAGCTCCTAGCAGAGTCAACCTGAGGTGTTCAGTGAACCAGTTTCCGCTCACTGCGTCCTGATGATCTTTAATTTTTAGATAAGTTTGCATACGAGTAAATTGAGTTATTCCTCAGAAAAATACTATTAYATGATAATTACGAGTAAACAGAGAATTGATAGAATCATTCGGTTTGAACTTTGAAAACACCAATCTGGTGCACAGGTTGACTGTGATAACTCATTTAGAATGGCTAGTTTTGTCTTCTCCCYGTTTGAATATACACCAATTATTTTAGAGTATCAGAGCGATCCGGTAATAGTGATAGTTACGCAGACGCGCACACACACACACACCCAGAAAGAGAAACAGCCGCACAGAATGTAACGAGGATGCTGAACATCATGTACACGATGACATGAGAATTGGTGTTAGGAGGATATGAGGTTTTTCAATTGTAAAAATATTTCAGTCAGGGAACCAGAGTGGTTGTCTGAGAAGACCTCTCATTTTCATAAAAGTGGTCGATAGTAAGGACATAATAAAGATCTGAAGACAGTGATAACCGCAACATGAAAATAAATGAATGTTCCGTGAGATGCTGAATAAATTATATATTATATGAACTGTGATAAAGTATAATTGCTAACCGACAAAAAGACTGAAAGTTGCAAGAGAAAAAACACTATAATTATATGCCCAGGATTTTACTGCAAAAAATGTCTGATGGTAGGATGCATGAGGAACATATCAAGAGAAAAAAACTTTATTAAACAAAAAAGCCCACACAAAGCAGAGATCTGTATTGGAAAGTCTGTTACATTTTAATCCGTTTGTTTTATTGATACGTTTTTTCCCTCAAATCCATAATGATGTCTATGAGATGGATAAAAGAAGGGAATAAGACAATTTTGTGTACACAAATAGCTGCTAATAGGAAGAAAAAAGGTAGTAATTTGGAAGAATGGAATTGAAACATTTCCTGGCAGTAGAAAGAAGATAGTACCTGAGACTGAACTCAAAATGAACTTTRTAGAGAAGGAAGCAGAAGGTGTAACAGTGGAAAGTACATTGGAAGAGATATATTCTGAAATTTAGCGCTAAATTAAAGTCTATGTGACAGAGGAAGGAAGATACTATTTGGAGAAGGAAAGGTGAAAGAATTGGAAAAATACAGGTTTTCATTTGGGGCTKATTTTTATTTTTTATTAATGATGTAACACTGTTAAAGTGTTATTATTTTTTAATATTATCATGAGAAAAACTTGACCATCTTATCTCAATGCAACCTTCAAGGCTAGTGAGATTGCATGCAAGAAGATGCATACAAATAGAGCTCGATTTCTAATATGTTGAAGGAATAATCTAGTTGAAGGCAATAATTCTACTGACTCAGATGTAGTTCTCATTAGCCCTTTTGTTACCTTCTTTTTTTCTTACGCTTTGTGGATGTAATTATTTGCTACTGCTTTTACTGATGTTTACTAAATACTGTTAAAGAATTTGTCCTTTGGATTAATAATTTCTCTTAATATATAAAGAAAATTCCTAGAAGTTCATTTAACATGTAACAGTTTTATGTCAATCTGTTTATGCAATGCAATACAAACCCATTTATGGTGAGTACTTACGTATCTTGAGTAAGTAGCCAAGTGGATGCTGTACAACAACAAGCAAATACATGAAACATTTGAAAGAATATTAGCAAAAAGCARGTTTGTAGTCTTTTTACCACAAGTCAAATATGAAAGTTGAAAAAAAAAATCTTCTTTTTTGAGTCTGAAGAACAGAGTTTTCCTCACCTACAAAGACTCGTATTATTAAATCAAAGTTATTCCTTCGATCAAAAAACTGAGGTATCATTAAAACTGCCCAGATGTCTCTCTCTTTCTGAAAAATGCTGGAAAGACTTGTAATTTTAGCARAGCTGTGCAGCACATTTTCATTAACTGAATTATTAGCCTGTCTTGCAGAACAGTCTATATACTTCATTGTAAAACCACCACTTGTTTAACACCGAGCTTGTTTAAATTCATATCACACCAGACAGATCGAATTAGTTTTTAATTATGAGAGGACAAATAAGAGTACTGTAGTGTAGCTTCTTGAATCTGCACTACATATCTCCTGTCCTGAAAGTATACAATACTGTCTAGKGAAAGTTTTCTCACTATATGTCTTAAAGACAGTGAAATTATAAAATTATTGCATTATAAATGCAATTTCAATTTTTTTCCATGTGGACAATAAAGGTTCTACAACATTTTGCATAAGAAAAGCATTTTGCCTGTAAACTCAGGCAAAAATGTCTTAGCTGTTGTTCTCCTCAGTCTCTCGTGTGAAAAGGAGAAAACGTCCTGCCTGAGCCGGGGTGACTCAGTTTGAGCAGTGCCAAACATGATGGAATTTTTGTATAATCTGCCAAAAAAATTTGAAGTAACAGGCAGTATATAAAACTAAATGTGAAATAGTACCTCTTAGAAAAGCAGCCACAAAGCTTACACTGTCTCCCTTTTTCATTAGCTGTTTTTAAAAGTTTTATGRAGCAGGTGCGGACTGATCAAGTTTGGATATCCACATACTCCATAGCATCTTTAGAGGAGTTAAATCCTCCCAAACCCTTCCCTACATAACTGCGGGTTACATGGTTCTTGGGTTTTGTTTGTCTAACTGATACGTCAGGSACAAGTTTTCACCAATCACCACAAACTGAAAGAAAACAATTATYTCAAAACACTCTTCATGCCTCTGCTCTTGGATATTGGGTTCTCCAGAACAAGATTCTTTCTTTTTTTCCCTGGTGTAAAAATTCGATTTCATGGACACCAGAGCTGGCTAGGGAAKGCTTTTCTGGTATTCCCTTTCCTCAAAGCACCTGGCATCAGTAGTCCTATAAATAAGACCTGTAGGCGCCTGAACCAAGGACTATAGGACTCTCTCTGTTATGTAACCAGGGCAGCTTAATAAGGGAGTATTCAAGAAGTGCAGTGCTGAGCGTCTGTTAAGTACAAAGAAGTTCAGGCAAAGCAAATTCTAGTTCAAACCCTGTTTGTACACCTATTTGTAATGGGGGTAGCACTTAAACAATTATTCCTCATTCRTTTATTCATTGAAATAATACCATAGACTCCGGAATTTAATGCRGATAAAGTGCTAAGCTTTGGACTAAATGCTCTATTCTGTATGTTTATGGAAACATTGAGTCACTTAGGTTTGGAAGACGCGAAGCAATCTCATGAGAAGGGATTCCATGGTTTTCATTTCTGCTAAGACCCAGTTATTGTGGGATCACTTCTATTTGGGTCCCTAGGAAAGCTACAGGTGGCATTGCTTTTTGGTTTTTGTTTGGGTGTGTAGTTTTTATCTTATTTAAACCAGTTGGCACAGCACCTAGCAATATCTGCCTGTGACACACAAATTACAATCAGAGTCGCACCTGCTCGATTAAAAGCATTAACAAAAGAATATCAATGAATAGTGTGGAATTTTAGGAAGAAAGATGTAGCTGTGACTCTCATGCCGCTCTGTTCCAAGCAAACCTGAGAACTATTAAAGAGATTGCTGCATTATTATGACCATTCAGCATCAATCTGTCTAATTTTTTTGGCAATATGCAGCAGCCTCTCTTTCTTTTGTGAAAACCTAAGATACAAGATAATTGGAGGAAAAGATTGATTCTCTCCTGGCTTGTCATACCCTGTTTCTTCAGCACTTCTGATGTTCCTATTCTTTGTGGTCTTGATTGGCTTGAGGATATATTGAGTAAAGAAATTTATACATCTTTTTTGGGCAGCAACTCTAAGATCAGCACTTGTTCTCCAGTTTCTTGCTGTGACTGATACATCTGGATTTTACAACAAATGTGTTATTTTACAATACACATAAAAAAATTTTCTGGGAGTGACTGACTATATTTTCATGTTCGTATTTGTTTGTATTCAGCCTTTCTCCATAATTTGTAAACCCAATCTTGTGTTACAGACTGTCAGAGCCTGATCCCAGAGGAGCTATAATTAACAGAAAGGTTCTCATTAACCTTGTTCARGCCCTCTATGCAGAGTGAAGGCAACTTCCAGTGGAAAAACTGCAGTTTCTTAAGCCCAGTAGGTCTCTCATGCCTGCATGTTCCCAACTGCAACACAGTGCCATGAGACCTCTCTCCCTTGCTGCATGAAGCTGTCCATAGCACAAACTCAGAAACGTGCATGCCTCTGAGTAGTAGGTTAGTACACACAGAACAAGTACATTAGTAGCTGGAAAACTACAGCCAGTTTTAATAAAAATTGCAAAAAATGCTCATTTGATCATCAGAGCAAGCATGAAGTATAAAGTCAATACTAGAAATCATCTGAAATCCTGAAATAACTGATCTCCTTATCTATTATGACGTTACAAAACCAGGATTGTGTTTCCATTGAGCTAAGCACTGCACAAACGAGCTTTGAAGCACTTAATCTAAGCTAATGCTAAGAAAGCCTAGGTAACACTCACTCTCAACACGTGCTACCAGTGGTAAATACTCTGCATACTGCATTAGAGCCATCGTGTATTTTCTTAGTAAGCAGTAGCGACTATGCATTTTTGGCATGAAGTTATTACGTTGCATATTTGCAAATTGAAAACCTAACAGAAAATTGAAGAAAATGGCCATTAGTACAGAGAAAAACTATTAACTATTTTTCTTCTGATAATGTCTTTTTATTGCTGTTCATTTAACCTACCACTAAAAATAACAGACGGTTGGAGTATTCCTCACTTGCTTAGCCAAACAAATGTATTTTATTAGATTAGCCTACCACAGTTGATGATAATTCAAGAAATACTTCTCTGAGGAAGAACAGATATTCTTCTGTGCTTTTTATTTACACAGGATTATGTGTACAAACACGGGACATCTTTTGCCTAAAACAGCAATGCTCAACTTTAATGTTCCCTGCTCAAAACTKTAGCTTTGCTTGGCTTAAAACAAACGCAGTTTAACATATCTCATGCCACACTGTTTCTGATACGCCAATAGCCTTGAAATGCTTTTATCATTAAGAAAAACTCTTGAGAGGGATTTCAYGGGGATTTTTCTGCGTTTTTCTTTGTGCCTTGTTTGATTTACAAACTGCTGAGGGAAAATAGGTCTGTTCACCTAATCCTGGCTTACGATATAAATTGGGCAGCGGACTTCAGAAACACATTCTGGCCTCAGAAATATAGCTGAATTTATACAATGTGTTTAGTAAAATAACTGACTTAACTATACTSTAATTGTTGCTAGCTGGAATTAAATAGGTCCAGTCTCCTGCCAAGGTTAGTCAAAGACATATAAAGATTTAGACTTTAAATTAATAATTAAATCAAAGATAGTCTTGGAAGATGGAGAAAAATGAATAATTAAACTTATTTTTTTTCCTGTAACAACCTGAAGACCTCAATAAGTAAATTTATTTTTTGATATTAATTCATTGTCAGCCACCTAAGAGGAGTGTGTGCGAAATAGCTTATATACAAATGTTCTTTTGCATCTGTTCACACTTGCTGGAGCATTGTGTTACGCAYCTGTCTTACCTACAGCTTTCCATAAAATAAAAAATTTTGCTGAAGAGGAGGGGTGATGGATATAGTACTATTTTTGTTTATTTTTAGATCAAGGCTTTATTTTCTCTGATCCAGAAGTATACACAATGCCATCAGCACAAAGATCACTAGAGACTCTTTTCCATACAATTGTGAGCCCTGAGTAAAACAGAAGGGTATGTTGCAAATGCAAATGTAATGCATTTGTATGTTTATACACAGAAGTAATAGCAGCTTTACAGAGTCTATAACACTTTATTGTAAACATAGTTACAAATGTCATTCAGTCCAGAGTTTGCAACAGTTTTTGAATTTGTAGAATTTTGTAGATATTAGTGGCAGAAAATCCATTATGTCAGCATTGAATTGTGTGTCTAATTTATATAATATATTTGGTAATAATATTATTGTAATAAATATTGTTGTAACATTACAGTATAATGATCAATTGAAATTGGTCAAATACATGATTAGATGGTATAATAATGTTTTAACATAAATGCTCTATAAATAGTAATATATTGCATTTGTATATTTTATTGAAACCTGCAAACAAAATTAAGTGGATTGTTAATGCAGAGGAATTTGTGTTCACTAGGGATCTGTGTTTCTAAACAGGAAAGTCAATGTGGTGGGGAAGACGGCTGAAGATTTCCAGAAAGAGGCATTGTTCTCTTTCGGGAATAGACAAGTTAAAAGAATTCCTTTGAAAGAGAAGGAAGTTACTTAGCCCAGTAGGGAATAAAAGGTCAGAGTGGATACCAGAGACTGAAGATTTGCTGCTGCATAAGCACAGAAACTTTTATAACTTTTTTTTTTTTTTTTAATAAAAATATCCTGCTAAATAGCATTTTGGTATTTTCTAATTCCAGGGATCTGGAGAAATTCCAATTCATGTAACTACATTCTTACCTACTCTTTCCCTCCTTGCAGCTTCCCTTCAGATGAGACTTTATTCATCATTCTTCTTTCACATCCTGTCCAGGACTACTGGATTTTTCTGTATTAGTAGGAGCTGTGCTTCCAAGTACARATGGTGGTTGTTTAAAAGTAAGGTTGTTTAAAAGTCCAGATTCATGCACACTAAAATTTGTCTCATTTTGCCATATTCTTTGAAAAATAAATCTGAATGATTTAAACAATTCTTTTCTTACTAAATTAAGCATTGTGTTTGACTCAAAGCAATTTTTTTGCAGTATTATGGTCTACTGAAACATTTTTGACTCATGTATTTGGAACTGGCAATGAACCAAAGAATCACATACTTAAATCAAGGGAATTTCAATCCAGATATGGTTTCACTAGATAATGAAATATCTGGACACTGAGGTTTGAATGCTGGTTGTCGTCACAACTGAAAACGAACCAGTCCAGAGAAATCCGGGCTTGGGTGGAGTTTGTGTGCTTGTGAAATAACTCTTCACTGCATCAGCTCTCTAGTATGGATTTCATTTAAAATAYAGTAAATTAGTTCTTTCTCTTTTAAATATTATTGAAGAAATATAATATTTTTAAAATGGAAAAAAAATGCATTAAAAATATCAGCACCCATTTTCACTGCGTAGTGAGAGCGAGGAAAATCAGAGAGAGACATTTGAAACTAGCTAACTTTTTCCCTGCAACCTAAGGTGGTACTAATCTTTGTTTATATGTTGCTCTCTGAACTGAYCTCAGTCAACAGTTTGTAAGTACCACGGTGTAAGTAACAGAGAATTATAGTATACACCCTGGATGTGACCAAGAGCGTCTTCTTTGAAAGCAAGCAGCACGTTTATGGAAAGCCTTTTGAATTGGTAGGCTGCTCCGTCGTTACCATGATCCTTCCGCCTCAGTTATGTCTGTAAGCCTGAGTTCAGCAGTCCAGGAACCGCCGTACTAATTGGCAGGCAAATATCGTTGTCATTCCCCAAGACACAACTGTAGCAGTTCCATGGGATGTGGCAGGCGGCAAGGTGCGTGCACTAACAYGCAAGCCTGCAAATGCCGTTCAGCCCCAGAACTGCGTGCGTTATGACTACGTTACGGGAAAACAYGGGAAAATGGACAGGAAAAGTCCATTTCTTAACACCGAAGCACAAAGTTAATTTATTATGTTGCAAATGCAATGCACATAGTTCAAATAATAATGATCTGACTTAAATTCACAAAATACTCTAAGGARAGAGGAAAATTGGAGCCTAATCCCATAAACTCCTTGGAGTTCCCACTGATTTCAGGGCATTATTTGTTTGTTAAAAGACTGCACACGTGAAAAAGGATTTGAAAGATATTCTCTTTCTTATTTGTTCCTTTGATGTCATACAGAGTATCTGTATATTATTTGACACTTTGCATCAAATTTAAACTGGGTTCTATATGAACAATTAGCTCTATATTTGCTGAAACTTGTAAACACAATTRCATAGTTTTATAACACAGAGTTAGAGATACTGCATTTCAGAACCTTCCTGTTTTAGGGACAAGCACACTCCATGGTGCTGTATGATCTAGTGCCATTTTCTTGCTATAAGGTATGTCATGTCACTAGATCCAAAATATGTTAGAATTTGACTGAACTAGAAATATATGCAGAACATATATTGTTAGGAATTTCTTTGACTGGAAAAAGGCCTCAGTGAGAGCATGAGTAGCTCAAAAGTTTTGAAGAAGCTCTGTTCATTGGGTACTGTTATAAAGAGTGCTATTTTTTCGCTGTAAACAGTGAGACATTTTCCAGAAAGGGTCTTTTCCTGTTACTCTGTCCATATTTCAGTTATCTTACTGACCACATCATCTCACTTTCGTTTTCTAAACCATAAGACTAGCTAGRATTAACAAAAGCTCAGATCATTACCAGAGAAATGTATCTTCTGATACATTGCTTTAAGCATTTCTGCATTATTAACCTTATTCACCAGATGCAAATAACTGCGATGTATTTGAAGTGTTGCTATCCCAGAAAGAACTGAGTACTACAATATTTTCACTCTTAACTCTGCAAGCCTGTAGTTGCCCCTAAATCACTTCTTAGTAACAATCTAAATGTGTTGACCTAAAAATCTCCATGAATTTCTGAACCTTTCAATGTTCCAACCAATGCTAATTGTATCCAAACATCACYAAGAGCTGCTCCATCATCTAGGAAATTTATAAGGAGAATCCAAGGATCCTTCCAGCCACCTTCTGGAAATAAAATAGTAGGAAATGAAATCTAATATAGAAACCTGTGCAGTTTGTGACAGATTTTTCCAGTTGTCATCTCCTCCAAGGATTTGTAGTGGCAATGGGGAGCTGACTTTGTCTCTATACATGGGTAATMGTGTGAGATCTAGAAATTTCTGGATATTCCCAAGTATCTTGCATTAAGCTTGCAGGAAAAACAGGCCCGTGTTTTGTTGCAATCTGTTGAGAGATATGCTTCTAGGAAACTTTTTTTTTTTTTTGACATACCAATATTTTCTCCCAAACATCTGTTTGAAAACTCCCAGCTAACTGCACTCGCTTCATCRTCCCTGGTATCTTTAGTCCTGTTCACTCGGTACTGAGCACCCACTGTCTCTCCTGTCCATGATTGTTCAGAGCAAGTTTTCTGAGAGGGACGGCATCTCCTTAAAAGTAGTTTAGTGTCCGACAGAAAATGAACCATAAAAGTATGGTATAGTTTTTCCTATGGCTGTCTTCTCCATCTGAGAGCGTGCAATTCAGCCGCATGCCTGTCTACAAAGACTCTGTGTGGAGTTTCTGCTGTGCAGACGCTTCATAGCGTGTGTGATCTGTATATCAGTAGATGCTTGGAACACCTTGTGTAAGTGTTATCAGCTATACGGAGAAAACATATCRAACATACTATTATTTATCCAGTAATGTTACAATCCACTATATGTCATTTAAATTTTTGGGAGCGTTGGCCATTGCTCTTTGTCCTGCAATAGGTTGAATCGTTCTGTTTGAATGATAGGTTGAATCCTTCTCTGGGGGAACTACACTTCTGTGGGGTCTGTCTTCTGAGCGTATGGGAGACACTTTGAAAAAGGCTTGGGGCATTCAAAGTTAACATGTTTCCTTACAAAACAGTATTTTTCAAGATGGGTGTCGATAGGAGGGGAAGGAATACATTGAAACAATACCAAGTTAATATCTACTGTAATTACAWACAAGATGAATAATGCTGATTTATGTCCATTTTGGGAGTTTTTTTTCTCTCCTACTGTCAGTACTGTTCCATGTAAGATAGAAGCCATGTTCCCATTAAGGTCTTCCAAATTCTTGCAGAGGTGCATCAGTACATCTTTTTCACAGATAGTCGCAACAGTAAGTTTTACATTAATAAAAATAGCCTTTAGACTTTTAGAACTGCTTTAAACACAGCTCTGTTCTGCATTTCAGGCTGGGTTGATGGCTCACCTGTCATTGTGCRTAGCATAGTTTGGTTCAGAATTTGTAGGCACAAGCCTGCAAATCCGCACCAAAAAAATCTTGGTTTCCTGGTCATGGGAGCAGTGAACTGCCAAAGCTCTCTTTCCAGGGTCCCCATCTGCTGAACAAATGGGCAGAGGATAAAGGAGCACCCTGTAGCACTTTCAATCATTATTTTCATTGATTATGTCTAGGTTAAATAATGGAAGTATTCTTATGCCTACACAAAATACAACTAATTGCTTTGGATTTCACTCAGCCCCTTACAATATAGCAGTGTACCCAAGCRTCTCAACATTTCTAACTTGTATAAATGCAATAGGAAAAAGTGGCCTAAACAAACGAAATGTTGATCTGCCTTTTATTAATTTCATTTTTTATCTTCTTGTATACAGACGTTTGACAGCTGTGACATTCATGGGCAATGCATTTGAAAAAGAAGACATAAATATTCAGAGACATATTAGAATGCTGTTCAGTGTAAGCACCTGTCTACTTAGTGTTGACAGAAAATCATTTACTTTGCTTTATGCATGTTCTCTCCAGAGACTACAGAGGTCCTATTGTATTTAAAGAGCTGGTCCCAACATCAGTACTAGCTCTTGAAAATGCAATATATACAGCTAATTATATTTATTAAAGAAACAATTTTTTTATATTTTCAATAATACTTAAACAATTTTGTCAATCTCTACTTCAGAATCTCCTTCCCATGGGGAACTGAAGGAGAAAAGGAGAAGAGGAACTGAGGAGTAGAAAATGTGTGACCTCACGGTGTCTTTCTTTAGGATCTCACAAAAGATGATACAGAATGCACAAAACAGTGAAGATAACAGATCTTAAAATACACACAATGAAGAAGAGACGACATCCTAGTCTTTCTTTTGATGTACATTGCGCATATAAATAATTCCACTAACTTTAAGAATTGACATAAAACMAACTCATTTAAATAAAAGTTAGAGAACTTGGTTGTCCATAGCAGAGTATTTAAAAAAGAATAGATAAAGCATTAGGAAATGTGGAAGTTTTTGTGCTTTTTGATAGTTTTTCAAAAGTCCAGTGGAAACAAGAATCATCTGATGAATGAAACAGCTACAGCTCTCAAAAAAAATCTGTSCTCAGCAAAATAAGCACAAACATGAAAAATGTGGAAGTCATGAATTTTAAGCCTGAAATAGTATGAATTCCATGGCATGTACTTCTCTAGGGTGAGGACGTGTTTTGCAATATAGTTGTATTCACTACAACACAAGTCAGAGAAAGTATGAGCGCAAGCCAAGTTTGTCCAGCCCCAGTTTATCACGTAATCTTGCAGTTTTTCAGGAGAGGAGAGGAG
>NW_028185927.1:385628-479518 GCF_003343005.1 Rhea americana
AAAGAGGAAAAGAAAAAATAAAAATGAACGCAGCCTAATTTTTGGCCTGAACATTTCACTCCATTTTATTTTACCTGACATGAGCGCGTAATGATGTTAACTCAGCCCTGATCACAGCGTGGGTGAGTGGGGGAGGTTTGAAAAGATCAGAAAAACCTTCGGAGAAGCCTCCGAGGCTGAAAACCTGACAATGCTGCCACCTCTAGACCGAAAGCGACAACACCAGCTCCTCGGAATCGGTGTGGGGCACACTTGACAGAAAGAACATCGTGTAAAAAGAGCACGAATATATGAACAAATTCAGATTCCTGCACATGGTTAATTCACCTGGTGAACTGATGGAGCAGCTACTGTGGTTTACCTAGTTCAATGCTCTTATATAATTTAATTAGGATCGTCACACAGCAACCTAACCTGTCTATAGAAATTAYGAGCTGCGTGTCCAGACTCCATATGAATCCTTTTGCTCAATTAAAGCTAAGCAGTTTTTTTTTTTTTTTTTTACAGAAAGATTTCTTTTTCCTTACAGTGCACACAAGGAGCAATGGAGCATGCTATGCCTTTTTTTTTCACATTAAGGTAATTATATAAAGGCAGCAACATTGAAAATACTTGCTGAAATCAAAAATTTACACTGTGATTGCAGATGTTTAAACCTGTCATTTTTAAGATATTGTCACAATTTTCCTGTGCTAAGGGAGAAACATGGGTGATTACACCTAATGCCTTCAGATAGCTTCATGACACTCTCCTAATATTAGCACTTGCTACTAAAATACCATGAATAGTCTAGAAAATTAATTTCTAAAACCTATTTGAAAATCACCCTCTGTACTTATAACTAAAACTGGCCCTGGTGCTTCCATATATGTAATATATATAAAATACAGCAATATAACTATTTTATTGTCACTTCTGGCAAGTTTTCTCTCTCTTCAATCCTGTAGCCCTTACTAGGAAGCAGATTCCCCCAGCCAGAGGAAAGTAGCCACTTAATAGTTTTACTTGTCTGCTCTTAAAAGAACAAAGCAAAACCCTCCTCACCTAACCTGTCAGTAGGCGAGTGAAGCAAGATGGATGGGGCTCCATAGAGGGCACATGGATGGAGCATGTCTACCCCTGGAAAGGTTCAAGATCAAAGCAAGCTGAGCAAATCCTAGGTGCCGCTCTCCACTACAAAAGTTATTTCTACATTCTACATCGCAGTCCCTAAGTGAAAAGGAAACAGGACCTTGACAAGAATCAAAATGGACCGAAATGGTGCTGGCACCTAAGTTCCAGAGAAAGGTAGGATTTCTAATACCCTTTAAGTTATTGGCTAGTTATCTGTAGCTCCTTGGAGAACATGTAGGTTTTCTGGAGCACCCTTCCATAGCAACGGACATTCCTCACATGGACAGGAACAAGTTAAATCAGCATACTGGTTGCCRTCTCCAAGTGAGGTGCTTAAATATTAGCACCTGTGGAGAGGAGAGAAGAAATAGCATGGAGGAAGAGGGGACTAGAGTCCCTGATGGTGACTTTGGTGAACCACAGCACCAGCCGTCTGTGCTTTGAGCCTCCTCTTCCGTGTGGAAGGGAGGAGAACGGCCAATGTGCAGCTACCCCTAGGACTGCAGCATGAAGACCAGGCTCAGAAGTCTGAGGAGAACTTCTGCAGACTGTGGCAGGGCTATAAGCTCCTGTGCCTATGTTGGCTTCTCTGTGCATTTAGAAACTATTTCTCTACCTCACTAAGGTCTTCCTTTCAATATTGTGTGCTCATTTCCATGTTTTCTTTCTACCTGTAGGTTTCAAACGTAAGTCTATGAAGTAGTCAGTTCTACAGGTTCCTATATTTTCCTTATTTCCCATCTCTGCATTAAGTTGACTTTCTATGGCAGTACTAAATCTTCAGTAGTTGGGCAAATGCTAATTAAACTACATTTTGCTCTTGGTTATTTTCATATAATGGCCCATACCATAGGAAGGGTYCTGATACAGCTAACAGAATAAAATTAATACTGGTTAACAGTTTGCATCATGTAAACCAAAGGATCAGTCCCAGAAACTGAGYATAAAGCACCTAAGGAATTTAGCAGAGCTTATTTTATATTTTCTTAGAAATAATATTGGAATTATTTTAGTTAGTAGCTTCTTATTTATTATGCACATGCATAAATGTGAGAATAAAAGTTATCATATTAAAATCAATAGGAATAGTTCTGTGATTAAAGTTTCATTTATGCTGAAATAGGGTCTTATACATACACTTCCATTCAATATGTGCATGTTGTGAATATTAAATGATGTTAAATTACTCCCTTTTTCATACRAGAATCCTCCTGACAGTTACGATGTTCAAGCACTAAGCAGCAGATATTACAAAGGCAGCTTCCTATCATTCAATAATTTTCTCCCTTTTCATATTCTTGAATTTTGCCTTTCTCAAATAGGTCAAATGATCCTGTCTTTGAAAAGTGATTTGGCGTATTCCTTCAAACTTTAAATCGAGTCAGTAAGACTCTAGCCTCCCTATGGCATTATCTTTGAGTAACATGAGTTTGTTTAGACAAAACCCAGAACTGTTCCTTGCTATGTCTTCATTGTCTTTGGAGCACAGCGAGGTTGGAAGATCAGTTCGTTGTAGATTCCCCAGAGAGAACAGTAAGAAAACAGTAAATGGGGCCACACGTACAGATCAGCACCACCACTGCCATCACCACTCTGAAAGAGGTACGTAGTTCCCCGGCGACTGGAGTGAGTCAAAGAGGACAAGAAGTCTTCTTCCCGTTTGGAACTGGGTGCTCTGCTTTTCTTCGCAGGGTGAAGGCGTACTAAAGAGGAGACAGAGACAGTGTGAAGAGGAATCGTCACTCCGTACCTGTCCTTCCCCGTGTCTGTGGTAATGTATCCATAAGCATCTTGTGAAGTAGAAAGTCCACGGATTTAACAAAAGAATTGAGGAATTGAACAAGTGGAGATAGAGCTAGTAGGTTCCAGATAAAAGTACACATTACTTTTGTTAAATTCCACTACTATGAATCAGGCAGAAATAAGGAGCCCAATGGCAGCCCTTGCGTATCATTCCTTTAGGAGGTATGTATTGGGTCAGATGGTGAGCTCAGGAATACCAGGACTGGGTCAGGCCTTGTGTTTCGGGGCTGGAGCTGGCAGGATCTGTGTGCAGTCTTCCAAGAGAGCAGAGATTTCTATGGATGTTCCATAGCAAATTGAAAAAAGCTGCTGCCCAAGGTGCAGGTTAAAAACTTCTGTCTCCAGAAAGACAAAACACAAACATGAAATTATTGTGCTCCTGCCATATAAGGGTTAGTAAAGTATTTCGGTACCTTAAAAATAGATCCTATCTATAAAAAATCTGGATTTGGAAAGAAACATGCATTACAAAGAGAACAAAGATCAGGCATATCATCTGCAATTCTATTAGTTACGACGTTATCTGACGACTCACGGGAATGTCACAGTAAATCAACAATCCAAAGAGAATAATAGATTCATAAATGCTAAAGAAAGAAAAGTCCATTTTGTAATGACCATATCTCTGCAGTGCATGGCTGTATTTTGCACATATTGGACAATCTGTTATTTTGCCCAATCTTATTTCAAGTTTYGCCACAAAAAACATCATCCTGCACAGATTTTAGTCTAACAGATCTTAGATAATTCAACCTAATTTACCAGATAACATTATAATCATGTCATTATTGTCTTTATCAGAAAAAATGACTTTCATTAGACTCCAAAAATATATAACCACATCAGAGTTAGATTAGGCTAAAAATACAGATTCACTAAAATGAGGCGTTGCAGTTATGAAATACTGAATGCTGTGGTTAGGAAATACTGAAAAGGTTAATTTTTCTTACATTTATGACTCAATGTTTGTAGGAGCAACAACTCCTTTAAATACTAGTTAGATATAGCTGTAATAAGTGTATTGATGTAAATACAATAGGACATTCCTAAGGGGAATTGCAATTTTAAAAAAAATTTCCATATTTGCTACAATAAATACTATGCCAAGAAATTTTATAGCTAACAGAAACATAGAAAATACTAYACCCAAAGCTAGAAAACTGTTCCAGTACAAAGCATGCCTAATATATAGCCTCCCAAATACACAGTGTATCCCTAGTAAAGTTGTAAATTATGGTTGCAAATGAGGCCACAAACAAAATTTTGCTCAAGGCATGAATCATAAATTCAAACAATAATCATCTCCTGCATGAGGCACAACTACTTTGTTTACTTCTTATAGCCTGTTTCCTAAACATGGAGATGAAAGTAGGTCAAGTAAATTTAGCATCTTTTCACATGAAGTATGTTATGACACTGGGTGGCATGGCCTAATTTACAATTACGAGTTTACATGAATATTAAAATATGTGTTTTCACTGTGCTGTGTCATTACACATATTCACATTTTACCTCACATAGACACAGAATCATAGAAAACACCCAAGATTTGGAGGAGTGTGGGGGGGGCAGAAGGGAAGAGAAATATTTACCAAATAGCAGCGTGCATGAAGTTTTGACATGTTAGGAAGGATTTCATATGATGTTGAATGATGTTTTTTCATCATTCTAGTTATTCTATATCTAGTTATTACTATTTTCTTTAGATTTTGCTAGGTCTGTTTGTAGATCGAGTTGCACAGGGAGAAGAGGTAATTTTGGAGAAACTTGGTTTCTTTCATTTTCAAAAAGTGCCAATTTTATTATAAGTGCTTATCAGGAAACCGCCGTCATTAAGCAGTCAGGCTTTCTCATCACTGGACTCAAATGTGCAACAGTTTGCAAAAGCAATCTCAACTCAGAAGCTGGAATTAGAAATGTCATTGTTCATCATTCTGCCATGATTCACTGAGGTTTTAAATACGATTCCTTTAGGAAACATCCTTGATAGAAACTGATGAACTTGATTTGAATTATTTTCATTTATAGGAAGTAGAAAAAGTTTGGCATTCTAAGTGCCTCCTTTCCAACAGATAGGCTGCTATATGCAAGATTTTCCGTAACTGTGCACCCAGTATCAAAACCTCAGAAACTGCATGCATATATATAGCGTGTGGAACATTATGGAACATTATGGAACAAAGGGAGTCAAAAAAGTTTCTCATAAGTTGAGGATGAGTATGTGGTTGAGTCTATCAAGATCAGAATTTGGTTTGTTTTGCTAAGTTAGAGCAAATCAGCCATCTTTGTCTAGTGATTTGGCCTGACATTTAGAAATAAAAATAATCTTCAAATAATATAAAATTCTGACTCCCAAGGATCTCTGTATGCAAACTTATCTGAATATGCATACAAAATCCATAAAGCAAATCCATAAGACCAGGAGAATGCAACATATCAGGTAGTTTCCTCCATGTAAATGAGTGAGTTGTTATATCATTTTAGGTGCAGAAAGCATTAAACAAAATGGTGGGTTCTGGTATACCCTCAAATCATCACAAATTTGGTGGAAATTGAATAAAGACAGTGTATTTCCTCTTGAGTTAAAGAGCTTAGAGCTGCAACTCAACTAGCCACTTTGAAGCTAACTCRTGATCAGTCACCTGTTTCAGAGTAGGCTGGTGGTTAAACACCTCGCTGAGGTACCTTCTAGATGAGGGCAGAATTTGGCTTGTCATCTTACTTTTCAAGGGTTCAAAGATTATCAGATTACTTTAAACCAAGGCTTTCAGTGCAGGTTTTAAATATCCTTTGTACTTATTTAAAAGAGAAAAATCAGTAAAAGAGACAGTCAGTACTGCCTGAAATAGTTTAGTATTGTTAATTAAAAACAAGAATCCAATATTGGCAATGACAAGAAGAGAAGGCAAAAGTATGAGGATAATAGTTAAATGATCCAGTTATGTAGTCTAACAGGAATAGAGGTTATGGGCACAATTACCGATGGYGGTAAAACAGAAGGTAGAATATTTGACATGCTCTGCTTGATTGACAGCTACAATTAAAAGTCAAAGAGAATATCAGGATGAACAGTTTTGGTAGGTTACACCTAGGCTTCCAAACTCCAGAATTCTTAGGCAGATACTACTCTACTTATGAGCAGATATTGTACTCAGACGTGCTATTAACCCCAGCTGGAGCTAAATTTCTACCAGAAGATAAAGACAGAGTTGACGAAAGTTGGTCAGTAATCAATAAGCTGCTCAAAGATAGAATTCAAACGTAAGTCTTGGAGCAAGAGAATCCAAGTTTCAATGGTATATTGATTGCAAAGTATAGCTTCTTTGTCTAAATTCAATTTCTTTGGCCAAATTAAGACTTTGGGTACATCAGGTACATAACATGGAGTACTCAGGTGCCATCGTAACGAAGTATTAACTTTCAAAATAATAATAATGCGGCATAATAACTAGTCTTTGTTGTTACTGCCAGACAGGGTTTTAAAAATGCCTCTCCTGAGAAAGAAAACTTTAATACAATTAATGTTTGCTTTATATACAGAAATGTTAGTGAAATGTTCATTATCTTAAATCTGAAGAAGTCCTGTAGCAAATAAAAGTGTAAGTCTRTAGACAAGAGCATGCCTGTAGCACCTACAGTCTATGAGAGTTTTAATGTTTACTTCAATAGAAAGCCACTGGGGTTTTAAGTTTACAGAACCTGCTATTTTTGACCTGACAATTGCAGTTATGTAAAGTAATACAATCTGCTAAACTGTGCTAAATTCCTTAGGTAACTTGTCAGTATGAAGAGGAGTCCTACTTTAATTAGACTTTATTATGATTTATGACAYTGTTTGAATATGATACTGCTATCTGTATGTTTTGAAATTTGGCATGAAACATTTTCTTACTGGCTGAGACCTTTTCTACAATTTCAGCCCAAAGCAATTTTTTTTACAGTTAAGTTATAAACCTTTGAAAACAGAGAATTATCATTGAAAATGTAACTTTTAAAAGTCAATAACTGTTTTCACCTAGCTTGATCAGAGGAACTGGAAGCCACTGATGTAAAATATAGTCAATGTTTGCTGCATTTGCCACTGCAGGTGCACCAACAGAAATTAGAATCGGGCATCTTTGCTGAGTAAGGACCTACTTATAGACTCAGGGCCAAAATTTAGAGTTGGGCTGTGGACATATAATAAATGGGAATAATACACTACGCTGCTTAACGCTGCTATCGAGTTAAATAATAGTACACAATTGTTTAATCTTTTTGGTGTCCAAAGAACTTGCTTTTATAAAGAAAAAATTGCTTAAATAAGACATGCTTAATATTCCGTAGCACACAGCRTAATCAAGAGATGATGTTATGGGCTCCTTCCTTTTCTATCTACAATTACTTTATTTGTCTGTGACTGCTTGCTTAAAGAAATGCAATTGTGAATGCTGTATTTTTACTTATTATTGCAATAAAGGAGGCAAAAACAAGGAGGGCCAAAACAAGCTGAGCAGCCATTGCTTTCTCAGTCATCATGTTCATTGCAAATCATAGTTTGAAATTCACGGATATTAGTGATTTTTAAAAATCATCAGAAAATACACAGAATATGTACAACATTGGACTGGCAGAACTAAATCATACGTTGCAAGCRGGACAACTGTGTTTATGAYACAGTGAATAAAGTCACTCTAAAGAARTTTAACAAAAGCTCAGAATCCTGCACTGAAAGACAGTAGTCCATAGGTTGCTTGTTATGCCAAGTWATTGCAATCAGAGAGTTATTGACTCTAGGGCTTTGGAATCACAGTATGTAGTTAGTTCTGAATGTACAAGCACGGAAGAGATCCTCTTTTCTAAATGTCCTATGAAAAGGGGTTGTGCAAAACACAACCTATTTTCTGATTGGACAGTCTTTGCACTTCCCACAAAGTGTGCACTAACTGGTCTGTGCCAACCGTATAAAAGAGAAACAGGGCAGGAAACCCATCAAAACTAAATCAAAGAAGCTATGTAGTACCTTTTAAATCAAAAATAGCTTGATGTGCTTTCACATATTGATGGTAGCATCTTCTTGTAGTAATAATAAAATTCTATCATTGATACACATCTTGATAATTCTCTTATTTGAACATGAGGAGCCACCATCAATGCTGGTAAAGGACTATATAACTGTAATACTGTGATGAGCTAAGGTGTTTTTCCACTCTAGAGGAATCCACAATCAGTTTTCAAACTGAGCTGAAGAATTGTCTCCTCCCCATTTTCATCCTGTAAGTAACCAATGATTCTTTTCCTCTCTACCTAATGATGACTTAGTCTACTGTGAATACCTGTGAGCACAAACTCAATTTATAGAAGGCGYATATCACTGGAATATATAAATCTGTATTCTGAGTCTTTTCCAGCCTTCTTGCAACCTCCTCATGCCACAAAGCCACCCTCATTCAGCTGCATTCCAGGAGTAGAATATTCCAGCTGCACAGGATGATTCTGAGGCAATGCAGAGCCTAGGGACGCTACCAGTTTTCCGTCAGCTTTTGCAACATATTGCACAGTACACTCAGCTCTTTCAGGTCTCAGGCAAGAATCCCCTGTGGCAATCAACTCCCTAAAATGTTGACAGTGCACAAGTCTATTAAATAAATTAACACACCCAGCACTGGATACACTAGAGGAAATCCTAATCAAAGTGCGTAAAGTCCTTGGCTGAACTAATTGGCTTGGAGCAGCAGCGGAGTGAGTAAGAAGGGTTCCTCCCTGGACTTCTGCCATAGTCTTCAATACTTGCAATCTAACCCAGAAGGGAGAGGCAAAGGCTGAGTTCCTTAACCTGAGCCTTGCAGAATAAGGAATTTGCACAGTCCTGGATTCTGCTAAATAAAAACGTCAGCACTTATCCACATTGGGAATCCTGCTCTGCACGGGATGGGGTGGAGCAGCCTACAGCCTGGTTATTTCACAGACAGAAAATTTTAAGGAGATGCTTTAAGGATTTAAGGATTTTTAAGGAACTACTATGAATTGCATATACCTTTTACATTAAAATTGTGGGTTTTGAGATATGGCATTTCACAGAGTCACTCTGGAAGCAAAAATGTGAAAAGATACACAACATGGCTGCTTCCTGCCATATGTATATATTTTTACTCTCCAGTTGGCATTGGCAGAATTCAAAAGAAATATACATACCTGGTTCATACTTGAAACAGTTTCTGTTTTTAAAGGTATGGTAGTAAACAGGGAGAGTGTGATAATTATCTACTGATTATCCAAGAATGCAAGTTGTAATGGGTAGAACAGGGGACCAAAAGCACCAGTGAATGTGATGAATTTCTGTTCCACAAGAATAAATCTGGAAAAAAAAATGGCTCTAAGAGTTTAAAATAGACCAGAAATAAGTTCAATGCGTATGATATTCTCAACATTACCTTTTCAGTATCTCAGAAAAATGTACCTCAGTGCAAATTCTTCTTGTTAAGAAAGCCAAAAGAATTATGAACTGTGATGACAATTTTAATGCTCCTGACACTTGCTTACTATTTACTGACCGAGACTCATTTCAGCCTCGTTGTTGCAGAGCTTTTGGGGAGGAACAACTTTCAGCCACCGTCTGGAAGTGGAAGGCTCTGCATCTTTGAAAGCTTACACTCCACGTTTGTACAGACGTTGAGCTTTGCACTATTTCTATTTTCTTCTCCTTCTAGACCCTTTCTGGCTTCATAAACGTCTGCATTGAGAAACCTTTGCCAAAGTTAGAAGTTAGCACAGCAAAAGTTCTCATCTTTTCCTATGGGAATAGACGAGCAATGTTTTTTTACCCYGAAACAGCACTTGCCTTTCCTGGATGAAGCTGACTTGTTTAACAGTAGAGAGATGAATAAGTCCCAAATTTCCTGGCAGTATGTTGAAATGTATATGCACTCTCCCAGGCAGTCTCACTGTATTAAAATGGATGCATTCRTGCTAAATACTTTGACAGCTAAATTTCTTTTGAGCTTTTACGTGTAACAGGGCACTCAAATCTACAGCCAAACCCTGCCCTGGCCGGTAATCCCGGAAGATAGATCCTTTGCTGCAGAAATTCTGCTAGTCAGGTCAAATATCTGAAGAACATATGTGATGAAATTGCTGCCAGTTATGGTATGGTATTTTTCTTGCAGAAGTGACGTATTTCTTCAGCAGCTTGCAGATGTCTAGGGACCTGGACATCAGACCTAAGTAGACCTGTGTARTGGGGGGGATCCTGTCCCACCACTGTCCCACCATTCTCCTTCCTCACTTAATCCCCCACTAGCAGGCAGGATCAAGCTCTGGATCATTAATAAACAGAAAAGTGCAAGAAGACCCTTCTCCTGGCATTTGACTAAGATACAACAGTAATCAGCAGGCCTAAGTACCAGTGTCAACAGTGTCTATTCTAGAGAATGTTTCATTTTATGTACATGAAATACAACTCTCAAGTTCCATATGGCTTTTTCCAAACAGGTAAATATCTTCCCACAGAATGAAATATGTAAAAAAAATAGTACTTAGCATTTCCATAACATGTTTTAGCTGGAGATCCCAAAATACTTGGAAACTGCTTTCTTTTGAAATGTATCTCTGGTCATGGATTCCTCACCAGTGTACGCTGATGTTATTTTAGTGGGCATTTCCGGGAAGTTCTTACTGGCCAGGAAATTACGATACGTGAATTTGGAAGTTCCATCAGGTGGTACTCCCTGATGCCTTCCTTCCCCTTATCCGCTCTGTTGTAAAGGCCAGGGTCACGATATTCCTTTGCAGAGCTACAGCCACGTAATTTGCAAGCCAACAGAGGAAGAAGTAGCAAGCATATGAGACATACCCCAGCTTTATTATTTCTGAATAGAAGTGTTATTGACTTTAAATCAGAAGACCATTTTTAATTTTTTTATTAGTATGCTTAAATTACTAATATTTCCTGCATTTCTCGTAATCAGGTAGAATACAGAACAACACTGCAGGTCTTTCTGATCCGACAGAAGAGACAGAGAGATGGTGATTCCCTGTTTCAATTTGCGAGAGATGGATAAAACTAATATTTAAATATTTTAACTTTGATTTTCAGTGGAAGTTATTGTTCTACAATTATTAAATAGTTGTTGAATAAAGCAGGTGGTCAAAATCAACCTTTACATCAGTTATCATTTACTGAGAGTAAGTTATCTTTCATGACCAGTACTCTGCTCCTTTCTAGGAGTGTAAGAGTTACCATGTCGTGCTACTAAACAGCAAGTGCAGCTTGAGAAATCATGGAAAATAGAAAAGAAATGTATAAGGCTTGCGCCATGACATTTCTAAATAGGGAGCACAAATAGCTGGAAGGAATACATATACTTGAAAAATAGATTTTGCTCATTGTAAAAAAGAAGGAGGTACATTTTTGAAGTATGTAAGAGATGTAATTAAAATTATTCCTGAAAGGAACACATTTAGAAATTTTTTCAGGACAGCTGTTTGCTAGTAAAACATAGTATTTCCACATTTTGGAAATGAAAGAACTCAGCACAGTTGTCTAGTTCCACTTCTTCTGCCTTGTAACATGCTCTACAAGCCTGAAAAAAGTGCTAAGTGCTACTTACTAAAGTGCAAAGTTTATAAAGTGCAAAGTAGCACTACTACTCTGACTTATATTTTAGGCTTTGAAATTTACATTCATGTAATCAATAGTGAGTGAAACTTTATAACATATTGAGAATTTAAAAGGACTTTTTAACCATACCACTAAAGGCAGGAAGCTGATCTTTAAAATGTCACGGTGAGCAAGCTCTTGGCCTGACTCTGCAGACAAGTGTAAGCAATTTCTGCTCAAAGAAGACTTCTTGTTCACTAAGTCCATTAAAGCTTGTCTTTAAATCTTTATTACTTTTCCTATATTTATACAAAACCTTACAAATTTAGGGTATCTGTTTAAAACTGAAATGAATTGYATGATTCGAATGAATTGCAAATTGWCTCAGAATAACATCATAAAGAACAGAAAAGCCTGATGTAACTGTCTTTTAAATAACAAGTCAGGTTTTGTCACACACACACACACACGTGCGCGGCACCATCGTTACCTATGTCACCAGCAATTTACACATCTTTCACACACCTGAAGCATAGTATATCAGAGCAGACTTCTATTCGYATGTGGTATCTTCTAATGCAAATCTGTCTTCAGTGCAAAACCAGGGCTTCTGTGCTGTAGGTGGAGGGACGGGTGAAAAACACCCTACCAACAGATAGCCATCTGGCAGATTCTCTTTCCCTCTCCRCTGTCGCCATGTGATTTTTAGCACTTGCAGAATGTCATTAAGCAAACAGAGAAGACCACAAGCAAACCTCTAGTATCACAAAATCATGTTTTATAAACTGTTGAGAAACACTGACATGTAATGAAACCTTATTCCCTATATGCCTTCCTCTTTGTAAATGATTTGCTTCCCTCCCTTCGTGTATAAATAAACAGAAATGTGTCTGTATATTTGATGTGCTGTTTTTTTTTTCCTTTGGTCGTCATAATCAAGGGCTATTACAGCAATAGATCTTATCTAGATCCGAAGAACAGAATGGCAGTCCCCTTGCACCTTCAGTTCAGATTTTTGTTTATGCTTGGCTGCATTTGTGGCTGTTTCTGATAGTTTTAGGTCAGCCATGACAGACTATGGGTGACACTAAATAAACAAGCTGGGAGTCTGGGACCAGCCAGGAAGGAATGATGCTGGTGCTCAGAGTCTGATTTTCTTTGATTAATCAACGTTTTTATTCAGAATAGCTCACTGTGTGGAGTAACCGTTTGTCTGACTAGGCACATTACGCTGTAAGGTTTAGGGATTTAAAAAAACTCACATAGACATGCAGAAAGAGGGAAAAAAAGTGTTCAATCTTGTGTAGGCTTTAGCTTAAAGTTTCAGGTTATGCTTTAGCTTGAAGTTTCAGGTTATAGGAGGCTAAAGAGAGATTTATTTGTTTAATTTATGTTCAACCATTTCTTCTTCCCTCTCCTCTCTGTCTCAATAAAATTCCACGCAGAAAGCTCAGCTGAGAGCAGGCTGGCATGCAGTAGGTAGGATACTTCCCTGCAGCCTGCTCAAGAGGGACAAAAATTTCAATTTACTAACTCCACTCCCTYGAATCAACCCATAGGAAGGGGTAAAATATCCCGCTCAAGTGGATACCCTTTCCAACTGTCGGCATTTTACTGCGAGCCTTGAAGGATGTTACACATTTCTCAAAGCCCCTGTTTCTATAGTCATATCAATATGCCCATGCCTAAACCCAGTTTACATTTTATTTTGTTAACTATATTTCTTACCCCTGCGGTCATGGAGCAAAGCTTATAAAATRTGCGTACCCTGAAGGCTCAAATGCCAAAGTAATAATAATAAAAACCTTTCTTGTATGCATTTATTTTTAAATTTCATGGCRTTTAAGTCAATCTTGTGATTAGGAAGGATATGAGAACTGACTTGAAGCTTGAGGCTGGTGATGCTGCCTACRTGAGAATGCTCTGGAGCCACCAAACCTGGGGACCTCAGTGCCTGACTCTCAGGTGCATATGAGGAGAATAAAGGTATTATAAATCTTCATTTCAATAAAGTGCTTTTGCTGCCTACCTGGAATGATAAAGATTTTTCAAAATGGGCATGAATTACAGGCATAATAAATTACTTTCACGCAAACTTTCACTTGTTTAAAAACAGAATATCACAATGCCCATCCTCCTGCCTAGGCCCAACAGAACAGTTAGAAAACTTACTATACCTTTACTTCCCTAGAAGTATATTCTGAAACTGCGTTGTGCATATGTAATGAACAGGTTAATGAGCAGAAACTAWTATCACTCTTCACTACCATCTTGAAAGACACCTAGATGGTGTTTAAAAATCAACCAATATGGCTCACTAAATCTGTCACTGAATTATTTCCCAAGCTCATACTAGTCACAGCAATGTATCTCGATGCAACATTTGGCAGTTATTGACACTAAAACACATAAGTGCATGGAAATACCAATGTGAAAATAATTTTCTGGACCTGTGCTAAGCTACTTCCAAAGCCTATACTAACCTCTTTGAAAATAAACTACCAAGCTAACAAAGTACTCATGTTTAATATTGCCTAGGGTTATTTTATTTTGAAATTGTTTCTAGATCCACCAAAGTCATCTCAGCTAAGTCTGCAACAACCCAGGCYTTTAGAATCAAACCTTAGCCAGCACGGTTGACACTACTGTGGTTTAATTAGTTACGCATTTGCCTCCTGGCCAGGTTCAATAAATATGCATACATTGGCACAGCTGCATGTCAGCATGCATGCTTAAATTAAAAACGTTTCCTTCGAGGCTCTGGCAATCTTGGCGTTCATTCATTTTGCCAGAAGCTGCATCAAATCACAAATTGCTTGTCCACTCCTCAACGCAACGTAGATGTATGCTTGATGCAACTGTGAGAATGTGCTAGTAGGTTAGCTCCTGAGATCAGCCTGGTAGTAACCTAGGAATCATCATGTTTGCTCTATAGTTAAAAAGAAGGGTGCTCACATGCTCCTCATAACTGAAAAATATGGCAAATAAGCTGCATTTCATCARAATAGTCTATAAGGTTCATACGAGCTATGAGATTAACTATAGCTCATATAACTTGTCATACTAGTTGCACTCTTTAGTATAGCCAAAATGCTATTTTTGTGCCTATGGTTGCATTTGTTATTTAAAAGTAACAGAATGAATTGGTCTTGTTTCCTCCACTTGACATTGGAAGTTTTATGGAATAATGACCTTCCTGGTCACTGCTGATGAATTATTAGCTATATTTACTAAAGGAAGGGAAATGTGAATGTTATACAAACTTTCTAAAGGACACATTGAAGGACTGACAAATAGTACACATTTTTTCTTGCTATGCATGTCTTCATGCCAAAATCCGGTCCAGTCAAAGGATCAGAGATGGGAATAGCTTTTGACAGACACTTATAATTGTCACACTAATCTGAATTTCAGTYGGCTTGAAATGCTTGACAGAATAGAAGCAACTCATGTTTCTATTTGTTTACAGAAAGCCTGRTTCAGTGATTATTAAAGTCAAATAAAAGAATTTGACTGACTTCAGTAACCAGTGGGTGAGATGATTCTTCATCGTTGTTCTTTTTTTAGGCAGGTGGCTGGTAGATACCCCTTCCTCAGTAGAAAAATTGACAACTTTGAGTGTGTTATAAATATTCAGGTTTACCTCCACAGTACCTGAAGGCCAYATGGTTAAAGGTATCATTCTTAAAAATACAGATTTGCAGAAGTGCCTCATCAGCCGAGATGCCTTGCTCCCAGCAGAGTCAGACTTCTCAGCTCACATCTCAAGCCATATGATAAGGTCCCCCAAGAAGATCCTCAGGACATACCCTTTGTGTCAAGTCTCAAAATCACTGAAGCCTATGGCAAAACTTGTCCTGTTTTTACTGGACCAGAATGTTAAGTATTGTTAGATTTCATTCCCCAGGCCATAAGATTTTAATAAGCATTAATTTTTATTTGAATTGCCTGAAACACATTGTAAGTGAGGATAGAAAGAATAATATTGGTCAAAATACTTGTATACAGAAGGATGCAATTCAGACAGGAAGATGGAGGTGCACATAACTATGATATCTGACTTTTTATTTTAGAATGAAATATTGCAAATAACTTAGATTAAGAACAGATATTTATTCATCTGCTTTTGAAAATGAGTATAGAGAAGTGATAACCAAATTAGTTCCTGCCATCTTTGGAAATCAGAAGGGACTAGTGCAAGTGACCCGTAGTATGTTTTAAAATAGTAATAATAACTCATTTATAATGTCCATTGGATCAGTGAAAGAAGGCAGTCGTCCTCATTGTGATGGTTTTCCATTGCACATTAAGAAATTGGCAGATGGTTCTGTAACAGCATCTTTCCTTGCTGTGCTGGACTCCTGCTACACACCTAGAAAGCTCGCCATGTGTGTGGGTGGTGAGGGCTGAGCTGAGGAATGTTAGGGAAAATGATCAGATCAGGTGCCGCACTGGAAGTCAGAGGGCTTTCTTCTCTTCATACGGATTTCAGAACATCTCCACTGTTCTAACTAATTACGCTTCGAGTCTGTGGCGGAATTCCACCCACTGAAAAATCCTCACAACATATGCTGTCAGAGAGCACGCAGAGCCWGGAGACAAGAAGTCGTCCTTTCTGAAGATGCTGGAGGTATCGCGTGGTTCCTTCTGAGCTCTGCAGGGGTGGGTGGGTCTGTAATCGTTCTGTGGGAGGAGGAAGAASTGAACATCTTTCTTTTGCCTCCGTCCGCCCTGAGCTGTTTAGGGAAGATCTTCCCAGGGCAAATACAGCTAAGATTTTGTTACACCTAAAAACAGTCCCCCTTTTCCTATCTTATGTGGAACTACGGCTTCCTTGGACTTCGGACTTAGTGTTAATATTTTCAGAACRTGATTTTTCTTATCAATTATTTCATTTTACTGAACTCACAAAACTCTCTTCCACAAATATTTGGATAGCAGGACATCAACAAAATGCACTTTTTCTAAACCAAATGGCTGGACCTGCAAATGAAAATGCCTTAAGTTTATTCTGAATACACAAACATTGAACATAAATAAAGTCCATAGAATGAGATTCACCATCAGGCTCATCAGGAATTTTATCTGCAGCTCAGGGRAAGAAAAAATCTATATTGAAACCACCAGATTTTCTTTTTTTTTGGTCTCAGATACTTTCAGAACAAAACCGGGAGAGGCGTAAAGCCTCTCATTTCATAGCAGAAATCTCAGTCTACCGAGAAACAATCCTAGAGCTCACATTCATTTTACAAAGAAAGATCTRCTAGAGTAAAACCAGAACAAAAAAAATCCGCTGGGCACCACCTTCATTAGAAATAATTGTCGACACCTGTAAATTTTCTCCTGAATATTAAAGGCAATTTTGAGTAAGAAACCCATTCATATGATGGAAAGTATCTTATTTTCCTGAGAAAAACATTTGGATCGATAACTATAGACTGAAGTTAATTTTTCAACATAGTTACACTTTGGAAAATTCAGTGTACTCTTCCATTATACGAATAGAACGAGAGAGTATCTCACCGGTCTTACATCTGCTGAGCATAACTGTAGAGAGCATAATTTTCTTAATGCTCCAATAAAGCGTGATGATATTCAAACCACTGCTGGTGGAAATAAAAATGGTTCCATAGGAGATCCCAGCATTTTATGTTTTGTGCTGTTCTACGTTTGAACAAAAGCCTCAAATTTGAAGTTTTTAATGGAAAACAAAATTCTGATTCAGGACCATTAAAACATTTTGTTGTGATAATATTATTTTCTTTCAGTAATGCATGGAATGCTAAAAAACAATGTTTATAATTTGTACTAAAGCACAGAAAACTTAAAATCATTGAAAATGATAACATAAATTGTTTTAAATAAAATTGTAAAAAAGAAAATTCTTGGCTTCTTCCCAGGAAGAAAACATATGAGAAAGAGTGAAAGAATGTGAAATTACTTAAAACGAGTTGAACTGCATTTTCTGATGGAAACCTTCCATACAAAATTTCTCTGCCAGGGCTATGGGGACTGTCTCTGAATTGTTTTCTTCCCTGTTTGGGTTGGTTTTGCTTGTTTGTTTTCGTTTCTGAAACTAAAAAAATAATAAAAGTAATCATGCATTCTTCAGGAATCCTCAGGAGGGTATTAAATTAAACTGACAGCACTGATACTGCTATTCATGTTGAAATAATTAGCAATTCCAAGGCTATTAATGGTGTGTTGTATCACTGTTTTAGACTGGGTAGGATGAAAGTAAAAACCTTTTGGTGACTTTTGCTCCTACTAAAATTTAATTAGCCTTACTTACTGACCTCATGTTTTATGTAACAGTACACTCCAAAAGGACCTCATAAATGGCTACTAATATAAAGGTAATGTCTTCCTTTTTTCCCTGCAAAACTAGCATAGCATGAAAGAATTTTTGAGCATTTTAACTGCTTTTGCAAAGTATTCTTATAATTGCTAACGTTATACATTTCAGCATTACCTGTGGGACCGAATGGCTTTGAATTTAATTGAAGCAAGAAGGCCTCACTGACAAGGTCACTTTTAAAGTGTAGCCTTGTCGAGGAGTTTCATTTTTCCTTTCTGGATTAGCTTTAACCTATAAAATCATTGATAAAGAATTATAGCTTTGCCGTCAAATATGATTATAAGTAAAAACTCTACCTTTAATGGACATAAAATTTATGGATTACAATGAGCTRTACTAAATCCGAAAGGCTGTGCCTCATTAGCAAAAAAATGTAAGTGTGGCCAATGAACAGCAGTTTTCAGAAGCTCCTTAACATGAGCTGTTTAATTCTGCAAAATTAGACCCTTAGGGTCCTGCTGATTCCGAGCGTAATATCTCTGTTATCAGAAGAGTTGAAAGCCTGTTGTTGGTTTACCTTCAAAAAAGAAGCAGAGCGAACTAATCAGTTAAAGGGCTCCAATCAAACCATCTGAATCTCAAAATAAAGATGTGACAGTTTTGCCTTCATTTATCACAAGAAATCAGATAAATATAAGRGCTAACAACCAGATGCTGAAACCAAGAGGTCTCCAAAAGGAAGCAAGAACTAGCTATTTGAACACGATACCAAGGACAGAATGTATTCTTGTCGTCTCAAAGAAATATTATAAAACTACATCTGACAAAAGCATAGCATTTATGGAAGTATTTGCAGCCTCAGAAATTAGGAAAATAAAACATTTTGTATTAATACAAATGACTCCTTCTAAAAACTTACTCTGGAAAAGAATCCAGTACAACCCCTTCATCTCRTGTGTAAATGGAAGCTCAAAGATGTTCTGAGTTTCTCGCTTTCATTTTTTTCACAGCTATCTCATTTTATATTACTTCTGATTCTGTTCACTTTGGTATTAGAAAGGGAAAGGATAAAGGGCAAAGAAAAAAATGGAAATATAAATCAATTTGAAAACTTCAGGGAGAAATTTTGAATACAATTACTTTTCAAAAATGTGRCATAAAGAGGACTTTGCAAAATGAGATTTTTGTCAGGATTTAAAAATAGAGTGATAATTCAGAATTCTTGTGAATGACAAACACAGAAACATATTTTCTAGCTTTTTTTTCCACAAGAGACTGGGTTAAATGGAGAGATTTTAACCCTTTGGAAGCTGTCTTGTTCGAGTCAAAGTAAAAATGGTAATACTTTCCTTTCTWTTGAGTTAAATCATTTCATAAATGAAAGCTGAAACATAGTTTCTGAAAATACTCAACACTTATTCCTTTGCTGATTCTTACACGCAGAATTAGCAGAGCAACAAGATAAGCAGCATCATCAACAACAGAAACCGTTTTTCTTAAGACACGCATTGGTGGGATTTTTAATTTTTTCAGGGGCACGAGTCGCTTCTCTTTCAATATAGCTCCTCTTCCATGTGTTTAAATCAGAGGAAGCATGAAATTTTTTTTAACTTAAGGGAAAGAATTCTCTGATGAAAGATTGGAAATAGTGGACATCAGATAGCCAAAACTTCCTTGGGCCAAATTTTCAATATTGAACYTTGAATTGTGTTTAGTGTAACTGGGCATTTGCCTGATGAAAGCACATGTTTGTCAACAGGTCACGAACCTTTTAGGGCAAACAAATCAGGATACATGACTTTTTATTGATATACATTTGGTATACATTGACACCACTCTTGAGTAGAATTTGGTATCAGTTTTGCCTCATCTTTATGGGATGCCTTTAAAGACCAGAGCCTATTTTATGAGAACTTCTCCGTAGCMAATTTTTTAGGATAAGTTAATGTGGTTTTTTTTTTTCAGATAAGTTAATATATCTTCTTTTTTTCCACAACTGCCCAAAGGCATTTAAATATCTTTGAGGAGAAAAACAACATGAGAAACCTAAATATTCTCACAATGAGCTATACAAAGAAAGGAGTCCCAAACTTTCCAGAGTATCTTAATGAGGGTTAAAGGTTACTGCTAAATAAAACTGAGGAACAGAAAGGACCAGGATCCTGTTTCCATTTTAATGTGCCTCATGTTTATGTTTTGCTTTCGGCAGGGGAAAGGCTGAAACAATTCCACTTACAAGGAGGTTACAAACAGGCTGAGTGTCGCAGCTGGCTGGAAGAAAAAGTTTGTGCTCCGCAGGGCTAAGGTGAATACGAGTTCACGCAGAACAGACATGTGTTAAGCGCAGGGCTTAGAGCCGACGTTTCTGCTCAAGTCCTTCCCTAAAAATTACAATCTAGGTTGTGGCCTGAATTGCCATTCCTTTAATTTATGTTCAACAGCCACACCACAAAAACATTTACCTTTCATTTTAATTTCATCATTATCAAAGCACAAATGTTATGGAAAAAGGCTCAGTTCCTTGTGTTGTGCCTGCAATTAGTCTAAGATTAAACAGAGGAAGATCCTAAGTTCAAAGAGCCCCAGAGTAGGAAACAATTGCTAAGGCCTCACAACAACATGGTGAACCCTAACCTTCGTTTAATCTCTCTTKATTTCTTAGGCCTCAAAAAATCCTGCTCCTGTTCTGAATTTGATTTGGTAGTTTGGAACTAATGTTTTGATTCTAAAGAATTATTATTGTCTTAAAAGTATATACTGTTCTGCCAACCACAGTCTATTTCTACTCTTTATCCATACAACTATATGAGAAATTAAAATAATAGTGTCTCATATTAAACTATGAAAGTGTATCAATGWGTTCATCTTTAGAGGTATAAGAAAACAAAATCTTCCTGTGTGAAATACAGGACACTTAGATACTTTTTCTAATAATAGTTCTTGCATGAGATACAGCTAAATTCATCTGAACTCAGCTTCTATGCAATGATTTGTGGAATACAGCCACCCTCAGAGATGAAACTCCAGATATTTTGATAAAACATGATATGATACTTAGATTCCTTGACTTGACATTGCATCCTTTTAAGATGGGAATATGATAGATTATCTTAACAAATACAAACAAGGTATCAAWGACAGATGAGGTACCAAAGAAATTATATCAAAGACATTTCAGTGATCACATTTTCTTGGTTAGAAGTTCTAAAATGAATCTCACATTGAGAGAGGTAAAATGCAGCAGCACCCAACTGTGGAAAGCCCTTCTGCCCAGATGCTCCAAAACTACCTGTCCATTAGTTCTCGTTAATGAACAAAGAAATCCATTTTTTTGGAGGATAGTGTGAAACCATATTTATGCAATCAGRTTGGCTTCTTCAAAGCTTACCAAATAAAATATCTTTCAATTCAGGAAAAAATATTTTACTGATGAGAGACTGCCCTACCAGCTATGAAAACTTAATCCTCAGAAGCAGCATTTTTGTCATCAACCAAGAATGCCTTCATTCATTTGATCGTACATCAAGAGATATACACACTACGTAACTGTTTTCTCATAACACTAACATAACATTATTTCTCATAACATAACATTACTAAGTCATATAAAACAGACTGTGGGAACTTTAAAACACTCATTTACACTTAAGAGAGAATACTTTCATTTAAAATCTTTATTCTGGATGGCTCTAAGTGAAACTAATGTGAGTTGCACWGAGCTTACTGTTCTGAAAACAGCCTGAAAGAGGATAGACACAACTGCTTTGCCTGATATAAAAAGAAATTTCTTTACGTATCACAGACAAAAATTTCAGTGGACCAAGACTAAATGTGCTCTCAAGATTTTGATTCATACATACGATGTATCTCAACAAGATACTTCAGCACTACCTATTTCTTTGAAGAGGTTCTCCTGTTCTTGGTACATTGTTTCTACCTTGCCTAGACCAAATTTAAGTTGGTGTGTATTTTTCTCACTGTTCTACTGATACTTTCAGGAACTGACAAATGTCTACTCGCAAGCAGAATGGTCTTGCAGCGCTCTCCTAGAGAACCTTTAAGCGCAGCAGCTTGTCAGAGCCAGAAGCACACTGGTCTTTCCTAGGAGTTTAGCTCTGTGCCCTCAAGGCCGCCGCTSTGATCGGAAAGATCTGTTTTGAGAAGCCTTGTCTGGCCTTGGCGATCTTCAGGAAAGATCTGGACAAAGCTGCAGCAGGGATTCCACCCTCCTTTGCTAGGGAGCTGCTTTTCAGTGAAGCCTCTCAGGCTTGGCTGATCTGGGCTCAGCGTACGTACCCCCTTGGTCGGGCTCTGACCCTGATCCTGGCCCATGGATGGGCTTCCCAGACTGACCTCAGACCTGCCTCATGACTATGACTTACCTCYCTCTGGTGCTGTGGGACAGGACCACTGCCAGCGAGACCACTGCCTCTGCTGGCTTTCTACCTCGCTGGGCTGCTGGCCACCTTCCCTTAGGGAACTTCACCTGCCCTTGATGCTCCCTGATGTAGCAGATGTCTTTTAGCAAAACTATCAGTCTATGCTTGAATTAAGGAATAACTTTTTATTTTTAATTCAGGCCATAAATAGACAGTTTACTTACTTTTTCTTACAATGAAAATGAGTTTTGGACTCCCCTTCCCGTTCATCTCTTAGAGACAATGAGAAAGCTCGGAATCTGCAGTGATAAATTGGACCAAAAGTTAACATCTGAGCTGAATTTGTGAAAAATRCCTACAGAATAGCTCAACAATACATTTTTTGTAACGAAGTTGTAAAGCTAGAGCTCATGCAAAACTGCTGCTTCAGATTCTAGCTCAGAAAGAATAAATATTTCCAGTCATYCTTAAGAGTTTCCTAAAGCCAGAATGAGTAACTCAGTGCCACTCTTTAACAAGGGAGGATGAAACTCTGCTCAGGAGACACTTTTATAACGTTTTTTTCTGGCCAAGCTGCCTCTGTTCTGATCAGGCATTTCCARTCTATTGGAACGAATGGAAATGCCTCTTGGCAGGTCTTTAAGTATTTTCAGAGAACTCAAATTTAACAGATCATTCCATAACCCTGAACAAATGGAAGAAAGTAAAGAGAAACCATTACATTTCAAAATGTAGATTTGGCACAGGTGACATTAATTCAGATGCAAAATTTTTGGACAGACAGACATCCAARTGAAAAGCTTTAGTCATATTTTCACCATCAAGATATATCTGAGTATATATCTGTAYTGGCTGTCGAGAGGACACACTCAAGATCGGCTTTGCCGTCTGTTCAAACATCAAATCCAAACTCAGTGGATTGTACAGTGCCAGTATATCCATACCGTGTTTAATATCCCACCAAACACCACCCAGACAGGCTGCCTCCAATGCCAGTGACAGCCCTTGGGGCGGGCAGAGAATAACGTAGACATATTCAGTGGCACAGATATTTAGTTGGTGAAAACTGTCATAGCCATTAATTTCAATGAATCTCTGACAATTAACCCAGTCTAGGAGCTTCCCAGTGTTGTTTTTGGTATCCTGTCTTGTGGTGCTCAGCAGTTCACCACAAAATCCTGTGAAAACCCTGGAGACAATTCCTCTTTTCTTCACCGAACATGTCATTCTTTGTTCTGTGTTTTTCATAGTTCGCAGTGAAAAAGAGAAAAATACCCTTTCAGCCAGGTTCTAAACTCCTGAAGAAATAACTGACAATGGAAAGGACTGTAGTCACCACAGGGAAAAAGCACTTCTGCTAACACTCCTAAATGTCCCTTAACCATGTACTCCTACTTACTTTGTAATGATTGCATGTTTTCCCTTTGGGCCCACTAAAGTATTTAATTGCAATTACACTCATTTACATAGCAGATGAGGCTAATTGCTGGTATTAGTTACCAAATGTATGCTTGTATTGTGAGGCTAAAAAAATGCCCTACAGAAAAGAAAACGACTATGCCTCTAATTAAGGAGCTATGAGTCAAAGTGAGCTTGTTCAGAGATGTAAATATAGAATCAAGGGCTTTCAGAGTTCTGTAGTGGTTTTTATTATACCAGCAATTCCCATATTCCAGAGATAACACTGGCAGACTTCGTAGCATATACAATGAACTATTCTCATTTTGTCAGAAACAGGGATGACGGGCACTGCATAAAAGACCAGATAGAGAGATCTAGATTTCTAAAATTTTTAATTAGCAATAAATGTAAATGTCCTACTAATAAGGCTCTTTGTGCATTATAGATACACTGAACTTATTCTTTTCAGCAGTCCCATCACCTTTTATTTTGGCTAATTCCCAGGAAAAGTCTTTTTTGACTTTATTCAGACCTCATACAGTTGCTCATCAATGGACTTCATTTTGCATGCAGTTATAGACAAGGACTTTTAAGATAATTTGCTATTAAAGTGAATGTGAGAAGGATCAGGCCCAGTGGAAACCTGGATGAATAAGAATGTGAGGATTTGGCCAAGGATAACATTCCTACTATAAAAATTCTCACTAGAAAATGTATAGAATACTCGTTAGAGGGCCAGTCCCTTCTGGTTGAATGAAGGTTTCGTTAATCTTAGTTAGCTTCAGGAGGTCACAGTGAGAACAGAAGTATGCCCATCAGTATCCCTTGGACAGGGTTGAAAAGCTCCCCATAAACGTTTTAAAAATTAACACTTTATCAAATTGTGCCTTAATTTTTTCCTTCTCCTGGAAGTTTACCAAATCTTGACAGCAGTTAAGCTGTGGGTGTACAGAAGTATTACACACCATATTGACTATTATCATTTTTAGGTAGTTTCCCATTAGCCTACTATGTTTTGCCTACGTTTGAATTAGAAAATATTTTATTTTGGGGGTGGGGAGCAGGAAGCATCTTTTTTTTCTGTGTTTTTGTGTTACCTAAAACACTAGCAATTTGGCTGGGTTCATGATGAGGGCTCCTACCTGTTACGGTAACACAAACGAATACGAAATTAAATGAACATGGATTGTTAAATTAACATGGCCTCTTTCTAGCCTTTCTTGGATTTATATCTCAATTATCCCATCAGTAAATGTAGGAGTCAGCACTGGCTGGAGATAGATTTACCAGGAGAATGAAGGACAGAGAACTTCAAGAGACACCAGAGTCACAGTACAGTGCGAGAGCACCCCTGAGCTCCTTCTCASCCACAGAAAACACAAGGTGCTATAGCGTACACTTTATGAAAGAAACACTTATTTAGATTTCTGCTCATGTTAAAATCATTGCAGACTAATCTCTGAACCTACCACTTCGGCTCCCCACTTGATTACAAATTGTTTCCGCTCCCCATTAAAAAATAATTGCCACTGCCTATAGAAAAATTAGTTCCAATTAAAAAAAAAWWWTTTGCTTTTCTGCTACCTTTCGTATCATATATTATAAACCCTCTGTAATATAAATAGAGCTGATATAAATGAGAATTTTCCCCTTGCTTTACTGGTTTTGTTTTTCCTAGATGCTGCTCTATGCTGGTATTAGATTCACCAGTGTTTGGTTACCTACACAGGTCATTTCACGAAATGAGACTGGCTGCGAGCCACATTATCAGCCTCTCCCTATTTTCTTTCTGAAAAGAAGATGAAAAAAAAAGGTTCAAACCACCCCAAATACATTCCATAGATGCCACGGCCTCTCCCTCCTGAGTGCTGATTCTCGTTAAATATATACCTTTGTAGGACTAATCCCAAATGGTATGATGACAGGGGTCATGTGAGTGTCATTTTTCAAACTTGTGTGAAAATCCATTTCAAGCCATCTTTCCCTCTTATATTTCACCTCATTTCTGGAGCACTCATGCAGCATAATTACTTAGCTAGAGCACAAATGTAAACAGGACATCCTCTCAGATAGGAGATCCCAGCATGTTGAAAAGTATACGCTTTAGTTCTTGCGCAGTTCTGGAAACTATCCCAAGACTTCCACAAAAAGAGACTTGTTTCTGTTAAAGTATAAACTTAGCCCTTAACACAAAGCAAAACCAAACAACATCTGTCCTTGCAGCTGATTGTTTGCTCCGCTCTAGCACAACTATCCTGGCATGACAGCAGCCCCTGCAGGCGACAGCCCTCGCTCACCCTGCGCCCTGAAAGCATCCCCAGCATGAAGAGATGAAARCTCGGCACCAAAACTGCCGTTCCCTTAGGAGGGTTTAGTGACACAGCACTGTCACACCTCTACCGCTACCTTTTTTTTTTTTTCCAATTGCATTTTGCCAAGCCAAACAGAACAAGAAAGATTTCTGTTCTCCAAAATCACAGGTCGCCCTAAACAAACCTGCGGAGATTCCCRGGAGGAAAGTGGCAGAAGTGGAAGAGAGATTTATTTTTCACTCTTCTGTTCCTTTGGAGGAATAAGGATTTCTTCCTAAGATCGGYAATCATTTTAAGGATCATTTGCGTTTTGTCTGCCTACTACAATAAAATCCTGAAAAACGGGCATAAGAGAGACTCTCTAAGGTATACCCTAGTCACCACCCCTGCAGGCACTGGGGGGATTGTGGAAAGCCAAAATTGTCTCTGTCCTGACGGAAACCACGTGTTTTCAGCCAACGGGGCCAGAAAGGAGTCAAACCAGCTGAGTTCTCACAGCTCTCAAACTCCTCAAGGAAGGAGGGTGCTGAAAGAGTGTTAAATCTCCAGTTCTAAAAACTTTTCTTATATTTTCCACAGGTTTGGAACCAGAGCAGTATGTGCTCTAGTCCCCTGYCTGAGTTGCTGTATCCCTAGGTGAACATCAGACTTCCTCCGGTGCGGACCTGCAGGGCAGCAGGCCTCTGTCACAGCCACGGCAAATGTTTTCTCCTACAAGTATCATTACGAATGTAACTCTTTACACTTACAACACAATTTTGCCTTTCTTCCATACTCCTCACACACCATGCAAGAGGGAGACATCCCTCKGTTTCAGTGCTAAATATGAAAATTCACTGATATGATCATTCTAGTTTTCAACTATTAAACTTGTCTTTTTTGATCCCTGTGTGGCTTGTGTAATGGTGCTCTAGGTCACGGTATCCTCCCCCTTTTGTACAGGATTTTTATTCTTAACTCTTCTTGCTTTCTGTCATCACAGAAGTTGTTATTTACTAGCTTTCTTTCAGAGACGAGTTGCATATTGTTTTTCTTCAGGTGTAAAATTTAATGAAATAAAATGCAGTATTTTCAAATGTAAAATAGAGAATAGTTGCTTTAGGATCTGCGACCTGAGATAAGTTTAAGCAGGAAAAAGAGTTCACTGAAACCATAGCCAGGCTCCCATGCAGACTCTCTCCCCAAGAACTTGCTTCAGAGTAGGATGATGCTTTTTTTAAGGGACAAAAATCTTCACTTTCCTTAGAAAAGTATACAGTAGAGGATTTGCATCTAAAAACTTATGGCTTCTAGGCTGACTCCTTACAGACTGTTCCTTTAGTAGGAAGGGCACTGCAAAGAAATTAGAAGCCACAGCTCATAGTTGAAAGAAACAGCCTCAGAAATCTTCTAGCCTCAGAAATAGCCTCAGAAATCTTTGACATCTATTTAGGTTCATCCTCCAGTCACTCCTTTTCTCAACAGTGGCCAAAGAAGTTGGTAATAAATGTCATTAGCTCAATTTCACACCATCTTAAAGGAATGTTGATCGTCTTCATACTGTTACCTTTGTAATGGAAAGAGCTGTCACGAGAGACTCTTCCTCAGCTTGTCCTCTCTATTTGTCCATGCTCAGAAGGAGACCTTACGATTTACAGGGCAGATGAGCTACAGGCTGTAATCTGCAACATATTCACTTCTGTATGAGCTCTGGCTTTATCCATTTCACATTGCTATACTTGCTCTGTGATGTGGAATGAACAGAACAACAAAGAACTAGAAAAAAGTAAAAGATCTGGCACTGGCACCTTGAAACTGGTTGGTAGCCTAAGTAGCACCGTGCTTTTTAATGAGGATTTCTTTTTTGATGTTTAAAATTAGTTGCCTCCCACTTAGACTACTGTGAGGTTTAGCCTAGTTGAAACACTTTTGTATATACTATCGGTAAAGCTACAACACTCTAAATCAACTGCTGTTTTAAAAGTACTGTTTGTGTGAGAAAGAATGAAATAAAAGAGCAATATGATTGATTGCTTGTTTAATCTGAAGAGCCTAATTATTTTAAATTTCATGTTTTTAAGTCCTTTGCATATCTGTCAAGTCTTCATCAAGGGAATTATCCCTGTCACGTCTCTATTATGTTTTTGCTATCATTTTCATTCATTGGATCATCAAAAATTGGATGCACAGCGAAGAGCACTAGTAACATCTGAACACCTCTGAATTAGCAGAAGAAGCATATCCATTTTGGGTCTATGTCAAACATGTGAAAGCTGGAAGTGAAAGGACCTTTCCTTGAGAACGCCTGCAGAAATCACTTGCAACCAATAACCCTGAGAGACAAGAGAGCACTAGGGTAGCCTCCTAGARAGTGTAGCACTATGTGTAGAGAGGGCTGTAGGCAGGCAGCCAGGGGACACAGTGATTCAGATATCCCTCTTGCAACTTCCACCTGCAGAACTTCTGTGGAACTTGCTGATTAGAAGTGCTTTTCTGTTGTACATCTCCTCAGGAGGACGGCTGTGGAAATGTCCCCTCCCCTCTGCAAAATGAATCACCACTGGATAGAGTGGGTGTAACCGTTTGTACATCTCTTATCATACTAAGGATGTGCTAAAATCTTGACCTGCAAAGCACGGGACCACCCAAGCACCCTTTCAGCAGTTATGACTCAGTTTTGATTGATTTGGGGAGGTTCCCTCTGTAGTATGTTCACTCTTGAAGGAGATGAAGAAAGGTCATATATTTCTCTTTTTTGTCTAGAAATGGGAGGAGGGGATCAAATATGTCAATTGTTAAAAGCTCTTAACGATGGGTGTGATAGCTCAAGACAAGCCTCCTAGATGCCCTACTTAGGCAATGCCTGAGAAGCACACGGAGTGATGCATGGTAAACTAACTTGAGAGGAAGCTTACAGACTCAAAAATGGGAAGCAGAGAAGAGGTCACATGTGGAGCTGAGGAAGGAAAGTCAAGTCTTCGCAAGAAGTACTTGGATGTCTAGACGATTTCCCTTCAGTGCAATCTTCCAGACAGGCAACTTTTGTGGACTCTAAATCCTCTTCTTTGCCTGCCAAAAATTTCCTATTTGGACAGCAGCATCCAAGCCAGACAAAAGCTTTCTGCTTTGGCCAAAGATATTGACTTAACCTCGTGAAAATGGAACTATTGGAGACTCTACCGTGAACAATAACCTGGAACAAAAGCTAACACTATTTCGGTTGTGCTCTCCCCTTAAATGGCCATGAGGATTGCTGATCATAACAGATAATTTTTTTTCCAAAAAAACAGAATAGAATCTGTTTTATAAACAAGTTCTGATTTGAAAGGCAGGAACACAGTCCCTGAAAAATTCTTGTCTTATGTAATAATTCTGTTTGCATCCATAGATATAATAAGTAAATCATAGCTGCTTGTAAGAAGTAGTCTGAACCTAGAATTTAGAATATTTCAGTACAACATATGCTCAGAGAAAAAAAGAAAARTATTTAAATTTCTCCAAGATCTAGATGATCATACAGTCAGCTAAAAGAAATATGGCAAACAAGTACCTGATTAGTGTCTTCTGATGCTTCCCAGCAATATTAATTACATYGCTTTATAGAGTTGAGTTTTTATACCAGTGGCTAAAAGGTATATTTAGTATACATCACGGTATATTTGAAGAAAACCAGAGGGTCTGTTTTCCCTTTAAGAAACAAATTTAGAAGTTAAGTGTCCAGAGAGTTACTCCTTAGTCCTCCTGGTAGGAATATGTGAGAAGTTTTAATATGAGTATTTTAAAAGGAAATCAAGATTCATTAAGAATTTGGTATGTACAAAGCCAGCTTATCACAAGACCAAAATTAAAAAATATGCTAGGCTAGCATGCAGTGGGAGCAGGGTTTACAAAAGTTACAAGTGCTCAGAGAGTTGACAAGAGTTGGGTATTTCCTATAAATGTAGAGCAGGTTCCCAAGTAGAATGATATTGCAAACATACTGTCTTGAAAATTGGAAATTGGAAAATTGGAAAATGTAAACCTTTTAGGCGATTAACTCCTAAGAGATGTCAAGGATCATTAAGTCAAAAGCAACCTCCTACAGTGTTTAAGAATACATGACTACACCAGCTTTTTCTCTTAACTGCACCCACTCCACACTCATCTTGCAGCAGAGGTTTGTGCAAGGAGGCCACTGGGATCTGTGAATGCCTAATCTTTGTCTTTGGCCTCTACAGCCAGTTGGGTACTCCAGAAAAAATCTACCTGTACTGAATTTCTTCAGAGTTGCCGGTCTACAGCCAAAGCATTTAACTAAGAGCTTTGACAGATGGGCTCTGGCAAATCTTTTTGTATTGGCAGAAGGTTTACCCACGGCTGATGGCACTGTTCTTTGCCCGAGGTTACAGCCCCTGTAGAAGTGGTAGCAGAAAGCGATATGTACCCACAGCTCAGCCTGTGTTCATGGCCCAAGTCAGGTTGTTAGTTCTGAACTACCTTCTCTGATTGCTTTGCTWAGGCATGAACATTTATTTCCTTCTCCTAATACCTTCAGTCCCTAAACTTCAACAGATATAGAGGAGAGGCAGCCAGGGATGATGATATAGAAGCTATCAAAGCAAAAAATTGCCTGAGCAAGTCTGACAAAGCCCCAAGACCAAGTTCAGATACATTTGCTGTCTGGGGTTTACAAGTACCTCCTGCAGCGTCAAGGGGATGGACTTCTGCAATCTGATAGTGCTTCTGTGTGTCTGTCGCCACATTCGTTCACGCAATGCAGTAAATAAGGTTACCTTAAGGGAAAGATACTCCATGTGCTACATTGCCTTTCCCCTTCTCCTGCTGACTGGTGAGAAGGAGAGAGAAAGAGAAAGGCCTATTGAAAGAGTATATATTACTATATATACGCAGTGTTATGTAATAGTTTTGGTAACTTCCTTGCCCAGGAGATCAGGAGTGCTGCACTGGTTTCCTAGGTTTACTTGAAAAAGGGAGGTGGGGGGGGGAAGGTAATTTCCAAAGTGGTCCCAGGATTCTCAGGGGACATTATCTTAAATTATATGTATATCCATGCATCCATATAGGCTATAATTTTTAAACTATTCTGTTCCGTAGCCCATTGGCGGGCGGAAGGAAGGAAAAAGATCAGTGGAATGTTTAAATAGTTTCTTGTTTTTCACTCACAGGACAGATGGTGTGCAAGTTAATGAAAAATAAAACACCGATTGACATTGTATAGCAGCTGCGTAGAGAATCAGCTATAGGAAGAAGTGTGGCCCACTGGATAGGCTGTTTTACTAGAAATGAGGGAACTTAGGGTCTAAGCCTGATTTCCAATTCCCAAAATGCATACGCTTTGGTAAGACAAGTCTCTGTTCCTCAGTTTCTTCATCTGTAGAATAAGAATAATGAGATATGCATTACTTTATGAAGAGAACGACAGAGAGAAATTAGATATGAGAATTTCATTTTATGGGTAATGTATAGCCCATTAAAAACACAAAATATATTACTTCATTAACAAGTGATAACCGTACTTGTATGAATAAAATTGGGCTTTTTCACTATATAGTGTTCATTCTGCTCTAGAAATTTCCTTTTTCAGTTACCAGAATTACTATGCAGAGATGCTGTTAACAAGCTCATGAGAAGATTTTACTCACAGCTGCAATCAAATGAGGTTCAGAAAGTTCAAGGTATAGCCATGAAACAAGAAGAGTCATGAGTTATTTCGCATGTCCTGGGAAGAGCTTTGTATTTTTTTTTTTTTTTCCAGAAGGCCAAGTGTTTCCTCTTTACCTATTTTTGGTCTCCAAAAACTCCTTATGCGATGTGGTTGACTCTCTTTCTTTTTCTTTTTCTTTTTCCTTTTTTTAAGTGCTTTCCTAGCAGTGTTGTCCTCAGCTTAAATCATTATGTACCACCCTTTTCTGCTTATAAAAATATTCTTTATTCCTCCCTTTGCCTTTGCCTTTACCTTCTCTCTCCATTTCTCTCTTTCCCTCTACCCCGCCTCGCTTCACCTCTCCTGTCTCTCYTTTTCTTTCTTCCTTGCTTTTTGTAGTGACTTAGTCACTGTCTTGAACCCCGAGGAAGAGTTCATATAATCACTATGATAACAACTTAGTCTGGAAAGAAACATTTGACTTTTTACTTAAGATAAGTCAAAACACAATAAAATTGATGTGATTTATGTCAGTTTGCAAGGGTTTAGGGCTAGCTGCAGGGTTACCTTGATTTTGACCTGTTACAATTTTTGAAATCAGAGCAGGAAGCATCTCTCTCACAGCCGCGGCAGTTTTTTCCTATCAGGCCCTTACATTAAATTTTCAAAGTAGCACCGAAGATAACATTGTGCCTCTCTCGAGGCTTTGGAGGCTATCAGCTCTGAAAGCAAGCACGGGCAAGTTTAGAGGKGCAACGATCGCATTCCGACTGCTGCCCCTTTGATGTGCCGGATCTTCTGTTTATCCGCCCTATCTGTGAAGGTGGGGAGGAAACGTGCCTGTGACATGATTCAAGGTGGTAGATATCAAAGAATAAGAGATTTCCCTCTGCATCCTCTCTTCTCGGTAAGTGACTTTGGGACTGATTCTTTCCTGCCTCTGTGGAGAYTTACACCTGAAGAAAAACCACCTGTGCAATAGCGTTCTCAATCAATAGCACTKTGTATTTATTTTACTTAGTACAGCTTTTTCCTGTGCTTATTAATGTAGGGAAACAGTTCATATTCCCTGAATATAGTAGTTAGGTATGATAYTGAGGCATAGGGAATTTCTATTCCGTAAATTAAATGCATACTGACTAACTTGTCTAGTATGTCAGTGGCATGAAGGGACATGATACCTTGCTACAATATTAATGTTAAAACGTAGGACAGGATATACGTCTTCTTYAATATATTGCTCTATGAAATAATTCTATCACATATCATATTATCAATATTTAAGAGTGCCTAAGAATATAAATGTTACTGGCCATATACGTAGCTGAGATTTGTAAAGTACATGTGATGTTAGATCAGTTGACATAAACAACTAAAGGAAACTTGTTTACTGTTGCAGTAGTTGTGGAAGTGATGAAGTGGTGCAAATGCACTGTTTATCAGACTGAATATGTTAAAAGTTATGATTGTACAGGAACATTTCTCAGCTAAATGGCATGTGTTGGAGAAAACACAGCACCAAACAACAAAGAAAGGAATATATTTTGCTCCATCACCCTTTTTCTTCTCTCTTTTTTTTTTCTTTTGAACTAGATCCCCAATGTAGCTTTGAGGATATTTTATTTATGTGCCTGCTAGCTCTGGTCCCACAAACCCATTCATCATTTCCTGCCTTGCCTCATCCGCTGTAAATGAATGACCCCTCCTGCAACTTTCTGAAGTCTGTTTGCCATTATGTAGATTAACGCAATAAATATGCATATGTATGTATGTGTGTCTGTAAAAAAATACATTTATGGAGTATGCTATGTTATGTCCCACAGCCAGCTTTATCTAGAATTAATAATTTAGCATTCAGTAAATAAAATGATTCTCCAGTGCTACAAGGAAATGTTATGTCTGTGTCCTATTAACAGTTGTATCCATTTTTTACTTAAATGCTATAAAGTAGATACTAACTTACACTGCCTTTTGGATGCAGTAATTCAAATGAGATTCATAGCTTAATGTTGCATGCATATTCCCACCACTTGTACATGATGAGATTAGAAAGTCTGAGATAAAGTAGTAGACCTGAATTGCTTAGGTCTCTTCATTATGATTTTTGTGATAAGCCAATCATGTCCAATTTCAAGAATTTGTATCTTACAGTTGAATGTTTTGTCAATATTTATGTGAAAAAAGACTAGAAGATTTTGAAAAGAGTGAACAAACGGGCTGTGAAACAAATTCCATAACAAATCATTTTCACAATTAAATGAATATTGAGGGAAAGTTTAATCAAATGGCCTGCAATATCACATAGCCTGACTACACAAGCAAAGGGAAATTCTGACTTGAGCCACTCTCTGGCTTGAGTGGAATAAGTCTATGTTCTATGCATTTAATATAGAAATGAATATTTTCAGGATCAGGCTCATATTTGAAAGCTGTTTAATTTGTCGGCTGGTGAGCAGTATGTTCATCTATCAACACATGCAAGCAAATAGGGTAGATTCCTGCCAGTCTTCTAAGTCTTATCAGTTTTAGTTACAGAAATAACAAGCAACAATAACAGAAAAGCTCCCAAAGAGTCTGTTTTTAAAAGATTTTGTCTTTACAAGTCCTTCACATTTCTGCTTGCAACACTGTCATTAAGGTTTGATTCTGTGGATATCTTCAGTATCTAGAATCAGGAGTTTAAAGACTAAAAAGCAGCCAGGAATTTATGAATTGAAAGGAAAGAGTGGCACAGTATGAGAACTAAACAGAGTTTAAAAAAAATCAAAGAAGAATCTCTTAACAATTTCAGCTGCTTATGTCTACTCGAGAAAGCCAGTCCTTTGCTCTCAGTTTTGATAAGCAGTCTTCCTCACTGATGAGGCTATAAGATGATAATGTCATTCAATAAGTTTCACGCCCTTTCCTGCTATTTGTCCCATGCAGGAAACTAAGGGTTTTCTTGTCGTGTGGACACAGAGGAAATATCCAGCAACCAAATACTGACCCTTGCATGCAAACAGGTCCATATCCTCTTTCCGCCTGACAACTTCCTTCCTGCCTGCTAGGAACAAATCTACTCTTCATTTTTCCGGAGTTCTTTAAACAGGCTACTCAGAATGCCCTTGGGTAGAGACAAACATTTTATTAATGTAAACTTCGTCTAACAGCTGGATACTCAGGGCAGCCAGGCCCAAATTTACAGTAGATAATTGTTTGCTTCTTTTAACTGTGGTGTTGCTGCAGCTGAGTCAGTAAATGCTCTGTGCCAGGGACTAACATAAAGAGTTTACTGAGATGTTTGGCCTCAATTTAACTAAGAAATATTTGCATTTCTGACATTTTTGTGAGAGTTTTTGTTGAATAATTTTGTGGTATAAAATTCCATTGCCAAAGACACTTAAAATATCATTTATTTACATGAATACAACACTTCTGTCATCATGGCCAAACTGAGTGGCTTTAAATACACAACACCAACAACAAGAAGTAGTATTTGGTTTCATGCTGTTTGAGTAGATTGGGGTTTAGCTCTAAGCCTCRTACTAAGAGTTAAATTTAGCTGCAAAATCCAAGAACAACACAGGGAGGGAACTGACTGTGAGACTCACTGCTACTGTCACGTTCCCATCTTGCTCCTGCAAGAACTGTCTTATTTGGAGCTCTGACAAAAGTGAGAAGGGACAGAAAATTCAATCCCACTCAGCCACGGGTTCCTGTGGCCGAACCAACGGTCTGTGTATTCTCTTCTTCCCTTACGTCGAAGGTATGAGTACTAGGCAGGACTCCTTTCRTAAGGGATTAATCTTTGTGTAGTTTTAGCTACCAAAATCTTTTGAACATTGTGACTCCCTCTTTGCCCAAAGGACAGAACTCAGAGAACAATTCGTTGTATCTGTCTTTCAACTGAGGAGGAGAGCAGATAGCTAGCGTATGGCTAGATGACTAAACTTAGGTAAGATGAATCTTCTTATTCTGTCTTCCTTGGTATTTGTTCCCTATACCACCACAAACTCCATTTTGATACATCCCTAGCAGAAAGTATCTTTCAGTAGAATTTGTACATTTGTAAGTGTGTTAGAAGATGGGGCCGATGTCTTATTTATTCCCATTTAAGAGAGCAACTAAGTGGGATTTGGTGGAGTCACAAACTTATGCTTAAGGTCAGAAGCAGACCCCTTCTCTATGGAAAGATGGGTAGTGGGATCCATCATTACGCTGCAGTTTTCCAACATGTTGCAGTGTGGCTATGAGCAATGCCTGCAGTGAGGAAATTCTAGAATTTGCCCTACAGTCTCTGAGAATATGTCCTTGTGTGGTAGGGCTGTTAGTCYGAAAGAATTCCAAAACATCATCGTGGATGAATACTGGCCAGGGGTGAGAGAAGGTGAGGAAGGGGGCAGAGAGAAAGAAAGAGAGAAAGAGAAAAAAAGAGAAACAGAGGAATGCAGTATTCAAAAGTAGAGGCAATTCATGCATAATGAAAGAACAAATKAATGGTATATAAAGTAGCTGATTAACTGCATATTAATAAATATATTTTATATGATGGTTGTTAGAAACAATATATTTATTAATTGGACTTTACAAGTATTTATAACAATTTTTAATTAAATCACATATATCAGGCCTAGCAAATATTTGTGAATAGAACCTTAATATAAATAGAGCCTCTATTTTAAAGGACAGCAATCACCCTGTATAAGTATATCCTTCTTCTGACACTCATTGTTAATGTCTCCTATAGTTTAATCTAAATTTAGGACACCTTATTCTGTATTGAATTATGAATAAATAGATAAAATTATGGAAAATTTATATATTGAAATGTATAAATCAGTTATCCATAAGACAACCTACTGCTTTTACAAATGCAGTTACAGCAGTATTATACTTCAATTATTTGCCTTGATGAGCATTAAAAATTTTCAAAATTTTCAGAAATTTGAAAGTGAAATAGATGAGCATTTTTGCATTCTGAGGTCACCCATAGTAAGGATTATTTACATAACCTTTATTAAATTTCTTTGAGAATCTTTACTCTTACAAATAATTACCATTGAATACTTTTATTGGTTTCCATTCTAGTTTCTACAAATTTATAGCAAATATCAGATGAGCTATTTGGCAACGAAACATAGAGACTAAATTTTTCCTAATGTGACATTTCAGTGTTTTACTTTCCTTAACACTGCCTGAATTTTATTAGTTATTTCAAATAAATAAATGAATGATTTTCAAGTTCCTGAGTGCACCAATAGACCTCWATGGCCCTGACCAGCCTCCCTGGGGGCCCAGGACCCCGTTTCAGCTCAGCTGGGGCCATCAGTCCCTGCCTGAGCTACGTCCCAGGGGTGCCAGTCTCCAGYCCTGCCTTTGGCCCTGTCTCCTGGATGAGCTTTGSACCCCTGCTCCTGTCTTCTCTCCATCCTTGCCTCCAGACCCATCTTCTTTCACTCCTGACTGGAGCCCCTGGTTGGACCCTGGACCTGGTGCATCCCCTCGCTGCACCCAGGGCTGTTGATGGTTGGACCCTGGACCTGGTGCATCCCCTCGCTGCACCCGGGGCTGTCGATGGTTGGACCCTGGACCTGGTGCATCCCCTCGCTGCACCCGGGGCTGTCGATGGGCCCCATTGCCAGCGCCCGGCTCTGCCCGTGGCATCCCGACCCCATGGGATGGCACCGCTGGTGAGGGCACTGTAGGCCTTAGCCTGGGGTCACCCTTGGCTCCTGGCTCCCCATCCCTTACCTCTCCTTGACAAAGGTTTTGAAAATGCGGTGACTGGAAGGAGGTAAAGATAGAAAGAGCAATGTATATTAATGAATAAGAACATTCAGCAGAACTAGAATGTGGCAAAATAGAAAAACAGTATTTTCTACTTGCTTTTTTASAACTAGGCTGTGGAACTCACTACCATAGGAAATTGTTAAATTAAAGAAGTGGACAATGGTATGAATAATAAGAATTTAAGATATATAGTTGTTACTTTAAAAAGCAGTATTTAATGTAAGTTTTCAGGTTTTTAAATAACRTCTGTATGAGACCTAACATCCTTCTGGTGCATAAAGTTCTTGTTCTTTCATATGAAAGATAAAACACCACAAATAGCCGCCTGAACTGAACAGGCTCTAAATCTGGGCTATTATAACAATTACTATGTCTTAYGGTTTTTAGTAGGTGCTTTCTAGCAAGAAGATAATGAAGGCTAAATTGTTCTTTCAGGTATGGCTGAGTAATTTTAAACAACCTCCCAGGCTAAAACACTACCCTTACATCAGGTTAACCCACATTCCTTAGTGTGATAGTTATGGTGTCAAATTCTACTTCATGTACACTAGTATGCACATAAAGTAATTCTAATAACTCATAGTAGGCATATTTAAACCTTAAAACCCACACTTTAAATTTTGCCTGTAGTTGCTTTCCAGGTTCAAATTTTCCTGAATGTAAAGGAAATCTGTTTGCCCTTGTTCCCCTGCTCTGTGTAGGAGTTCCTAGGAGAAGCCTGTCTGCTTGATTCTGATGCAGGATGGGAGRGGAATAATGTTGTTTTGGCATTTGATTCTCTCTTTTATCCTCATTCGTTTTTAGGCAACATAGTCAATCTGAACTTTGGGAGGTAGGGAATAACCRTGGCAGACAGCTCTAAACAGATAAGGATAAGAACTTAAAGAAATTATTTCTAGCRTGCTAAATCCTTATTTCCAGCATGGTTGTATGTATAAGGATTTCCAAGTGAACATCATGTGTCAGTACCATTGAGTTTCTGCAACAGACTGAGATTAAGTCAAGTTTGCAAGCTATATTGACCTCTCCGAGGAGACATAGCGGATCCTCTCATCTTCCTGCATTTAACTATACCCTGAGTAACTCAGAGGTTTTTGTGTTGCCGCATTTTCTGAGTAATGCGCTGGACAGAATGATGGTGGAGTAACAGGCTAACGGCACATCTGCCCAGGTTTCGCAGAGGGAAGAGCTGTTAATCATCATGCTGCAAGTACCAGGGGCAAAATCCTGACCCCACTGAACCCAGTGGCAAAGTTCTCATTAATAGGATCAGGATTTGTCCTCAGCTGTTTATACATTGCTGCTTACATCAATCTCATCAAAAGACAGGTCGATCGTGTTTGAAATGTGTTTTCTTTGTTCCCTTAAGATCCACGAACAAAAGCCTGTGCAGGCTGTGGAATCTGGCTAGAAAGCAATCAACAATTTTGACTCAAGTCTGCTTGTCCTGCAAAATGTACATTTGAAGATATTAAAAATAGACTCCAAAAGGCAATGCTACTCATAGATTATTTAACAGTACCTCATTTTTTCCGTGTGTATTTTCCATCTTCTCATTCTGCTGTTTCTTAGTGTTCTAAATAATCTTTCTTAGTGKTGTTACTGCTGCAGTCAGCAAACTTTATACCACTGTAAAACTACCAGSCACAATAAGACCTGTTGGAATAAAACTATCAAATCAAACTTACATTTTCTACAGGAATCTAAAAATGTTAATATTTTTACATGTATATCCATATAGCTAAAGCTTAGTATTTTTCTTTTGCTTGTATACACTACTCAAACAGAGACAATTTCGGAGGGAAATCAGACTGAGATATGGTTGAAGGTTTTTCTCAAAACAATAGCAACCATCAAAAAAAGAACACTTTTTACTTGAATATATGTAGAGGCCAAATTATTATAAGTTCTATATATATTATAAATTCTATTATATATTATAAAATCTTCATAATTTTATTGTGAGACTGTATCTGAAGTATAATTTATGAACAAAGACCCAGCTATTTAAAAATATTGCACTGTCTCTGAATCAAGCTGGTAGGAAGATACCTAATTGTTGCCAAGGGCCTTTTTTTCTTTTATGTCTGTAAAGGGAAAGGCATAATGGCAATAAAACCTAATAGTTAGCGTTTCTGCTAGAATAGGAGGTTAGTACCATCGTTCTGCCTTCAGTTCCCTCCACTCTTTCAGTTGCATATGATAACCTTCAATTCCTGTCTAAATTGGTTTTGCATTTAAACAGCTGTTGACTTTCACCATAGAGGTGGTTGCATTTTAGCATTAATCTCTGGAACCTTTCAGGTGAATGTAATGTCTATATACATCTATTGCTACTCATCACTATCACTTTATCTCTTATGAACAGTAAAAACTGTTAATATTTATGTTGTGCTTGTGCTTGAGGAATCAGTCAGATTATGGCAACAGTAAAATAATATAGATAGTAAGTACATAGCTGTTACTCAAACAAAGTGTAGCTCAAATAACATATTCAAAAATCTGTTGTTTTCATGATACCTCTATGCACTTTGTGACAGTAGAAGAACAAAATTAACATGTATTTTGCTATTTATAAAGTAAAGAAATACAGTGTATAGAAAAGGGATGCAATAATCTCTTCTGTCCAGTTTGAGAGTATGCTCACAATTGTTGAAACATACTCTGGGATTTAGTGTTCAGGAGAAAATCTTTGATTGATTGTAGAAGGTTTTATATGTGCTCCAGGAGGAAAAATTTTTTAAAGCCTAACTTTTTAATTTAGGCTTAGCACTGCACTGGCAACATCACTACATTTTAATGTTATATAAACAATATTTAATGGAAGAAAATACAAGACAGAAGAAGAAGTGTATTCTGCAGTCTGTACCGTGTGGTAGTCCTGGACAGTGCAACTATGAACTTTTAAAACAAAACTGTAAATCACTGAGTGTTATACATGAATGAAACAATTTATAAGTGAAAATATCACTAAAAATAAATTGCTCTCTTGAAGCAGAAGAAATTAAATTCTCTTTGTTCAATTTTACGTTTCACATCATTCCTAGAACTGCAGATTGAGTATGCAAGTCTCGATTCCACAATTCCACTTTGTAATTCTGGTACTATTATTGTTGATTTTAATACACTACCCACTGGCATAAGCCCCAAGTTAAGGCAGTGCTTTATGCTAGTCTACTGTCTTTCTATTTGATCAAGTCCTAGCTGTCATCATCATTCTACCCTTGCGTATATACACACTGCCCAAAACAAGTTTCTTAATTCGGACTYCATCCTTTCATCTTAAACAACGCAGCTTTCTTCCTTCTGACCTTCTTCACATCCATGCTTGTCTCATGTATCAATAGAGAACGTAGATGTTAAACGTTTCAAKTACTCTGACTGCCTCGCTATTTTTAATACATCTGTTGGCTGCTGCATTATGTTGAATGTATCTATGTATGTGTATATTATGTATGTATTCCTTGTTTTYAAGGACTTTCGTACTTTGACATTTCTCCCCTTTTATCTACGGTAGATCCCCAAGACCATTAGGATACTTCTGCAGTGCTTTCCCAAGGACTTAAGTTTTCCTTGATGCACCGCTAAGAAATTAGTCCTATGATACAGCCAGAATTAGTAGCAGGTAGAAATAATTTGTGGCTTTTTTAGCCACCAGCAGAAGAATCAAAATTTGAATAAAATTGTTTCCCTTTTCCTCACTATTACTGTTTGACAGTCTRCTGTTGGGCATTTTCTTGGACATATAAATGGACTTAACCTAGTTATGAGCAACTTCGAGGTTTATAAATGTAAAAACACTTCACATTCCCTAAAAAATACTAATTATTTAGTTGTGAATCCAGTGACTAATACTGAATCAAGATCACAATATGGTTTGAATGGTAAAGGCTTGCAGGAGTGACCAAAAGTAGTAATAAAGTTTTTTAAAAAATAACTGGCAAACAGAAACATTTCAGTGATAAATATAACAATTTTAAATTCARCTTACTGAAATTTGATAGATGTGAACTTCTGTATAGACTTTGTTTATAATGATCAGTTAGCATTTTTTAATTCCTCTTGAACTAAAAAAAAATGAAGACCTGAATTGCACTGATAAAGAATTGATTTCTGGCACATAAGCAAAACTGTTGAATCTAATTATGTCATCCATAAAAATAAACATCCATAAACAATGAGCATCCATTTCAATACATTCTCTGCACTGCTTAGGTCGTGAAGCCAATCATAAACATTAATTGAAACAAAACATCCCTTGGGTAAATCAAAGGAAGTACCACTGAAATAACATAAGCAGCAGAAGAAAGCTTGGAGTGTTTCCACATTAGTGTCTGATTATGTGGAACAATGTCAAGAACTCAATAGCATAGTTGTCCAACTAGTGCTTCTGGCCAATTTTCTTCTCTCAAAAAGCTTTAAATGTAACTGGAACAATTGACATATAAGAAAATTCAGCACTTTGCAAGAATCGAGTCCTTCATTCATCTTAGAGATTAGATAACCTTTAGAGACTTCCAGAGATAACAGGAAATTCCATACAGTCATGTTTAACAGACTGTTATACAGCGACAGAACTGCCAGAAAAGGAGAGCAGGGACCCTGAGGAATGCTYTGGGGCTGCAGCCTGAGACCCACTGTCAGTAGCCATGCAGAAACTGGTACTGGCACCATACTGTTTCTTCCCAGCTGTGGAACTCTGCAGATATCACAGGTATTCTCAGCCTGTCTGTCTTTCTGTACAGCCAGCGTGCCAGCTGCAGCTCAACAGCTATTAGCAGCTCTGAAGCATGACTTTCGACTAGCTGGTGTCTTATCAGAGTGTTTAGCCTATACTTTCTGTGAATGAGAAGAGAYGGTTTGGGATCACAAGGAGAAGATTAAGGTTCACATTTGGTCACATGGATCCCCTTTTGCATGAGCAATTATCAGATAGCGGCAGACAAGAAGTGGCAGAAGCCATGAAGCACCGTGTTCTGGTGACACAAGCAATCATCCAGCTACGTTGGTCCTGGTAGCTGAATACATACTACATGAATACACTGAAACCTGATCAGTGTGAGAAGATCTGTGCTTATATCTGTCCCTTCATTCCCGGCTGTTCGGACATCTTATTCATGAGAAGCATAAGCTCTTGAAGGAATCTTATCTGCTAAATATGTCTGATTTAATTTTTGACGAAGATATCTTCAACTTCTTAGGCATGCTGACGCTAACCGTTCATGACTGACTACTAATCTAGCTGTCAAGATAAGCAGGGGTAGCCTACAGTGCCATTATAGAAACCCACAAAGATAAATCCTGTTTTCTTAAGCATGTAAGTGGAAGTGGCTGGTAGGAATGTTTTTAGACATAGGGTAGAGTGCAGTCAGAAATAGCAGCGCCTATGTCTGCTCACCTTTCACATCAGTATCTTTTTCTGAAGGGGTTTATGAATTATCAGCAGAATTCTTTAGAAGAATCACACTTTCAGACAAGAGATTTATTACCCAGCAGGAGTTTTCTATATGCAAAGATTCCTTTAACTTGCACTGCTTCACAAGGATGTCTGGTGAAAGAATGATCATTTTAATCTGCTGTAAGAGTTTCRTAGAAATAAAAGAGAAAAGACATTTCAAAGGGAAATGGCTGAAGTAATGCCCCTATAGCCTTTAGAGTAATGTTTCTCCCTTTTAGGGATAATATTTCCAAGATATATGTCCCAGAAAGAGAAGTAGTGTTGGATATGTGTCCCTTTGTTGATGATTTGTGTCATCTAGAAAGATTTGAATGAATCTGATCTTTTGTATTCAAGATGTGTTAATTCATCCTTAACATASAGTGTTTAAGCAATTTATTCCTACAGTTTCTTTCTTTCTCAATAACTTTAATAAATTATAAAATAAAAAGGAAAAAAATAAAAATGAAATTCTAAAATAAAAATGAAAAATAATTAGCCTGATGTGTCACAGGTTTCCTGAAGAAGCTTGAAAAATCAACAACGTAAAAGTACTAGGAATTTGCTTTATAAAATGTATTTCTTTTTTCMGCTCCTGTTATAGAAAAAAATTCAGTATCATCTGTTTGTCTCAGAGTCCTATGCCGGTAACATCCATATCCTTCACTAATACATCAAGTTGTTCATCTTTCGGTGTGATAGGAGGTACAGTTTATTTTTCCTAACTTTGTTAAACCTATGAATCTAAAGAAAGTATTCCTGCAAACTGCAAATTACGGGGTTAGCTTCATCCCAGCTGCCGGTGAGGGTGGCTGCTGCCCTTGCAGCCGTCACGCAGTACCTGTGTTTGGCAAGCGTAAGAGTTTCCAAGACACCCTGGAACGTTCATTGGGCCCACGCAAGCTCAAGCTTCTGAACTGAACCGCAAAGATCATTTCTCCTCTGTCTTCTAGTTRCTAAGATTGCATAGATACAGAATGTTTCAAATGGAAACAGATGAGACGAGAAYGGAATTCTTTGTAACCAGTCCTTAAGTGTGGTCAAAATTTGTTCTTTCTTAATGAAAGTGATTATTCGTTGGTATACAGGTGGACAATATTATTGGTATTTCAAATCATATTTTTATATTCAGGTTGCTACAATTTGACAAATGCTCAAAAATCTCAAACTGTTTTTCAACTATCGATGAAAGTTTTATGTTACCTGGCTAATATATTATAAATCACCTTACTAAGATAAGTTAAACAAGTAGCATCTTTTGTTGGTTGATACCTGAAGGTCAAAATACTCATAAAGGTAGAATGATTCAARATACGCTGTCAGAGCACCTCTGATTGATCTCAAAGGCAGCAAGTATCTGTTCCAAAATTCTACTTCATAATGCGGATAGGAGATTTTTGGACATTATGGTGGGCACCTTTATCACACATTTTATGAGTATAACAGTGCAATCACAGTCTTGTCTTATAACATCGAAAGCATGCAACTAAAAAAAATGCAGCAGCTAAAACACCACCACACGGCAGGGTGAACGTTGTTTGGTCATTGCTGTGTTCCTTCAGTTTTTAAATAACTACCATTACATTTATTTCCAATAAATAATTTTAACTCATTTTGAAGAAAGTATACAGCAGCTAAAAAGAAATTTTGTTTATTTGAGATTATAAATAATCTCAAAAAGATACATATGAGCCTTTCATAGTAAATCAATAAAATAGAAAGATATAGATGTATTATTCAATTTTAAAAATTTATTTGATGTTATACTAGCTCAAGTCATTCAAATCAAATTCCACAAATTTTYCTATGTTATCATTGTCCAGATGTACATTTTTAAACTTGCCTTCTCAGCTTGGCGTATTTCACTATTTAACACACATYGACACTACTTTAAGTCAGTCTTGAAAGAATGATGTTACCAGTAATTTACAAAGAAGCCCTATTTTTTTCTTAATTTTTTGTCAACATTAACAAGTAATAGAGCAAAAGAGACACAATTATATTGAAGTGGACATTAAGTCTATGCAGATCTCATGTTACTTATCACAACCGTTTGCCTGAAATAGTAGAAGATGTGAAAATTAGCAAGTGAGATCAACTACTGGTCAATCAGCTGCTGTGTTTGAAAGTAGCAACATTTGCAGAATTCTACCCCAGCAGTTTGTTATACTGACCATATTTTGAGAGCAAAGATTACTTCTTGCATGGTATCTCTTGAAAAAAAAATGTATATGTATACGTACACTTGTACAATTCTTTAACAGGTATAACTTGGTTCAAGCAAAAATCTTARTAAGAAGATAAAGGGTAAGAATATAGCAGTCTTYGGCTTACTTTTCTTGTATTTGTGTWATATTTATCAATCCTTACAAAAGTTCTCCATCTCTTGTTTTTGGATCTGAGCACTTGAAATTTTACCTAGAGAATGCTAATCAAAGTATGATTGTATCATCTAATTCTACTGTTCTCATTAAGAAACCTTTCTCATCATTGTACAAATCCCTGTTGTCAGAGATTGACTCAAACTGACAGTGGAATAAATAATTGCCCTAGGTTAAAAGACGGTACTCAGAATTTCATTTCCTAGATTAAATAAATTATCTTTAGCTTCTTTATGTATATAACTACACAACTTTAGGAACAATAAGAATTTTTTACATTCAAAATGATCACAACATATGATTTCAAATTCATTTTGTATTTAAATAGAGCAACTTTCTTCAAGTAAACATTTCATAAGAACCTTTCATGCATGCACTTAAAGTACATGTCATATCTGGACTAACATAACAGAGTGTTATGAGCTATTAAATTAATGAGTCGTGTACTGAAGAAGAGGTAYGTCAAAGACTCCCACAGATGTTCAGATGTGTAGGTATGTATCACCATATCACTTGAGATCCTCTGGCACCTGTAAAGGCAAAATCTGAATCAACCATTGTTACCTGCAACATAGCTGTGTCTGGGCATTTAAAAGAAAAGCTGGCACCTACATCACCAGAGTTTCTGCTTCAGGCTTAAAGTTGATATAAGTGATGATGAAATTCAAACACTAGGGAGACAGTCTAAATGGTTCAAAGGCAATGGAAGTTATTATAGCTTTCGTGTTAAATGGGAAAAGAGATGGAGTTGTAGAWGAGATCTTCTACAGTAGGGAGAGTATTAGTATGGGTAAATGAGAGGGCTCTGGTTTAATATTTATCATCTTGTTCCTTATTTTACTACACGCATATCCTTCTGGCTCCATGACATCCAAATTCAATTAATTATCATTCACTTCCATTGATTTATCAATGAGCTAATTACAGCACCACTTATGTTTTCTCTGTATATGGCCAGAGATGCATAACCATCTTTGTAAAATACCCTGATCTTCAAACTTATTTATTGAAACAGTGACAACAGTCTTGATTCTTACTGATGAGTTTATTTTTCACTGAGGTCATGAAATAATTGGAGCGAAGTACTACGGGTTTGGGACCATACATAATAGTCTGGTCACATTCAAATTGATTTGAAGCAATCACAATGAATGGATAAATAAATGCTGAATGAAGGCAGAAGAACATGTAGARAGTGTGCACATTTTTGGCTAATAAAACTGAACATTTCTAGGAGTTGTGATTTGTCACATACATAATGCACTTTAACCATGTTCATCTCTGCATTTGTCAATGCTACATTTTATTACTGTTAATATATGACACTGTAGACTTATACAGCTGCAAAGAACAAAAAAGACACAAATACTGAAGAGCCTGTAATCTATTTAATCACAGCTCAGTTGTTCATCTGTAAGACATCACTGCTGAGAAGGGTGATGAAGGAAGGATTCATGTGTTAAGAAGTTATTGGGAATCTGAAGATCTGGCTTCTCTTTCTATTTCTTCAAAAGATTTCATGTATGATCTTTGGCACATCACTTTGGGTTTGATTCAATACCAAAGATAATGACAATCTTAATTTCTTGGTGCCAGAAGTTCTGTGTAATGGAGATGGGTAATAGTGATGAAATTGTACTGGGGAGCTKTTGTGCGTTTGCTGTGATGTGCTTTGATATCTTCAGATGTCAAAAAGTATAGAGATGTTTATTACTGGTGTTTTGTTTCCTGTTTTATCATCTACTAATGGAGATTATATGTTTTAAGAAAGGTTTTGAAGGCTCCCAAACATAATACTTGCACAACAAAAAATTAATGTTAGCTTTGAGCATATTTCGGATACTTGAAACGTTTCTCAGACTCATGGGAATATTTGTTTTTCTGATACTTTAATCTTATGAAATAAGCTTGACAAAGCAAAAATAAGACATTCAAAGTAAAAATTTATTATTTTCTTTCACTTTCACTTTTTGTTAGAAAAGCCGTAACATGATACAGTGCACAAAAATGCCTAATATCAAATACACATTTGACATATATCATCTATATGGCAGCTCTCAATCCTTGTCTTTCTCCATACATAGGAAACAATATGATTATAGCTCACAGAGTAGAAGAAAGTGAATAAATGCTCATGATGTCTCAATTTTTGCTATTTTGCAACCTTTTCGACTTAAGAGAATGCCTGGAGTAGCTTAAAGGATCATTAAATATATTGTTCCAAAACTTCTCAAATTTTTCTCAAATTCAAAATGCCCTAGAGCAGCAAAGGTCATCAAAGCGCTCATCAACGAACTCCTGAAAGTGAGGAAATTTATAAATAGAAACATTACCATCACCCCTCTCTTAAGGTCTCATACACATTCAGTTGTGTTTGTAACAACAAAGAAAACTGGGAATAAGATGAATTCATTACTCTAAAGTTTTAAATAGATATAAAATTTTCAAAAACTAAGGTGAAACATGTATTTCAATTAAGATGAAATGAATCTTTTCAATATTATCTCTTTTTAAAACATTTTTGCTGAAAAAGTCCTCAAAGCTAAATTCTCTCRTGAAAAAAATGTTTTAAAGCGAAGATGCATTTCTGGTAATAAAACCATCTGACAAAAATGTTCATATAAACTTACACTATGGCATTGTAGTTACTAATAATTTTTACTCTAATGAGAACAATTAACATTAGGCCAAGATTAAAGGCTTCAAAATTCCCATTCTTATTATCTGTCTGCTGTCCTTATAAGTATTATTTTGGAGACTCTAATTTTCCATCCAAACAAATGAGGCTGAGGTAATTATAATTTCCTAATCTTCTCTAAGAAATAAGAAACCAAAAATACCCATAATACATGTATGGAAGGAACACTGCAAAAGGTAAGCATGGCTACTGTTGACTTGCTGCATATAATGGTCTTGCACATAGGTTTTGCCCTCATACAGCTGCAGTGTAAGAGATGACATTATGAGAAACCTGACAAATTGATTAACAATCCTGAGCTGCTGAAGTTCAGCTGAGTGAGCAATTAAACATTCCAAACAGCAATGAACCTTCAGAGATAATTTATGATAATTTTATGCACAAGAGCTCAGTGGCTTTTTAATTTGATAGAATGTTAGTAGCATAGATTTCTAACAAGGGAGTGTCAGTGCTCCATATATCACTGAGATTACTTAAACATTTCAAATGTGGTTGATGAATGAAGTTTCTTGAGATGTGAGGAGATACAGGAGGTGTCGGAAGGTTGAGATTATTCATCATATCAATTATTGAAAGTGGATGCATTGACATCATACTCCCAGCTCATATTTTATAGACACTATGAGGACAGAACAGAAATAACAGACTTGGCGGACTCAGAATTGTCAGGATATCCGGCTTCTTCCCTCTTTTCCTGCAACCTTGCTCTGTCATTACACAATGTTAGCACTTCCAGGTCCGTCTTTGGAAGTCATTCATAATATATAGCAGGAGAATAAGACTTTGGATGTCAGCAGCTAATACCTGAAAAACATCCTATATATATCAAGAGGAAAAGGGGGAGTTAGATAAAATAACAGGAGTCTAAATGCAGTTTTCMAGAATTGCAAGTATTGTGTCATTTTTGCTGAGGTAGAGCAGGTTTCCCAGCCTTTTCYCACATCATTTTTTGCATTTTTGCTGCTCTCAAAAAACTACATAGGGTTGTACATTCAAACACGTCCAATATTTTTAATTTTTAGAATATTTCCTCTTTATTAAATACAATGATTTAATCTTAGATTTCTGGCATATTCAGGACAATTTGAAATACACTAAGCTAAACAAAGGTAAATAACATAAAGTGACCTCCTTTATGATATGAACAAAGATGRAAGTCTCTGCTTTGAACAGAGCGGAGACTCGGACACCACACATTCAAGAGAACATGCAGTTTCTGAGATTTTATTTGTTTTTAACGCTACTGTAATGATCTTGACAAAAAATCAGCATTTCACACACCCAAACATTTTTCCTTTCATGTATCCTAAAAACAGAATGTCAGAAACTGAGGCTGAAGATAGGCAAAAAATGTTGCTAGAAGCAAGCAGGTCARCAGCCTTTTTCTTAAACTCCTTCACATGAGAGCTCACTTCATCCATTCCTGTAAAACACCATTAGTCAATACATGCCTCAAAGCTCAGGAACTATGTAGACAGGTTGAAGAGTGATTAGTGGGAGGATGGGAGTATTTGCACAGACCTTGTGGCTTCAAATCCTATCTCAGACTAGAACTATTAGTCTYAGGTTAATGAAGAGTTGTCTGACCCTCTACGTGTCTTCAGCAGTACTGTTTCAAGAACTGCCTCCCGCCCAGCACCAAATTCAGTATCAACACTAATCAATATAATTGAGACTGTTCCACCCCTAAAAAATGGAGTCAACATTAGCAGAAAAATCACAGAAATTGATAAAGAAAAGGTGCTCCATGAACGTGATTAACTCTGCTAGACTTTGTCAAACACATGTGACAGAAAGTCAGCAAACAGCTTCCACGCAAGCCTAAAAACAAGTAGATCTGATCGTGTGGCTTTAAGATCCTTTCCTTGAGCAGCTTATTTCAGCTGATTAAGGAGTTAATTTCACTCCTGTCTAAATGAAGAGAATCCTTTTCCCAAAAGGATATCAAAATAGGTCCAAATCTTGCCCATTCAGGAAAATTCCCTGGAGAGGAAAAGAAAGAGGAAAGCAATTTATTTCAAGCTCCAAAGTGTGAGAGCAAAAGAATTATTTTTAAAATGTGATTTAGAAAAATTGACTAAATTAAAAGGTTAAAAAAGTKGGTTTGTTTCATGTCGGAAACGGATTGAAGCAGTCCTCAAACAAATAAAAGTTGGCATAAATAGAGCAATATTCGTGTAGCGCCTAAGATATGGCTGCAAAATTAACTATTGAAAAGCAAGCAAAAACCTTTCTAACTAGAATGTTAGCTTAGTCATGGGACAGGTTCTCTAGGAGCAGCCTGTTGAGAAGTTTCTATTATCAGAATCTTTTAGTAAAAAGTTATTCAAATATCTTTCATGACTGGTAAAAACATCTTTAACYCTGCCTCGTAACTGCGTGGTGGTTTAGGTAACCTTTTGGGCTCTCTGCCTCAAAGTCTCAATTAAATGGCCTACAGTACATAGCTAAAGATGAGAATAGGAAGCAATTATTATTTGTATAATGAGATACTGAGAAGMTGAAGTATTTATTTTCTTGTGCACTCTTAATCTTTCTGGTGACCTGCGCAACCGTGTAACCTCAGCTCCTCTGGATTCCCAAAAGGAAGCACTTGCCCAGCTCCTTGTGAGTTTCCTCGGGGTCTGCTGGTCAGTASGGTAGGAAGGAGGCAAAAACTGGGACAACCTAAATGTCCTCCTGCTTTCCAGGAGTCTCTAGTTCTCTTTCTAATTCTTTCTTTTAAAAAAGTCCCCCATTTCTTTGAACCATGAGGATCAAATTCGATAAGAAGGCAGGGCAGAGATGTAAAATGTTCCCATCTATGAGTTACATCCCGCATATATAGTTCATGTCCTCCTCAGTCCCATGCTCACAAATGCCTCCTGGGATGCAAAAATGGCCAAAGTAGCAGTAACTCCARGATCTACAGAGGGTTTGTGCACATTTCAGCGCACCCAGGAGGTACCACCCAGGAGAAGACACCGGTTCACCCAGCAGCCTACCGGCGCGGCTCTTGGGAGAGCTGTTTTGGTGGAGCTCTACCAGTTTGGTTGGCTAATCTCAGCGAAACTTCCCTGCTTACCCAGGACGAGCTTCAACACCRGTCTCTGCTCAACGTGTTAGCAACCAGTGTGTGTTCATGGGTATCAGTGGGGCTTTTTGTGCATGCAGTTGAGAGACATTTTCTTTTTTTTTTTCCCCTTCCTTTTTTGTTTTCAAGCCAAAACAATGTGTATGAAGAAGGAGCATTTAAAATCTTTTCCCTTCATAATGAATTAAAAAAACGTTGTCAAGAGACCGATAGAAAAAGTGCAATTATCATCTGAAAAGGTGTCCTGCCAAATTTGGAGAATAAATTAAATCTTTAATAGAGAAGCGTTAGTCCTGCTTTCAGTGTAAGTCTCAATACAGCCTTAATTACAGAGTCTCTTCTGATGCTTCAATAATGTGCCAATCAATGTTCAAAAGTACAATTGTATGTTTGTCTTATTGAAGAGAGATGCACAAAACAGTTCTGAACTCCCATTTTACTAATACATGGCAATAAAAATGAAATATTAATAATTTAGTCAACTCTACTACAGATAGGAAGATCAGTGCAGACCTAAAACTTGTACCTATAATACTCTTTTGACAGTAATATTATAGTTCAATTTTGGCAGCTAAGTTTATTATTTTTCAGGCAAAGCTGGCAACAACTCAAAGTCAGGAAACATTGGGCAAACTCCAGCAGTCCCTTCTTAGGCAAAATATTCACTTAAATAAAAGGTTTAACCTACCTTTCAACTGGATTAACAAGGATGACCTGGACTAATGGAGTATCAGACTTCCTGCAAAATAGCGTAGTCCTCTTATTTGCACAATTTAGTGTTTTGATTTTCCATTCATTGCTGAGGCTGTAATGAGCATCAGTTATTACATGGTGGCTCTGTTCCAACATAAATCATTTAACCTCCTCCTCTTTATTGATTTATATTAGCATTTATAGATGGCACCCATTGTCTTTATAGCATCTGGGATCTCACAGTAATTAAGATCAAATTTAAAATAAACAATGTTATCCAATATGGTTTGTTAAAATATCTTGCAAGCAATCTTGCTTAATGCCTGTATTCAGTTTAGACTTCATCTCACTGCCATTCCAGAAACTCTAACTATAAAATGGGCACACCAAATGAAACCAAACAAACTGTTAACAATCACAGCAAAAAAGAGAACAACAGAGAAATTGTATTCAGGCTTGAAATTATTCTGATAGGGGTTTGTCAAAATTATAGTATCAATATTACAGCAGATGTCACTCTTTTTTTTGTGGTGGTATTATATGGAAGCCCATCTAGTTCAGTGGTATTTTTTTCTTGAAAATATTTTAATTAAAATTRGGAATTTTATATTACATTGTCTTATCTCCAAGTCTTCTGATGGTCTTGGATATCTGGTAAGTTACTCTTTCCTTCGGCTCTCAGGAGACAAATTTATACCTTACTTGCAGGACATTCATGTAAATCTCAAGTAATTCAATTGATTTAAGACTGCAATTGGCTTTAATGGTAAATAGTAAGCCTTCTGTACAGTAGCATAAATACAAGCTGCTATAGGCAACCTTTTTCTTCAAGCCTTGAGTGGCAGTCCTTAAGTGCAGCAGGAACCAGGAGTATGATTGTTCTTTGTTAACAGGAGCTCTGCTAAACTATTTTCATTTCTTCATATATATCAAGATATGAACTTCACAAATATAAAAATATGGCCCTAACGAGCATTATTCTAACTCATATGGAACATGCCAAAAGTCATTCAAATCGGAGTCCTTCAATAGCTGAAGCTTTCAATGAACAGCTGCTAATTCAAGCAGAAAACCTGACCTTCACCTCCACTGGGTGTTGTCAGACGATTCCAACAGATGTGGGAAGCACACCACTAACTGCTGGAGAGCTCAGCTCGCGGGAGGGAGCGCGCGGGGCGCTGACCCGCTCTCCTAGGCCCAGCTCCAGCCCTGAGCCCCCCTAAGGAGGAAACTTCTGCCACGGGATGTCCTGGAGCCCCAGAGGAAAGCCGGAGAGTGCCCGCAGCAGCCCCCGCTTCACCTTGGCAGCCCCTTCAGAGGGACTTTGCCCTTCAATGGTCCGCGGATGGCTCCTTCTCCGTACCCTGCCCTGCAGCCTGGCCTCCGTTTTTAGCGCTTTTCACCAAATGTTTCTGCTAGTCCTTCCAACGTGACCACGCTTCTAAACAGCATAACTAACTGAATGAAAGGCTCTGGTTTCCCTTACCTATATTACCTTTTATTCTTGTTTTAAATAAACACCGGTGTCCTGTGTGATCTTTATTTCCTTGCAGGTGGTGCCGAACTCCTGTCATTTTTGTTTCCTCAGAGCGATCTCTTAAAGTGTTCTTTACGAGATACCGGTTTTCAGAATAATGCAGGTTTCCTGCTGTGATTCAGTTGTTTCACGCAAAGATCATAATATTCAGTTGATTATTTTTAACTGCCTCTACACAATAGTGAAGCAGTTAGTCAAAAGTAAATGTATAATTGTATACATCAAAGCCATATTTCCAACTTGAATTTTGTAGCATCTATTGACATTTTATTTTAGGTTTAAATGTTTTTTTTCATGATGTTTCTTTAATCATTTATTCTAATTGTCTTACCTATCATTGTAAATAATTTCCAGTTAATAAATTATCCTGATTTTCACTCTAGGAGTGTCCATAAAAATTATTTAAACTATGGAAGTTAGTGAAAAATCTAGTATTAGGACCAATTAGAAATTATTATTTAACTTCATCACTATTTTTGCAACACTGCAGATAGATCACAGATAATTTTCTTGGACATTTCTGATATTCCAAGTCAAACAACTGAATTGTGCTGGCTAATTGTTGTTGGTTTACTAAGTGACAGGGCATTGTTTCTGTGATAAATATTCTGATGGAATCAAACTGCTAATGCATTTTACAATACTTCTCTGAATTTTATATTTAATTTCAGCAAACATTAATGCCAGTGAAGCTTGATTGCTCAATGCCTGCAGAAAATGAACACAAAAGAATTGTGAATATATCTGAATCCAGCTTATTTTAAAACTAGCATGAATAAACTACAGATAGCTTTTTTCATTTCTGATTTATCCCCAAATATTATGATTTTTTTTTCTCAGTAAGAGCTGGYATCAGGCTAATAGATTTCCAGCCTCGAGCAATGTCACTTCTATTTATGAAAGTCTGAAAACACTTAAACACCTGAGAAGTCTTACTCAGGTTGGTAATTCAGCTGAGTTCACTTTGCACTGAGCAGGACTACTCTTCTGAGTAGTTACTCATGCAAAGATACTTGCAGGACTGAGTCCTGCATTTTTTCTTCTGAAACAGTTTTATTCCTGATTATAATTTATAAATAGTAAAGAAAAAAAATCTAGTGATGGTATTATGCATTTTCAATCAAAATATTAAGAAAAATGCTTTGTTGCTTTGTTCTTCCTTTTAACAGGTAGCTTTTCTCAGGCTTTTCTCAATCCTCAATTTTATAAGGTATTTCTGTATAGAATGCATATAGAAATATATAGAAATATGGAAATATGTAGGCTATATAGGCTGTAACAGTTCTATAATTGCTAAGATAACTGAGCAGAGAACGAGAGAAATCCTTGAAGCATTCTTTTGAAAGTGCCAGGTGAATACTTGCGACAAAGCACATGATTTTCTATTATCTATATCTATAATTTCCTCACGTGAGGGAAAAGAAAAAGATGTTGAAATAGGTAACAGAACTTCTATTTACAAAGATCCTGGTTTCAGGATCAAGTCCTAGATAGCAGAAGTTCAGTAAGAAACGTGTGTAAGAGGTTTAGTGCTGTATTTGGTCTGCCTGAGAAAGCAGTGAAGAAGACAAAAGTGGCAGCCAGAAGAGAATAATAAACCGAGCAAACTATTTTGCATACGATAGCGAACCGAATGATTTCAGAAAGGAAGTTATAGAGGATGCAGGGAGAAATTGTATGCCGGTCTGCCAGAAATTAAAAAAAAAAAAGCAAAAAAAGAAATACTACAGAGATGTCAAGGACAATTTCCTTTGGTGCCTGCTATGAGAGTTTGAGGACATGGACTATTTACAGTCAAATTTCCAAAAGATCTAATCACCACAAACGTATTGAAACCTCAGCTTCAGAGAAGATAACGGCACAGGCAGTATGTACATAAAAACACTTACCTGTAACTAATTCACTAGTTATTTTTCATAGTGTGTTTCCACTGTTGGGCCCTTATTGCCTGTATTCAGCTAAGACGCACAAGCTGACAAGTCCTACCCCAGAAGAGGTACCTGTTCTGAAGACACATATATAGTGGTTTCCTTGGCAACAGACACACATGAAAGCTCTCCAAAGAGAGCTTTTCTCATGTATTCATTTTTTCTCCTCAGAGTGTTGGTTCAYGTATATATGTAGGTTCAGGCTACAAACTTTATCAATCAGACTAGAGCTGAACAGTTTCAGTTCTGGCTTTTATTCTTTTCTGCTTTCCGATGGCTTACGGCTCCCGGCTGCTGCTGAGTGGATGGACTGGTGTTTGGCAGAGCACACTGCTGCACCGGGAATAGACACGTCTCCCGAAATTTTACAGATGAACTTTTGAAGTTTGAGGACTGTTCATCTGCTGGTGAAGATGCCCATACACAATGTGCATGGAGCACRGCCTAAATAAAAGGACCCTAAATGGAAATTCCCAAACATTTAGACTTTGACATACATGCAYGGTTAACCTTGCTAGTACTTAGATTATTATTGGTTTGACTCAAAGTACTTTACAGACATAGGGATTAGCTTCTGCTTTCTCAGACATGGAGAATGACCCCAAAGATGCAATGTGATTTATGTTACTTGAAGCCTCCTCATTTTGGAATCAGCCTCACTTTGAATCATTTTTGAATGTTGTAACTTGCAGCCGTGTAACAGCAAAAAATATATAGCTCATCTGCAAATATAAACAGTCYGGTTTACATAATGGGATGGGTCTCTTATCACGTATTAACTTGAATATAGCCAGAAATAATGAGAGAGAAGAAATGTGTTCATTATGCTCCATTAAGAGTGTACTGCTCRGTTAGCTACAAATTTGAAAGACTATATTTTCCTTTAGTCCCCTTCTTCTTCTTCTTCCAGCCTAACTTATTCTGGTTGGACATGGTTATGCTCTTCACCGCATTTCATACAGACACAGCTATAACATTTTCAGTTACGTAATAACTGACGTAGGTGCAAACCCAAAGCCAGTTGAAGTCCTTTGGTGATCTTATCCAGTGTCACCAGCAAGTCAGGAATCAGCTCGCAGGAAGATGCCTATTCCCTCTGTTTTATTAGCGGGAATGACACCTGCAGACAATAATGGCCGTTTCGGCTTCGAAAAAAAGCTTTATTTTCCAGCACCATATTCAGAAGCTGCTTGGCGTGGCTTCAGCTCGGGGCTGGCTAGCACAGCAGTGGTGCGAGCAGACCTCATCCTTGTGTCGACAGAAAACATTATCTACCACTGATTCTCATGTAAGACCACTGACAGCCTAGCCCAGCGCCTGCTACATTGAAGGAAAGGTTCCTATAAATTTTAGTTGGCTTTGGCATAGTTTTCTATTTCCACTGCTTGTACTGGTTCTTTACACTAATCAGATATGCGTATTTCTGCCAGAACAGGTGAAAAATAGAGAAGAAAACAAATATTTTCCTCCGCATTATAAGTCAGTATTATCTATAAGGGAAAGTAAACAATAGAAACAAAAAGCTGTTTTCAGAGTGTTTGAGCTTAAAATAAAAATTATTTTATAGGGTTGTTCTCTCCCTGTCTCCCTCTGCATAATTTTTTTTTTAAGTATTCCTCACTAAGTTATAAACCTCACCTCCACTCCATAGTGTTTCTGTTTTATTTTATTTTCCAGCACAATGTCCATGTCACTGTACAGTGAGGTTAAATGTGAAGGAGAGGTAACAATTTGTCAGTGCTGGAAGCAGAATTCAGGGACGTTTCAAAATGGTTTTTGTGATTTGGGCTTCCAACTTTAAAATGTGGTGTATAATTGACATTTTGATACTTCGAGGCCATGGTGTATTCTCACACTTTCATGAAAAAAAAATAACTTGCTGACACAATCAGGAAACAGATGGTGACAGAGATCTTGTATTTAATATGCCAATCATTATGCTTTACTTGCATATTATCATCTCATTCATGAGGCCACTACATGAAGGAATTTTGCTATGCCTCTGCAAATCAATCAAGAAATCTTTTAATACTTTTAAAATATAATTTAGGTCTTTCTTTCTCCTTTCTATGCTTTATTATATTTGGGGTGGAGTGTTTATGCAAATTTATTGCACATGAAAAATGCTTTGACAATCTCGTGACTAGAATAGACAGCAGCAATGAAAGTTTCACTACAGAAAGCTTCAATAGACCAAGAAACAACTTGGCAACTGAAGTATCCACATTTTCCATGCTTTGYCATGGCCCTTAATACAAAGGCAGTGACATAGAAAGACACTATGAGGAACGATGTCGAGTAGGAGGATAGGTTTTGTAATGTGGTCCCAAATTTACTGAGACCTGGACTTCAGTCAAAATTTCTGCTCAAGAAAACCACAGATGGCAGTTTACCAATATATTTCACTTACAGCTAGCACTGGATTTGAAATCACTGACTTTCTGAGCCAAGCAAACTTCTTCTTCAGCTCTGAAGACGCATGTTCCTTGAAGAGTTTCTGACTCAAGAGTCCCATTATATAGGACTAAGTTCATCAGCTTAGAGACTGAACAACAACCCTTCTTGGGCAGCTTGAGATCCCGTGAAGATGCTTTAGTCCGTTGTTGCAAATGGCTAGAAAAGGCAGCTTCCTTCTCCTTTATTTGTATTCTGCAGCCTCTAGGGAAACATCTTTTCTGCCATACATGGTTAGAGGGAGTTTGGGTGGAGTTAGTACTAGCTTTTTCAATCTCACTCCCACTCTGTAGGTTCCCCACCTTCTAAAATTTATACCTTTCCATTTTAAGAATTAAAAGATATATCTGGTTCTCCCCACCCCTTCAATGTTTTCACTACAAAAGCAACATGACAAGCTGGAGGACACAATGTGTAGCTTCACTACTCACAGGTACCTAACTACCTGGGATAAAATATGCTTCTAACCTGGATATAGATTTTTATCTGAAGTCTTCCATATTATTCCTAAAGTGTTTGGAAATATATAGAGGTGTTCAACTTGTACAAGATGAACAAAGGAGAGGAAGAATGACTTTCTGTTGAAACACAGAAGAGGAGATATTTCTGGAGGGGAAGAAATTACCTGCCGTTGTTCAGTACAACAGTCTGTGCCATTCCAGGCAAAGTACATTTGCTTTTCAGGAGTATTTTCATGAGATAAGTCTGAAATGGCAAATTTTCCAGCAACTAAAGAGGCAAGATGGTCATAAATGGAAGAAAAGTGACTCTGTGTTTCTTTTAGATTTGRTCACAGCTCAGCACAGAGTTTATGGGAGCCTTTCAGCATATCACTGATTTTGTATCCTCCAATTCCCCCTTCTGGATCTCCAGCCATTTTAGACTACTTGTAATGTGCTCTGTTAGACCAGATCTTCCCTGGTTAGAAACTGGGAGCTCTATTCCATCTCTACTTTGCTCTCTCTTGCCTTCACTGTCTGACATYTCTTCACTTAGCTTGTCCAAGCAGGTTTGCGGTTCACAAAAAGTTCAAAACCTTCAAAGTTGTGTTTCTCTGTTCCTTTTGCTTGGTTTAAACACACACGCATGCATGCACAGAGTCCTACACTCAACACAGCATGGTGTAACAGATGAGTTGTTCTTATACACGGGATCAGATTTATTGTTTGTTTCGTCACTTATCAAAAATAGTGGCTTACACACCTTGCGCTATCTAGACAGCAGCCCCTTAGGATGTCAAAAGCCAAGGTTACATCAGCTCTTGACTTTATCCAGGCTCCATGATGTACAATGTCACTGTAACAGAGCACTTCCTCTTTGTTCGGGGGGAACTTGACTCATAATGAGCCCGACTAGGGTGTACTCAGATTGCGATAAAGAGCTCTACACAGAGGCTCCCATTTCAGAGAAACAGGTGTTGGCTTTGATTAGAGAAAAATGACATCATCTAAGGGAGAGGAGGGAAAAAAAAAGCAAAAGGAAAGGAAGGCAAAAATAGAAAAAAGTGGCAACCAGACACAAATACATTTGCACATATAAAGCTGTTCTAATGAGAGCCAAATTGATTTGACATTCAGTGGCAGTTTGAAGCCAAGAAAAGCAAAGCAGCCTACAAAAGGCCCAGCTCATTGTTTATGGAGTGTCATACTTCATCATCTGTGAGACCAATAACAGTGATGGGAAGACCTTTAAAAGCAGGGAGTTTGCAAAGAATGGCTGCGTGGATACCGCCGATGTCGGATCCAATAGAGTGACTGTGAGCTATTTCCTGAACTGAAATCATATTTGTCAGAAGGGGTAGATGCTCTCTACAGATTACATCTTTGAGAACAGAATTTGGTCATTGTTAGAGTTCTTGGCTGACAGAGCCACAGTACCTTTCCCGCAACGAGTCCTGATCATCAACCTGCCACAGAGAAAAAAATAGGAGAAAAATTACATAATGTGCAAATGCAACTTCCAGTACATGAAAGTAGATCTCTTTATGAAAAAGCATTTTACATAAAATCATRTTAATTAATCTAGGCACCCCTTTCAAAGGAAACTTTGTAAATATTTTTACAGACACAAATTTTTATGTTTTTATTAAAATAGTGGATCCTTGTTGTTAGCACATTGTAGAATACATTTTGTCCATCTCTGCTTTCAGTTAGAACACCTGGTAAGGAGTGACATGTTTATTAAATGCCATGCCAGCATGAATTAAATAGGCCTTCAAAGAAAAATGTGAGACACTACAGCCTTGTACAGTAAAGGATATGTGTAGAAAGCAGTCTCTCTCTTCCAGCCTTCTACCTATGAGCTCAATCTAGGTATCATAATATTGATATTAGAATCTGCTATTTATGTTTCTGTTTTCACTAAGAAAATCTGTTTCTTTCTTGGAGGAAAAATCAGGAATTTCAGCCTCCAGGGTTTCAATTCTCTAATGATTCACTGGAATACAAATAGACAGTAACCTTGAATTAGTGAATTCTCAATCACATTTTACATTTAACATCTTGTATGCCCTTATAATTCAAAAGCACTATCAGGGTGACCAAACTATAATGGATAATGCRACTGTGATATTAAAAGAAAAATAGAATAAAGGAAAGAAAGAGGATACATAAAGCTAAAGATAAGTGAATAAAGGAAATATTTTCTTTCCTTCACATTGAAAAGAAAATTCAGTTCAACCTTTTTTGCTACCTTTCCGTGTTTGTTTCCTGCGAATATTCGAGTCTGTGAGTTTATTAGCATGAACATTCACCAAAATAAATAAATAATAGTAGGTCAAAATGTTTAAATATTTACAAAAAGTTAATCCTACGTTTATAGTAAATATTGTACACTGTGACATATGAAGACATTGTATGTTGGTTATGAATTATATATACAGATATAATTCCTACAGTGTTAGTTATATGTTGTAAATCATATGATTGAATTTCTTTTGTCATATTTAGGAGAATTATTAGCCACATTGGAATAAATTATAAATTTTAAATACTGCAATATATGACTCTACATTCACACTGCAGTCGCAAGCTAGGCATTCAAGACCACATCTATTCTACCACAGCTTTGACTTCAGCCCGCAGGAGGAATGGGGTTGCTGTATGTCTAATGCCCACTGGTGTAGCAATCAGTCTGGAAGTCCTGCAGTGGTGGCATTTATATTTAAAAGTCATCTTTCTGTGGCATTAAATATTAAAATACAGTCAGCATGGTAAACCTTTCAACARGTGGATTTTTCAGGTTGTACAAGTTCTGGTGGATAACTGTGTTGTAACAAAAAGCAAAAGGAAATCAGTTTAAGGAGACGAAAGAAACATGTTGCTACATACTTTTGCTAAATGTTAAATCATTTTAAATGTTACCTTTTAGGATTCAGTGTCAGAATTATAACACCACAGAAGTGAACGGGAGCAATTTACATTTCGCTTAGAGCTATTGTTTCACACTGTCTGAAGATTCAGGCTATGTCTTTCACTGCTGAGAAACGAAGTATTTTACATCAAGCAATGTAAACTTTTATCAACTAGTGAAAACAAAGAAAAGGCAAATTTCACTTTAATGTAGCTAGTGAAGGTTAACCTCAGACCCACATCTGCCATTATTTTGATTACATATAGAGATATAAAAATGACACRTCATGACTTGGATTTTACATTCAGACGATTAATTATGAGAAGTGACACAATATTAACAATGAAAATATAGCCTTTATAAGAGAATAGTGTATTAATTASCTCCTGCTCACATTGCAATCCTCCTTTCACAGTTCTACATTCACAAAGTCTGAAAATACCTTGCATTTTATTTTTGAATTTTCTTCCACAGCTGTGAAAAGGTATAGAGGTTATATGAAATTCTTCTGAAAAAAAAAAATTTTTAAGTAAATAGGTTCAGTGCATAAACTATTTGCATGTATTACCAAAAAAAAAAAAAAAAAAAAAAAGAGAGAGAGAGAGAGAGAGAATGTTTTATTGGTGCAAATTACAATGAATTAGTTATACTAGTTACAGCCAAAATATTTTTTTTCACTTAAATTATTCACTGTCTGCTTTCTGTGCTACATCAAGGCCAAATATTATTTGCAGAAGAAATTCATGTCATCTCAAACAGTGAATATTTCAAATTTCCAGTCTGGTCATGGACAATTCAGATATATAAAAAAAGTGACATTCACAAAAATAGTTTTTCAATTTGATTTTTCCTACTAGACAACCAGGTGTCATGAGCTGGAAAATATGTTTTTAAGTAGTAGTCTTAGAGAGTTCCTTCTSTTTAGTTAATTAAAAGGATCAAGGATATTTGATTCTGAGGTAGAATTACCAGGTATGAAATGGCTGTTTCATCTAGCAGAAAGAGCAGATCAGTGATTAAAAGCTAAAGGCAGATAAGCTAAGAAATGAAGCTTTTAGTTTTATTTTGTTTTCCCAACAGTGAAGGTGTTTTCCTCCTGGATCAAATAACTCAGCAAGTGCTGATTTCTCCCTTTTCTGAGATATCTACATGAGGAACAGATTTCCACCCCCCCTCCGCCCCCCCAGCCCTCCCCAGAAGATATGCTTAACTAAACCAAAGCTGTCACTAAATTTGTGGACTGAGATAACGATGGGAACTGCCTTGCTTTGGTAACGTATACCGTGCGTGTAACCTTCCTCGCTGCCAGGGTTTGGGTAGTTTGGATAGATGGCCCCTGAACAGTGCCTGGCTCAAATTACTTGGCTCACAGCAAGACCTAACTAGATACAATTTTATGTGCTTGTGTTGCATGGAGACCTATCATCTGAATAACCTAGGGACTCCACTCCTCTTGCTTTTTTATTAACATCTCTGGGATATACAGGTGCACACAAGCAGCAGAATGAAACCCTACAGAAGTAAAAACATTATTCTGATCTACTCTGAAAGCTGATCTTTAGATTTTTAACTCCTCAGTATGTTCAGTCATATCTGCTGTTCTGTAGTGAAAATAATTCTTTTTTTTTTTTTTTTTTTTTTTTTTTTTTTTACATCCACAGTCCATGTATGGTCTGTTTTATGTGGCGTTCATATGGCTGAGTCTGACTATACCATATTTTATTCCATTTGCCTACTTTCAGCGGAATTGTTTAGTAAATTCCAACCGGTTACTCCTTTCGCAGCACAGAAGAGCTAACAAGCCTGCACAGGTGCTGCTAAACACATATTCCAAGGAAGACTGAGTTAAACAGGTTCATTAAAAGCCTCACTGACAGAGGTGATCTTTAATACTATAGACAAAAATAACCCAACACGGCATTAAAGAACAGGTCATATTTGCTTTTTTGGTAACTAAGAGAATTGAAATCGGGCTTGTTAACAGACCAGTTTAAAAGCATACACTATAACATACAGCAAATAGTTATACACATTTACAGTACAGCCTTTCAGTGTGAAAAATCTCTTGTTAGGGAAGTGTAACCAGTGACTGTAGGACTGATAAGCCCTACTCCTGAGAAGCAGGGTATTTTTAAATAGAATAATTTTCTCCTACTTGGAAATTTAGTAAGAAGCTATTTTCAAGATGAAAAAAAGAGTTATCCTGGAAGAAGACTAGAATGCAAGTCCACGCGTTCCTTGTCTTTACCTGCTGGTCTGCTGGCCAGCCTTGCTACAGGCGGATGTTCAGGTGCACGTTTTCCATGACAGTTCCCAGCTAGGTAGTGCTAATTCCCAGCACTTGGGCCAAACTGTTCAGTTTAAAATTGTGAGCTRTGTAACTGAGGCTGGAGTTAGCCATCCCTACACAAAATTATGGGAGTCTCCAAAGCATCTCCTGTATGTGAATAAATCCACTTGTTTCCTCATAAGGGTTTTTCTGAGTAGTACCATTAGGTCCTACAGTGCAGCTGGAAACGAGGGGAGGTGACAACATGGTGCAGCTTCTGCCCCTGAGCTGTTTAAGGTGTGAAAATGAGTAGCTTTATTGAAAAGTCATGCTACAAAGAGCTCATATGAGGAAGGAAGTCTGTTTTCAAGAGAGACGCAGACAGATCTTACGCACCAGTACAAGCCCATCAACTTCTTGAAGGGAGACTCATATACCTGTACTGTAGCACCTATACCTCACCCTGTACAAGCTTTGGCTAACAGAAAGAGTTTTGCATATGCATCTCCATAGCTATGGTTTTAGCATATTGTAAGATGTTTAACTACAGTGTAAGAACTGAATGCAGTTCAGTGGCTATTCTCTGTAGCTCAGAGTCAAAACCAAATTTAATTTCTGGAGATGCTTAAAGTTAGATGTATGCAGCTGCCTTTTTGAGTATAAAAGCGGAGAAAATCAACAAAGACCACAGGGAAAAAAAGACTTTAATTTCAAAATTATTCTACTGCATTCCTATCTTTGTGTATTTTAGAATTCTCTTGCTGTAAAAACCAAATGATAAATTTGGTTACACTTTTTGCATGAGCAGAGTTTTGTTATTAGAATAGTTTTCTGTAAGCAATAGATAACTATGTACTCACAATATCCTTTATTTTCCAAATTTGAGAAATCCATTTTTACTTGGTAGTCATGCCAAATATGACTGTTAATAGAAAAGGATTAAAACCAGGCATTTGAAATCCCCCATGGTGAGGAATCTGCAGCATAGAGGACTATATTAAAGAATGAACATGTGAAGTATAAGAATGTTTTCTGGCAAGACACTTGAACTATAGTAAAACTGGTATCTACAGTAAAATCTTCTATTAACAGTAAATAGGGACCAGTGGGAAGAAGTATTTTATTCCTGGCCCTGCCTGTGCAGAGGTAAATAATATCCTCAACTCTGTGAAAGCACAAAACAGAAAATAAACAAAAAACAACCCTGTACTTTTAACCAAATGTGGCTTTTTCTTATATTTCATTAGCAGTAATTCTACAAGTGAGCTTTGGTAATAATTTCATTTATAAGCAAAAAAAGAAAAACTATCAAAATATATAAAATAGAGATAAATCTCTCTGTCTGGAGCGGATTTTGTGGTGCTAATAAAAATAAAACGGTTGTGTTTCTGCTTTACCCCCCCCCCCATCCCTTTATTTCAGCCACTGAAGGGATAGGAACAGAAATATATGTGGAAACAGACTGGTTCACTAAAAAGCTGTTTTCTTATGCAATTTCTGTTTTCTTGTAGAATTATTTTTTTTAAAAAAGTGGAAAATAAAACAGATAGACCTGATATTAAGAGTGGCATTGTCTTTAGCTTTGCTTCATGTGTTTTATAAGCAGATACCTTTATTTTTTCTGTGTTATACAATATATGAGAAAGAAAACTGAGTGTCTTTTGGTCAGCTGTGAAATGCTGTTTGCAAATGGAAGTAACTTACATTTATTTGATGCTTTCCCCTCTAATTCACTGCAAGTTTGCTCTTGTTTATGAAAATAGATTTGATCAACTAATCAGAGTGTAGAGGTAGCGTCTTACCATTCACTGATATCAGGCAGTTTTCCTTCACTTTTATASTTCATTGCATTTTCACTCTTAGTATCTGATTTACATAATCTCCGTATGGTCATTTCACAGTAACTGTATGTGACTCCAGATATGCCAGCTAGTAATTGCCCTCAGCTATCTGAGAATATGTATCTGTGTAAGGACTGCAGAGTTATTTCTTAATACTCATAGTCTAGATTGAAAGCCCTCTGACTGGGTCCGATGCTATGAATTGTCAAGCTGTTTGCCAACAACAAAGACTCTGCCTCTGTTTCTCACCCCCTGCAGCTGAAGTAGAAAAYGCCAATGTTTAGCTAAAGAAGGGGAGAAAAAACATCTCCTTCCTCCATGCTTGATCCTGTTGCCATTGAAGTGCACAGCAGTCTTTGTCATTGCCTTCAGTGGGAATTGAATCCCACTCTCCTTCTCACCCTTTTTATGCCCCATTCAGTTTGCACTTCGAGGAAGTCCTTTACTTGCACAATAACTGTCATAAAACTCTATTTTCTGTAGACGAGATTCTGCCATATTTCCTGACCTACTGGCTTAGTCATCTCTTACACAGAGGCATGGGGTGCATTTCCATACATCTGATCAGGCGATTTCCTTAGAAAAGGRAGGGCAGAAAGAGGAATTTTCCCTTGGAGCTCTGGTAGGCCATAATCTGCAGATATTTTTACTTTTGCATGCCAGCTTCCTGCAGGTTCGACCACTGGTTTCCAGCATTATTGTGACATAAGATGGCTTACGGTGAGAGCATTTCCCGTTTTCACAGTCAAGTCTGGACTCAATGACTAYGGAAAGGGAGAAGGGCGAATTATGACAGGCAGGACTTTCTTTCCCTTTCTCCTTTACAATTGGATTAAAAATGCCACTCACTTTAATTATCAGTTGCAGAGTTCAGGAATTGCACRGGGTGCTAGAATTCAGCAGCTGATACGAAAAATTTCTAGATGTGGATAAAGAAAATGGACAAATAAAAATAAAGGAACTGTTTTCTTTGATAATTTACAGAATAAGCAGAAATAATATTTGGATAATGATTAAATAATGCTCAAAAACTCCAATGTGCAAACAAGGAATTTCTCAGGGTTGTGTATGTGTGTGTGCTTTTTAATTGTTTGGGATTTTTGCTTGAGACTTCTCTTCTTTTCTTTTCAAAAAGAATGATGTGATCTAAAAAGAGAGGACAAGCTTGGTTCAGTTATAGCTTTCATATAATTACTACAAACTAATGCAAATTAGACTGTAGGTCTGCTCAATGTACATTTCTGTGCTTGCCAAATTATGTTTGGCAGTGTGGTCAAGCAATAACAGATGCACACTGTGCCTAGTTTTCTCGGGCTGTTCAATAATTAGGAGGGCCATGTATTATAATAAACCACATCCCCTTGGCTGAGATTTGGATGCAAATTGCACACTAATTCACTTCCAAGTTTTTTGGAAGCATACCAAAAGACATGAAAATTAGGGAAATATACTATTTACTTCAGGAAATGTGTTTAAAACTAAATAAGGCTCATTTGTAAGCAGTGTTCATCTACTCCATGCCTGCAAAAAAATTAATAGTAAGTTCCCTTTTCCTTTACACTATTCAGTTCAACTCTGGCACAGAGGAGCTAATGTGACACCGCAGCTATGTTCATGGCATCTCTATTATTCTTATACTGAGAGAGTACAATATAGAAGACGTTTACTCTGCTTTGTATTTCTCTAAGGTATTGCTGAGGTTGAGTGGATGATATCAGTTCAATGAAAGACTTGAATCACACTGCAATCCAAATTCTTTGCAATCAGTTGAGCTGTAATGGCATGCTGTTTATAGCAGGAAATTTGTCTTTTGAAAAGGCTGAGGATTCTTTACTCCCAGCTATTATAGAAAGGCTGAATGGACAGATTTAATCAAAAAAAATAATAGTTAATGAAGAGATTGTTAGGGAATTCTAGGGAATCCAGTAATGTAATCTAGTTATAAGGATAGATTAACTATAGCCATCTCCTAAGAACTGTGAAGCAACAGATTAAAGTAATTGAACTGATTGCTTCAAGTATGAACAGGTAGTTAGGTTATCTTGGAAACTGTATGACAGAGAGCTGCTTTTCCGTAACAGTTAACACTCTTAAATAGAGAAATATAATGCAACCTAAAAAGAAATGGTGTAATAGGACATGCTTTTGTATTTATTGCCTACTACTTGTATTGTGAAAGCACCAAAGAGACAGGGGTCCCAATCACAGATTGGGACCCTACTGTGCATGCTCTAGAAACAGGCAGAAAAAAAAAAAGATAGAAAACAGGCAGAAATCAGAAGAGTCTCCTACAGTATTATTTTGTTTTTAAGGGCTTTTATTTGTTTTAATATTAAGGAAAATAATTTTGTAAATTTTTCTAAATATTCCACATTTTACAGTGATATTCAAAAAGCTCTTTGTAAGAAGACAATGAGACAAAACAATGATTGCCAAAAATACAAAAAAATCCCTTTCAATACATTCTAGGCTCCCACCACAATCTTAGTGACTGCAGTGGAGTTTCAGCATTTAGTTGTAAACAATTCATGTGGGAACCACCAGCAAATTCTGTAGCAGAGCAAAAATAAGCGGAGTACTGCAGAAGTCTTCACTATTAAGATTTTACCAACATAGAAATATCATCCTCATGACCACACACAAGTGTCCTGGTGTTGAAACAGGTCTAGGATGCTGCAATATGCACACCTATGGCTAGACTGCTACCTATTTCAGGATTATAGAGATTTATGATAGCCTCGTGTTCATCCTACTTGGTAGTTGCTSATATTGTGACCGTATCATCACAGAATAACAGAACAACAACAAAATGCAGAACTGTCTAGTTTCTAGCATGATTAACATATAATTAATTACATGAAATTGGTTTTSGCAAAAGTATTGTTCACTCTTTTAGATGAAATTGAAAATAAATGAAAGAATAAAATAGAAAAAAAGCTGAAATTGTAAACTAATTTGTATTGTTTAAATTTGGGGACTGTGAAGAAGAGCTGTAGAGGAACTTTGCAGAACCAGCTGAACAACTTAGTAGCAGGTAAGCCTCAACAAAGATGAGACGTCCCTAAAAAATTAGTGGGAACAGTCTAAAGTATTTATATGTAATGATGGCTCCTGAATTAGTTGTAACCGCTCAGGAAAAAAAGATGTAGGCATTACTGTAGACAGCTCAATGAAGAAACTTGCTCAGTGGTGATTAAAAAAGCAAATAAGATGTTAAATTGTGTTAAGAAGGGAATAGCGAATAGAAAAGATTACAATTCCATTATATAAATCGATGGCACATTGATTACTGTATTCAGCTAGACATCTTATTTAAAAAGACACAAATGAGAAGGTGAAATGAAGTACAATGAAAATGACAAAGGTGTTACTTTTGTAGTCACTAAATTGTGTCAGTCTCTTCCAAACCATAAGGGCCTAAGTGAAAAATGTTAATTTCTATCTGATAGAATGATCCCTAGAAAGATAGCCCTTTTTCTAACATTTATTGGAGACAAACCAACCTTTTTAAAACATTTTTGAGAGACTGTTTCAGCATGTTGCCAGTGTCAGATGCGGGAAAATACAATGACGACTCAGGGAGGTCTTTGAACTCCAGTCATTCGGTTGTGTACGCACTCATTGTACTTATGGAGTGTATGTAAATCAACACTTGAGAAGTATATAATTTCCCTTCTTAATGAAGAATGTTTCTCAGTAATTAGTCTTTCCACTTAAACTCTGGGATCTCTAGCTTGCCTCATTTTCTTACAGAGGATATTGGGATATGTGGGATGGTTGGGGGGTTTTCTTAGGGGGGTTGTTTATCAGTGCTTTTATGAGGATTTTGCTATTCTTTTAATAGAAAAAATTTGTTGAGATCAAACAATTCATTCACAATTTTTGTGACTAARTTAGGGTTGTTGTACTGTTTTGAAGTGACGATCTTGCCTGGGCTGCTCAAGAGAGCAGAACATATATGTAGTATTTTCACTAGACTTGGAGAAGACCTCTGAAAGCGTCAAGTTTGGGCATATCTATGTCTGGTGAAACAATATGTGTGCATGTTAAACATTGAAAATAGTCCAAGAGCTGCCATTAATTTGAATTGATCTGAAATTATTATCTGGAACTGCCAGCAAATCAAAAAATGAGTTATTTCAACAGCGCCTATCTAAGATTCTCCCTATCTATTGAAGAATGCACAAGAATGTCCTCACCATCACTGCTGCTATTTTCAGTAGAACATATAGTTCATTAAATATGAAAGAAGACATTGACGACAACATGCACCTCCATTCAGAGGAGACACTTTTAATATATCCATATCCAGTAAGACTCTTCCTCTATACGTAGAGACTGCAATACATGGAGAAATCTCTCTGGAGTATTACTGAATAAAATAGTCTTTTAAGGACATTAAGTAAACTATATATCATGTTATTTAGCTTGCATAATGACAGATCTCTTAATAATCTTTGACTACAGGACAGATCAAATAGATTGGCAATAATCTTGGTCTTTCCARCTCGGTTCCTTCAGCAGTTAACAGCTTTTGTGATTTTTCAATCATCTGTTGTATTGGAGGTGATAGCGTTATCCTGGCATGTATTCCATACCTGTTAGATTGCTGCCTGCATTAAAGCTCAGTGATCTCTGCAGATTTCTTCTAGCCAGCATTCCTATGTTCCGTATTGGAGTTGTCCTAGAATAAAATCATCTGACTTCAGTGTCAGCTGAAAGCAAAGTTAGATAAACAAAATCCTCTACATTYCATTCACTGACATGTTGACATCATTGAAATGATCATTATGACTTACTCTTCTTAGAGTTTATCTCAATATCTCTGGCAGGCTAGACAGGATTGAAGCTGAGAAATAGTTTTTAATTAATGAACTAAAATAGAGCTATTTAAAAATTTCTAGCACTCCAAATTTTCAAAAAAAAGATGGGAATACATATTTTCAACCATTTCCAGTTGAAAATATCCCATTTTCACACTAGTCCACTGCAAATTTTGGATTATAAAGTGTTTTGGTGAAGAAATGGAGCTAAGTTTTCTTATTGTTTTTAGCATATATGCATATTCTTGTTTATTTTCCTGTCTTATTTTTAAAGCCCCAGCTCAGATTTGTAAAGGTAKKTAGCTGGCTTAAGTGCCTAAATACCTCTACAGATCTGACACTAAATCTTAATTAGATCAAAGTTTAAAACCTTTTTTTCAGTTTAAAACTTACTTTCCCAATATGTATGTATGTAGTAATATATTGGGAGTAATGCATGCAACTTACTCTCGTTCCATCACTCATTTTTATGCTTTTTAAAAGACTTGAGGAAATGCAGCATCTCTGTTTGMTAAAATAGTGCTTGATATGCTTTGTTCAAACCTTTGAATGCTCTAGGAATGGTATAAGTGCTGGGGATAAATTGATGKCTTGCAAAACTTGATGCCAACAGCATGACCTGTTCCAGCTCAGAGAAAAATCTCAAGTCTAAATTTTTTTCTCAGGAAAACTCTTCAGTCTAGTGACCCTTATTTGTCATCTTCATATTACAGAGCTCCTGCAGGTCACCTTTTTTTGCTCTGATATGAGATATGATTTTGATATCTATAAGTCAAATAGGAATTAATATGCCACATATTAATGCTACTAACTGTGTTACTCAGACTTTTACAGCTATCCAGCAGTCCCTGAAAGAATGAAAATCCAACCTAGATGCCTGTCAAATTATAGTTATGAATTCAGCTGAAAAAGAGTTTCTAATTTATATCCTTTCCTGCTGGATAACGCAGTGGCCTGCAGGGAAAGATTACAGCCAAGTGGGAAGGAAATTTAAATTTAAATTACTCACTGGAGAAATGGAGCAACATTTGTGAACAAACTAAAACAATTACTGTAAGACACAGGCTGGTTCTCTTTTAACTGTAGTCACAGAGTAAAATTYGCTGCATGCAGAGGACCAGCAATGGCCTGTGCACTATCCAAAGCCCAACAAATAAAGGCTTATATTGGATGTGAGTGACGCAGGCTTGTACTGCGCCTTGTACACCGGCAGTTTACCACCGGCGTTTTCAAGACATATTGTCTCTCCTTTTCTCTCGGATGTAATGAGTTTAATCACTCCATACTAGAAGTACCGYTTCACGTGGGAGCGTGAGGGAGTGCTCCAGACTGTCACATACCTGAGCAGCTACAACGGTTATCTGAAAGAAACAGCTTCAAATCCCCGTTAGGCAGAAGAGGTGACTGAACTCGCGCCTGCCATACSCCAGGTGAATGCTCTTGCAAGCAAGCTGCTTGGGAAGGGATGGAAAGGAGATGGTGCTCCACTACTGCCTGGTGTTACTTCACATTTCCTCTCTGAAGAAAAAAATGAATCTTAGCGTACAGAATTGTGTCCCTGCAACGCAGCACATAAATCTCGAGCCTTAGAGACCTGTGAGACATCTCTCTTTTCAGTATTTCCCCTGAGCCGATTTAGGTAACTTTATGCAATGTTTCTTTGGATCTCGTTGTTAGCTTTCTCTCTCCGCAGACTTCATGTAGGGCAAAGAAGTACCTGGATTCCACCAAACGGTTAGATTGGTGCTGCAACAACCAGGCAATATTTTGATGCACAAATTGTTTTGTAGTGAAGCTTTATACCCTCAAGATTTTGACACCCTTTGCTATTTTAAGAAGTGGGATAAAACTATCCCAGAAGTGGTTACAAAAGTTAGGGACACTTTTGTAAACTGAGCTGTCATTCTGGCACGGTATCAAGTCCAGGGCAGACTGGCTGAAAAGATACCACATCATAAAATAGGCCATGCTCTTAACATGGAATATACCTAAGAACGTGTAGCCAACTTGTGCTCCTTATCTCACAAAAATTCAACAAAAACAAGCAGAGGGTTAATTTAAAACTAAAAAGAATCTACTTCAGGCAGTAATGTTTTTTAAACCTTCCTTTATAATTTTTGCTTATCAAGGAGTGCCCTTCTGGTACATCAACTGAGCCAAGACTGAGTTCTCAAATACTATGATGGCTTCTGTTAATTAGATAGTTTATCTGTGATGAGTTGTTGACACTGAGATGATTTGTGTTAAATAATTTTAAAATATTCCATGGGGCACTAACTTAGATGCATTGTTTGTTCATATTTCAGGCCTTGGCTTCAATCTTTTTTACAGCCCTCGACAGAAATGAAGTTGATGCTTCAGCAAACTTCTTTAAGTCAGAATAAGTAACATTGCAAAGATATGTTTGATTACTTGCTCTGTGATCATTTTTACTTTTATTCTTCATAAGTCTGTCCTTTTACACTCTGAGCTTTAGTTTAATGGCATAGATGTGAAGAACTTTTATGGTGAGATTATTTAAATAAGTTAAATTTCTCTAGTTTATTATTTCTTAAGTATTTCTTTTTATGCTTTCTCATTTATAAATCCTTCTCCAGTTCCCTAATTCAGGGAAAAAAATGGGAAAGATTTGCAGAAGGTGACATTTTGTTCTGTTTGGGTGCAAAGTTTTCTTACGATGGTCTGTCTTTTGGTGGGCTTTACTTTCAGTCACAAGAAATGAGGATAGGCTAGGTTTTAATTGTAATATGTGCTATTTATTACAAAAATCCATATATTGTACTTCAGCAGAATTTAATAAGTATCGTACGGTTTAAAACATGTAGGGGATACATATGGATGAGTAAAGAGTAAGCATATTTACAAATAGGAAGTACTGTGGAACCATAATAGCATGGGGCACATCAGCATTTGCTCTTCTTGTTCTTCTGCTCCACAGTTTAGTTCTCCCCAACTATCTTGTTTATCTGTTTTCTGCCCTTTCCACCTTCCCACTTCTATTCTTTTCTTTCCTATTCCTCCCCTTTCCACAAAAATTATRCTTTTCTTTCTTCCTGTTTTTTTCAACTTCTCTCTTATTTGCCTCTACTGTCTCTCCAGTCTTTAAGCCCCAAATGCTTCCTTTTCCTTCTCAACGCCCCATCCTTCCTGAGTGGGAGTGCTGCCCATGCCGCTATAACACCTCAGACTCTGTTGTGATCTCCATTCTGCATTGCACATGGATACAGTCCTCTAATTGAGAGACTTTTTTTTTTTTTATTAAAAGCACTAGACATTTATATGTAGGAATAACACTTGCAGAGATATTCTCTAGGTTAAAAGTTAAAAGGGCTGTCAATCATCATACTTCAGAACATAAACAGATTGCCAGCGTGGGTTGAAAAGGAATTTTCCCCACATAAAATTATAGAAGTTTGCAATAGAAAAGAACTAATAGGTCAGCTAATCCATCCACCTGCCAATTCAAGTTTCTTCCCCACCATAMATTTTCACGTTCCTTTGGCCTTATAAAAATCTCAAGCAGTCGGACTGCTAATACTTCCCTGTAGAGATTACATTGGAGCTTAGTGCAGCTAGTTCATTCTCCAGATTTTTTCCAATAGTCAGTCTAAACTTTCTTTTTATACCACATCCCACTTTTTCTAATGGCATTCCCATCTATGATATTAAATAAACTTTGTCTCTTGCCTTGWTTTTACACTTTTCAGTATATGTAACTGCTGCTATAGCCTGCTTGTTGATTCTTACTTAATCTATTAGTTGCTTTTAGCTAATCAAACAATTCTTTTCAGTATCATCTCTGCTTAAAATCATACTTCTTTATGAACATGAGAAGAATCACCTATGCTTTCAAGACTGAAAACCAAACTGGAGTTTCTGTATATATATATATATATAAAGATGCATAAATACATCTGTACACAAGCATATCCATATATATGGCATTGTTATACCCATAAAGAATAAATGTGCAGATAATTCTACAGTAATTGCTTGTAAGACAGGTCTTGTCTTATAAGTTATGCGAACATTTTTGTGGCATTCTGTTTTGTTCTCAAATTCTTTGTTGAAGAAGGAAGTTAGCCTTCCAAATGATACTTCTGTCTCTTCGGTGGTGACTGAAAAACTTTGTTTGGGAAATCATAATCATGACGAATTTTCAATAAAAGAAAAATCAGAACAAAAAGCTTCAAAACTTGACAGGGAGGTTAACCAGGTAAAAGAGTACTTCATGTCCCTTGCTGAGCCACTAATAAATGACCCCACAGACCACTAAAATTAGTCAAGCAGAACGCCCTAAGAGATGTTAAATTTCTCATATCCTAGCTTGTAAACAAGACGAAGATCAAAAAAYGCACGCATTACCCTGAAACAGGCAGAGGAATACTTTGTCTGGGTCTTAAAGACTCATAGTCTTGCAGTTTTGACAGAGGGACAGGGTGAGAAAGCATTGCACTGCTGCCCAAGTGTATTACAGATGTCCTCTGCTCTTCTTCGTGGGATGAAGAAGATACCAGAAGAAAGACTAGGAAGCCATAACATTTCTTGTGCTCCCTATTATTGTCATAGTACCTAGAAGTCAATGCCTACAGAAAAAATGGCAACCCTTGCCCCAAACAGCTTACAATTACTATCTGCAGTTTCATTTCTTCAAGCAAAACGTATTTCTCCACTCTTTTAAACCTCATATCATCATTTTTCTAGTGCTATGGCTTTTGTAAATGTACTGTTTTAGGATGGAAATATTTTGACAGAYTTGTGGGTGAATTCTAAGCAGCTGTTATCAGATATAAGCAGCTAGTGACCTTCAGAATGCACTGCACTCCCTAGCCCTCAAGGTATTTTGAAACTTCACTGACCTAAGGACATCAGTGGTTTAGGCTGCTCATATAACAAAAGCTGATTGCAGYGGTCCTCCAGTAAAAATGTGCTAAGTACAATGTGTACAATGTATACCTTTCCTTTCAATTTTAGGTCAACTTCCATTATAATTCTAACAAAAAAGTAGGTAAAATACTTAAATTCAGGAATGGTCATGAAATGGTTACTATAAAGTATCCTAACTAGACACATTTCTGTAACTATATTTTATATTTCTTTACATCCTTTGTAGATTAGCGTAAACATGATTAATTAATCATGAAAAGCAACTCCTACAGAGTAGAAGCAGGATTTTAGCTTCCAAAGCAACTTCCCTGCCAGACCTGAAAAATCTTATTCATTGTCAAGCAGTGTCACTCTTCTAAACCAGCCTTTGATACCATGAGGTGCAGCAACCAAGAATTGCAGCAGTCTGCCTGTTTTTTGACATGGATACAGGATTGAAATATACTGGGCTATTTGCACCATCTGGTACATGCATTTCAGTTGAATGAAAGCAGATGAACTCCTGGGCACTTTGGTGATGAAACACCAGGAGAAAAGGAAACAAAACCCAAGAGACAAAAAAGTGTTAGTAAAGAAAAGAAAGCTGAATTGGTCTTATCTCTGGACTGTGGAAGGCCATCCTGTAGGTTTGTTCACATTCGACATGTGGCTATACATTTGACTCCTTGCACATTTGGAATGGGAATGCATTAGATTAAGCAGAATGCTCTAATGATCCTTTTTAGTTTTGAAATCTAGGGATCTATAAATATGTATATATCAATGTTTCTGTGACTGTGATTTGCAGCTGTCAATCAGTTTGCATTTGTGGCTGTAAATTTTCATTTCACTAAATTTTTAATGTAGTCTTCTGAAAAGAATAAAAGTCTACTCCACATCTCGAGACAGAAGAGTAATGCATGATTAACAGTATGCTGAGAGGTGTCACATTCACATTAACACTGATGTGTGAACCAGTGGTCAAATGGCAGATTACATGTCTGTCACAACACATCAGGGCAGTATTCCAGTCTGCCAGCTTTACCCTGCCCAGCTTCTTCAAACAAAGAGTTCTTCAGAAAAATGTAGCACAAAAAAATGTCGAGCCTTTGGGGGAAAAAGAACTCTGYGTCACGGTCAAGCTTTCTGAAGTCTTAATAACATCAAGTGGCAGAAGGGCTTACTCACAGTCACATAACCTTGCAGGTTCACGGAAGTCTATAACACAAATGTTGCATATGTGGCCTTATCAAAGATTTTCTGCGTGATAAGTATATTACTGAAAAAGTACTGCGGCTGGCATATTTCAATTTGGAGAAAGGATGCCAATTCTATCAAGGCTAGAAAAACTCTGACCCAATTCCAAGAGAAAAAGCAAGTTTCTTGAATATCATTTGAAGCAAGAAGTTCCAATTCATTGGAAATGTTGTGAAAAGTGTCCTTTTCCTTTCATCTTAAAGTCAGAAACTTTATTTTTAAAGTGGATAATTAACTAGCAGCTTGACTTCTTAATAGCAAATAGTCACACCTGGAGCTGAAGTGACTTTTAGTGGGTAATGATGTCTGAAGTCAATACACATAATGAAGCTGAACATATTTTCAGCCCCCTGGGATGCTTTTGTATATTAAAAGCAAAATTTCTGACAATAATTGTAATATCTTTTGCACAATCAAAAATACTTTATAGGGGGTTAAAAATGCTAGAGGTTTCTAGAGGTTTGTTGATATCACGCTCACTTGAACACTGGCTGACTTCTTGTACTCTGTAAGTCCCCAAAGAACCCCTGAACTTTTGCAGAAGTTAAATTGTTCTTTTAGCAATTCTCTCACTACACTGGAAACATAAAATGGAAGATATCAGAGCTAAAATACTGACAACTTTTAAGTAACTTAAGATCCAAATTCCATTTTCAATACCACCCAAGTCACATAGGTCTTCTTTACAATATAAAAATACATCGACTGAAGAATATTATCAAAATAATATACTTCTGACTGTTTAGCATGTAAGGCAGTATTTGGATAGAGCCCAAAATGAATAGTTGAAGTACTGTCTTGGCTCATCTCTTAAATGTTAATATGTGTTTACTATATGTAATGGACTTGATGATTACCTCTCTTACAACATTTTAAGCATTGACTTTAGTGGAATCACTCCTGATTTATACAAGAATAAGAACTGGAAGATCTATTCTATGTATACACAGGATATAGATACATATATATGTGTGTGTGTGTATATATATATATGTATATGTATAAAATAGATATAAAATATTCTATATTAAACATAAAAATATAGCACTCATATAGTGATTATTTGGATTTCTACATTGATTTTGCTTGAATATATATTTCTACATAAATTACTGTAAAATTCAGTCCATCATATCATCATTTAGGTTTTACTGAAATGCTTCTCTCTGCTCACAATTTAAAATATTTAAGAATATTTGTACAGGTGCCTACATCTCTGAATTTATATAAAGCATGCACATTTATTTTAAAACTAGTCTATTCTGATGATGGGCACTTTTATAATTTTCCTTTTTGTAACTGTAAATTACTATTTCATGCAAAAAATATACCACTGTTTTGTTAGAGAGACCAAGTTCAAAAACATTCAGATGAGCCACAATTCAGTTTGTCAGGCTTGGCTGCCTTTCATCATTTTTTTTTCTTCCTGACACTATGAACCTGCTGCTACTGTCATAAGATGTAAAGTTTATTTCTGTACACACTTTGTTTCTCATTTCTGTATGAATGGCTCCTATGTCTTAAGGCACAGAAATGTTATTTTCTATGGATTGAATGTAGGCTTCTCAGGAATAACATAGATATGGCATGTWACAAACATAAGGAGCAGCTGGAGGGCCTGGGTTCCACCTCTAGCTATCTTCTTTCTAATTCACTTAAATTCACTTAAATAATTATTGTTAAGCAAAGGTCTCACCATTAGAGCATGGTACATAAAAATCAACTATAACTGAACAGCACAGCATGGTGTTATAAATGACAAAGAAGTATAATACTTTATATTCAAAGAACAGATACAAAGCTGTGGAAACAAGACCAGTGAAATGATTTTACYAATATTGATTAATTTAATCTTTAATTCAAAGATGTAATCCTAAGGAAATACATTTTAAGTTCTCATAAATGCACATTTGAGCAATATAAAAGAAGTATCAGGAAAGTCTAATAATATAATGGCAGGAAGGAGAGAGGTATATTTGTATGAAAACACTCTCGAGAAAATTGGAGCTGAAATACAGAGTTTATTATCTGCTAGAAGTATGTTGCTCAGTGCTTAYGGAGCATTTTACAAGTGGGATTTTCAAAAGCACTTAGCATTGGTCAACTCTGTTTCTGCCAAGTTTTATGGAGATTTGCAATAATTTTTGCAGAAGCAGGAAACCTRAAGCTTTTTGAACTCTAGGACAAGATTTTTGGGGGAGAACTGTGTTTTTAAAGTAGCAGTTAGGTATCTAAATAAAGCAGCAATATTTTGTTCTGCAGCATGCACAAAATCCTCACTGAGCTTATGCCTGTGAGTGCCTAAAGCATCTCAGCATCTACATCTTTTGCAAACAGTATTCTTGTAATATCTTGTTAGATATATGCTGAACAACCTATACTTTCACAACACCAAGAAGAGTATCAACCATCTCTCAAAGCTCAGTTTAATTTGCAGATTAATTTCACAACTCTGCCTGTGGGCCTGATCTTATARTACACATAGTATAGTTAATACCCTAAAGAACATGGCCCAGAGGTGGTATTGTGCATCTCTGCAGATGGAAGAGACTGAATCCAAAAGCAGCATTTACATATAGCTGTCAGGTAAAGATTAAATTGTCCTTGTTAGCTTTTGCTTGTGTGGCTCATTTCAAAAATGGTTTATACACCTGGAATCGTTATACTATAATGAGTCATCAGTTAATTTTGACATCTAGGATAATAAAAATATACTAATGTTCCAGTTATTAATAGTACTTATAGTAATAATGGTATTAATAGTATTAATAATGTTTACGAGCTCCAAACATAGCAAACTGCTATRATTCTCAGAAAAATTGGCTAACACTCGCACTTTCATTTTTAAACCTGCAGAGGTATTTTCTGTATCTAACTTCTGTAAAAAAAAGTATAACCTCCCTTTATGAAACTGCAGAGAAGCTGTGTTTAACCTATCTTAGTTTAAAGGCCTYTCAGCAAAGTGCACAATGACTACACATGCTATCAAAAATAGTCTTCGACCACATGCTGCGTAAGGATACCAGTGAAATACTTCATAAACAGACAGAATGTAAACATGCACAAACACACAAACCACTAATGCCATAAACAACCTCAAGCACAGTACAAACAGAATGCATGCCAAAAAACCTGCTTAAAAATTCATATTAAAGAAAAATACACTTTCAGTGTCTGAGAATTTGTTTGACTATTTATTATACCACAACCAAAACTCTGCGCAGTGTGCAATGGCCCCTGGATCAAACTTCTGCTAAAGCTCTAGAAAGTTTGCGTTATCGCTGTCCCTTGATCAATATATGTTATGTATTTGTATATGATCAGCATATGTAGCTCTTCTTGTTCTCCATGCACAAGTCACCTGATCAAAATAGGCAACTTTTACATGATATGTGATTGTGTGTATCCAGGTACTCATCAAAAACCAGCAATACTTCGGTGAAGAGTTGGGTATTCACTAAATATAACAATCTAAACCATAGGATGACTGAGAAAGTGGAAATATTCATTTGCATGGACCCAATTTATTTCTGATATAAGTCCACTTACTTCAACGGACTCTACCACTTAGAATCTGTAGGTAAATTTACTTCTATACAGAATTTAAAGATAAAGAGTTTGGTTCTCATTAGCCTGCTTACAATGCAAATGAGAATGCTGAGGGCCTCACAAAGGCATTGCTGTGCTAAACATTTCAGTACCTAAACTGGCACTCTGCCATCAAATGTAACCCTCAGCTCAAGTTTGGCAGGCAGACTGGCTGCAGACAAAATCGAAGAATAGCATTTAYGTTACTGAGCAACTAAGGTTTCTGCTAAGCAGGAAATATAGAGAAGGAGGTCAGAGCTCAGAACCTGTGCCTCAGAGTTAAGTGTATTAGTTCAGTCTGAGGTCCCTCCAGTCTCTTTGGGGAAGGGTTGCAAGTTAGGAACAAAATAGCAGCCGAGTTTAAAATAGAAATTGCAAAAGATATAACCACATAACCATACAACTTCGTGAAAAATAACTCCSAGCTTCTTCTCCTATCTTTTTCCTACCGATGTTCCCCAGACCTTTGCCATACTTGGTTACGTTGGCCAAAGGTTTAGAGAAAAAACTGTGGCAGAAGGGGGCAGAGAAAAGATGGATAGAAATCAGAGAGTGTGKTTGATTTCTTAAGGCTAAACCCACTCTATTCCAATAGTTAGGATACCTAGCTGGACACAGGATACCTAGACTGGCATTCATTCAAAATCAAAAARTGAATGGAATAGTGAGCAAACTGGTAAGATGCGCTGGGAAAAGAGCCGAAGTCCAGGCCCAACACAAATACGCGCAAAGGTTCTCCAGGCTTCCTAACCAGTGGGTTATACGAAATACGGAGATAGAAGATCTTCTAGGGCATATCTAAGCTCTCATTTTAGATGCCTGTGCTAAGTGGCACCTCAACAATAGAAGTTTTAAGGAGCACAATGAAAAATGTGAAYGGTCTCAAAGTAAACTAGTGACAGAATATGACTATATTAAACCAAACAAGATTAACTGATAACTAAACAGACTGTGCTGCAGACATTGATTTATAACTTCTCATGATTCGCACTGGGGCAATTTAACCACCACTAGCTGTTTATCCAGGCACCAGAGATCATCTCCCTCATAGCAGTGACAGYGTTTTCAGTCCCAAAATACTGTTGTTTATAATTTAGGATATTAAAGTAACTACAATTAGCGGCCATGCAAAGTAATAAAGAATTTAATGTCCCAGACTGGTTAAGGGGTAATATGGCATCTTTTCATCCACACTGTCCAGCAGATGCCCAGGAGCATATCAGCTGATATTTGAATATCAGCTACTTATTCAAATTCAACAAATGAATCTTCATTACCAGTTTGCACTGATTAAACTAGCTAAATTCTAAACTAATTTAACTAAATGAATATAACTTTTGCATTACAGCTCAGCCCTCAGAAAAGAAGCACTTGTTAATTAGATTACTTACATTTCTTTGTTTTTAATAACATTTGTTTAATTTGAACCTGAATAAACAACACCCTTTGTGAAATTTTCATTAAAAGAATCAGAATATGCCAAAAAAACATTTCTGAATACTCTAGAAAGTCTTCAGGAGATGGAAAACCAAACAGCCAAACTATCACTGATATTTCAGAATTTAGGGATATACACAAAAAATATTTTTACCTAGGTAGGCATGGAAAGAAGTAGGAGCTCCTAAGGCTTTTTCAGATCTTCTTCTAAAGCAGAAGGAAGTAACAAAATAGTTCTTTTCTATTTCTTTACCCTTCAGATCGTGCGTATACTCATCTTTAACTGTTCTTTATTATCTATACATCCATATTATCCAAATGTCTTTTCCCTGGTGGCTGTCTGTCTCTGAGGAGTGCTGATTAAGATGAACTGTGTACGTCTGCTCATTCTCAGCAGAAGCAACCTTTTTTTTCAATCTTTCATTCTGACAAAAGATCAGCTTGGGACAGTCAACACTATTGCATATTTACAAATTGAGATTTGTGAATTTGCTGGCTAGTACAAAATGTAACATTAAGCTTTGGTAAATTTAGAAAAGCTTTTCTGCTCATGGCCTAAGAATCCTGATATTTTTTTTTGGCAAGTAGCAGATAAAGTAGCTCCTAGAGATCTGGTTACGACCTTTCTTGTTTTCCTACAGCATTTACCTACTCGTCCAAATTGTTTTGTAGCAACAATCCTCTATTGCTGCAGTGAAGCCATTTTAGTCAACATGTAAAATTTAGAGCTGCTAAAGCTTTGGCTTTGGCATGGATGAGTATTATCTGCCTGAAACCACACTTGCTCTGGGAGCGTTTGGCTATGGTGGTGCAACTCCCTGGACATAGCCTCAGGCTTTGGGCCAGTAGGGGATATTGAAGCGCCTTTGTGATAGCTGAGCAGTGATTAAAGATGTCAGGTGACCTGGAGCTCTGTTACAGGACATAAAGTTGTGGCCAGAAGCCTTTAAACCCAAACACTTGTCTGTGTGTTTATTAATGCCATCTCTAGAGGTAAACGTAATATATAGTTAAAAAAAAACCAACAATGCTCTATTTTTTTAAAACTGGATTTATAAAGTCCAAACGTTTACTTAGAAATTAAACATTTTGGTATTGAGGCCTCTAGGAAATGTTGGCAGTGGAAAAACTAACCTACACCAGATGGCAGAGGTTAAAGAAATACTATAAAATATGGCTTCTATTCATACAGTTCTCAGGCAAACAGAACCCTAAGCAGCAAAAACCTGTGAAAGTGGAAAACCTTTTAATTTGCTTACATTTCTCTTTGCTACTCAGCAAACCTGAGAGGTATTGTATCATCACGTATCAAGAAAGTAATATGCCAGATTGTTGTAACAGGTGGAATATGTTTGTTTGTAACACGTTGAATCTGAAATAAAGAAAGGACCAAAGTTACTAATGGGTTCTACCAAAACATCTACAAAATCTAAGCACCTCACATTTGTACCTGCAAAAGTAAATGGGTAAATTTTCTGAATAAATGGGAATTTGAGTTAACAGCTCAATTTTACACACAAAACATAAACGTTATACTTTTAAACTATAGCAAGTTTAAATACTTTGGCAAGGTGAAAATATTTGTTGAGGGTAAAATGCTTGCTGAAAAGATTAATTTGCATTAACATTATAATTAACCACTTCATAAATATAAAAAGTATAAATTGAACATATTATATCTAGACTTTATTCTATTTTAATTAAACTTTATCATCTCTAAAATTAATCCTTAGTTTATTTTTTTGTTTTTAAGTTCGTATAATCACAACTGTTTTGTAACTTCAATGTATTAGACATTGCTTCCTTACATGGTATTTGGTGACTTATAATATAAATATTTCATTWTAATATAAATGCAGCATCTTGTGTGTTTTTCTCACTTCAAGAACTAACTTTAAACCCCAATGTCTAAAGCATAACATGTAGTATAACGCATTTTCTTATTATATATGTAGTTATGTGCTTTTTAAAAGGGAGAGAGCGAGAGCGAGAGCGAGAGCGCTCTGATGTGAACATTGGGCACAATGGCCCAAGCTGCCAAAAATACTCAGTTGTCAAAAATGCAGATGGCATAAAAGCACAGAACCAGATCAGTTATTGGAGTTCCTTTTAATAGGAGCTATTGTAGGGATTTTTTAATGTGACTAGGTGCCTAAGAATGCAAGTGGGCAGCCAGTAAGCTTTTCAAGGGTACCTAGATATCTCTTCAAAGTCCTATTTATCTGAACAGTTAGGGACCTGACACCTTGAAAGACACAGTCCAACGTCCAAGAAAGAAGTAAATGTGGTCCCAGATAACCAACGGTTAAAAAGAAAAACAGCAAGGCGCCTACGGAGAGAAAAGCTCCCTGAAGTCTAGTGCCTTTCCCTTGAAGTAAATAAAAAGAGCTGAACCAAACGGGAAGCTCTGCACARCGGAAACAGCTAGTGAGCAGCAAACGTTCAGCAAAGTATTTCTGTATCCGAAGTTTCTGAGCTGAAACGGCAGTACTAATGAAATGGCACTAGGAAAGAAGATTCAGATGAGTGATGAGCGAGGCAGCTGATGCAAGAGCGCGGCTTGGGGCAGCCTCTGCACTTCCCTTCCTGAGCCGTGCCCAGGGGGCACGGAGGAACCCTGCAGTTCCCAAGGGGCTCACAACTGCTGCGAGTGCTTTCCCTCTTTCTGCCCGCTCCATTTTCCGCCCCTTGCCTGCAAGGAGAGCGGCATTTCAGTGTGAATACAAAGCCCCTTTGCAATGGATCGAGTCAGTGTTCATAATAAACTCATCTCTTATTGCTAGGCAACACTGAGCAATGTGAATTTGTCACTTCTGTTTGGTGCAACTTTCAATTTCACCTCCAACTGTAACAATATAGCCTGCTATATTTTAGACGCCACTATGGTTGGATGCCATCCCAGGAAAGATGTGAACTACTACTGACAGGGAGTGAATGACTGGCAATGGGCATAAGCAGTTTTCTGATTTTTAAGCCGTGACATATAATTAATTGCTAGATTTAGTCTTCTGTGAAAGTCATACTTCATGATTCCTACTTACTGATTGCCTTTTAGATATTGCAAATGTAACATACGCATTCACCAGACAGGTGAATTTCTGTTTTTATGTTGACCTCTTTTCGGGTGGTATTTGCTCCATTCAAATTTCTCTACATCGTCTGTGTTTTTGAAGGATGACTATATATAAAATTCGGATCTTACATACCCCCAATCAAGTCAAAGTAGCATTATTTCTAAGGCATGTATAATTGTTTGTTTGAATTAAGGCTCATGTCATAAAAAGTTACTAAGCAACTCTCACGCACTCCTGACTACCCTTAGTATCCAACACCACCGATTGTTAAACAGTTCTGATTATTGGAGAACGAGGACTGTAATTATCATTTTTATATGAAATAATTCCCCCATTCAAGATAAGTTTAATTCTATGTCATGCTATCTAGGCTCTTTCTGTTTACAGCACTGATAGTCCTGTTTTAAAAATTTGTACATGATTATTCAATGCGACTATTAGGTTACTGTTCTTCAATCTTTGAAGACTGTTAGGTCTATTTGGAGGCAACAAAAAGGAAAATTGAAAATTTATATCATTCCACCACCTTTGGTTAAGATATAACCAGAAAAAGGGATAAATTTCTACTTCAAAAAATGCACACTTAAATCATCTTCATCATAAATCATTTCTCTAAATCTTTAGAAACATTTCATGATTACCTGAATTTCAGAAATTTGCAAAAACCTGAGAATCTTAATAATATTTTAGTCTTTGCACATTTTCACTGACTCACTGAAAACAAAAGGAGTTTCTATAACTGTATGAATGAACCGTGGCATGTGCGTGTTCTTTTAAGAAAGGCCAAGGGTGCAGTTCTATTTTCTTAGCTCTGCTTTCATATTTATGTGTCTCATTTCCAGCTCATTGCTGATGCCTTAGTTGCACTATCCATCAACACTTTTATCCTCCTTGTTCCTCAAAAAGAACATAAAATCCTTTTTTATGTGGTGGTAATATTATTGCAAATAAAAGCAAATACCAAAATCTTTATTAGTCTGCCAAAATAATAAACTATTTAATAAAAGCATGCTGTAAAAATAAGGTCATTTGCATCACTCAAGTTTCTTGCAGGAAATACAGAGAATTATTGGTCAAAAAGTACAAACTGACAGCAATTATTTCTGTTGTTGATCTAATGCTGCCTGAAAATGGGTTAAAAAATGCACTGAGGTTTTGCAAGTTTGCTGTCTTTAAATGTTTGTTTTTAATGCTGTTATGTACAGAGGAGCCTGGGAGAATCAAAATTTTCAAAGCCCTGTTTTTTTTACCAATCTTCTCCATAATTGAACAAGGAGAGAGTGGATAGACCCTATTAGAAATCTTTACTGCAAAGCTCATGCTGACCTTCTGGCCTCCTTACTGCCACAAGATTTATCATCCAAATATTTACCATTTTTATATTCAGTATTAATTGTATTTGGTTAGGATTTGTGTCAGCTTTAGCTATATTATTTTTTTCACTTTTTTCTTTTGCCATTCTTGCAGACAGATCAATACAAAGCTTTTATTTAAGAAGTTGGTTAAATGTTTAAAGTTAGTCAAAATATGTTCTTTTAAAATCATGAATGTAATGTCTGATCCTTTCTTCTTATTGTATTACAAACCTGACCATTATTTTCTCACTCTGCAGTTTCTCTTCCCATCTGGCAGTTCTGCAAGTACGTTATTGATAGAGCGTAGAAAAATCAGTTGCCGTGGTGAGATTTAAACACTGTTTATGATATCCTTGTATACTTCCCAGGAAGAACATGCATATAAATATTAAAAATAAGCTAATTACTATTTTTCCCTCAGACATAAACTAATTACCTTGCTTGCCATAATCTAAATGTTAGGGACGGATCCTTGGAAGAACTGAGAGTTTAAAGGTTTCAGAAGGATTCTTCTTCTGTAATTCTTACAATGATATTTTATAACTTACACAGTTGTAAAACCTTATAGATCTTAAAATACTTGACAAAGTGTAATTATGCCCACATTACAGATAGAGAAACTGAAACAAAGAGCAGCTGAAGTTGCAAGAAGGATCGTGCAACAAGTTACTGACCAAACAGAGAATCAAATTCCAAGATTCAGATTGCTGGTGCAGTCTCATATTTTTGGGCTTTACTGCCTCTGCTTCTTAAGTGTGATAGAGGTGCTCCAGTTATTTAGAGGATGAGACCTGTACAGAGATGAAATATTTTAAAAATACATTATAGATATTGAAATGAGCACTTCATAGAGCCCTGTTAGTATATCTGATCATGCTTCAAACCATAAAATAGCCAGGAGTTATTCTCCTTGCTTCACAGACTGCAGTATGACTGCTGAAACCTGAATTAACTCTGATATGAAATAATGTTTAGGATGTCATGCCACGTGATATGTGCAGAGTAGATAAAAAGCATGTGTGTCAGGAGCAGCTATTTTTTTTTTATTCTGAAGGTGAGGAAAAAAATGCATTTCTGTATATTAGTAAGTTCAGTAACTGTAAGTCTCTGTCTTGCAAACACTTGAGTTGGTTTACACATTCTGGTAAAATTAGCCATATGTTTTCAAAAACTGTAGCTAAATTAGTGGTTTCTAAAGTTGACTTGTTTGGAGGATAGTACTTGCAGTAATAGCAGTTGCTGGAGTAACAGCTCCCACATATATGTAGGACTGTACATGAGCAAGAAGAGGGGTTCAGCTGTTAGGACAATTGTGCAATAGAAATTGTACAATGAAACACATATCATAGTWTCAGAACACTCCACCTAAAGGTTTGTTAATCAGTGGTATGGTTTAAATTAAAAGCACTTGCATTACATGTGCTTGGTATTTATTGGGATTGCTATGCTATCTACACATCATTAAGACAAATTGTACAGATGGGATTTTAAAAGATATAGATAATTGTATGAATGTTAATTAGAGCTTTTTCTATTCAGGCTAAGATATGCAATAAAATATCATTGAATCACATTTTTCAGAACATAATATATTGAATTACCTGTAAAACTCAGCAGATCTGCAGATATCTTTTAAGAATTATTTCTGAGTTGGATTGCTGAGGTACAAGAGAATTAAGTAAGTTGTCAATGGTCAAACAAATCAGTGGTAGATACCTCTAGACAATAACCTGTGATTCAGAAGAATATAGATTATTAAAATTCATCTCAACTTCTGCAAAAAACAGGCAAYGGTAATTGGGAAAGTGAAATTGATACCCATACAGCAAAAAATAGGAATCACTGGCCCTCTGGATTAACTGCATAGGGGACTAAGGCYACAGAATCTGTGAAGTGATTCATAACTTGGCCTTTTAAGGAAATCTCTGCAGATGGATGTTAAAACTTCTGCTCTTGTCTCAATTCTTACTCCTGGAGTGTAAAGATGCTGTAATGTTATTGCAGTGGAACAATGACTTGTGTTTACTCTGTTTTAAATCTGCAAAATTGCATTTTTAAAAAAAAACATAATGCTTATATTAAGATTGGAGACCAAGTATTACAGAATCAGTGGGTCAACTAAACAAGATGTTTTTTTCAAAATCAGTTGTTATCGCTACAGTACTTAGAAGTGTCTTTCAGACTATTGCAAAATAGTTCTCTACTTCAAAGCTTAAACAACATAAAAGAAAGCATACAGACAAAGAAGTGTTAGAAAGGAAATAGCATGCCCTTATTTATAGCACTTGCCCACTTGTCACTCTCAAATTCTCATCTGCCTTTCAAATGTAGTGTAATCTAATTATGCATACTGTATGCTCGTACAGACAATTTCCTCATTTAAGAGTATGTGGAGTTTGGTAACGGCTTTTGTACTTTTCTTTAACCTGTTTCAGAAATAGCACTGTCACCATTTGTCTCAGTAATATATAGGATGATGAAAATTGACATTTTTCTATATAGAAGCAAAAAGAGTATTAGTTTTATCAAAGACTAGATCCTCCRTCCCCCTCCAGTTAGATTTGAATTTGGTCACTTCAGGCCTTTCTGTGTAGGATGATTTTAAGCAATAGTCACTGTGGTTGCAGGCTCTATCACCTAATAATTGACCATGACAGGAATTATATGTCCAAAGCCAAGGGGTAGAGTGAATAGCATATGTCAGGGTCAATTATAAGGTGGAAGACCCTGCAACAAAAAAGCCTGCACTGATTAGAGCATCATGTTGACAAGGGAGCTGACACTTCAGTGTTATTTTAAAGGGCACTGTCACAGCCACCCTTCCTTCAGGTCTCAAAACCAGAGCCATATTTTGTTAGTGGTTTTACTATGCACGATGTAATAAAGTTCTGTGGGACACTGAGAGGGTGGTTTTTTTGTTTGTTTGTTTTTTGTTTTTGTTTTTTTGCATTTTTGCAGTGACAAAATGTTTTCTTTGTGTCACTCAAATTTAACCTTGACTGTTTCGTTAGTTAGGTCAAAACAGGTCCATACTTAGGATATTAATTCTCCCTTCAGTAATGACTGCGAGGTGAAAACAGTATTAAATGCGATGCAGTTAAAAAGTGTTTTGATTATTATATTTATTAACATTATTTGTACCAGCAAGATTGAACAGGATAGGAACAGAGGAATATAAAGAAAACAGATATTTTTATTATTTAAAGCAATGTGTTTAATATTTCATGCTACAAGAAGATTTTTGCAGAGTAACAAATTGGCCAAATAAGCTGCTGTTTGATTACTCCCCTGCAACTTCAACAGTTTTAACCCACTCAGATGTTCTTAGTCAGTGAGGAATTGCCATTTAGTAACTCAGTAATAATCCCAAATTATATACCATCACAGTAGGATACTATAGTTCCTTTACAGACTTTTATTGCATCAGTTCAGTTTTCTGACTCCTTCCTTTTAGGCTCTTTCTCCAAACTTCTGTGCCTCTGTAAAAATACCTGAGTCATCTCTGCATTCACAATCCCAGTGGTTTAGGTCATAATAATGGAGAACATACTGTAGCTTAACCTCATTAACTAGACTGCTAATTTCCCTCTGTTTACATGGGTTATTATCCATGAACACATTTTTCTTGGGTGTTTTGCAGCTATCATATAGATGGCTAACTCCCAATAAATTAAAGCCTAACATTTTAGATTCAAAGTTGTTAGATGATGAACACATTCTAAGGCTTATTGAGTCTAAAAGATTTTTTTCTTCTCCTCTAGAATAGTTAAAGATCTTACTCTTGTATTCTAACATACAGAAATGCTTCAGAATTTCTGTCTATTGACTCTTCATTGGCAGGTAATATAACTTCATACGAAACAATTCACGTTAGATAATATTGAGGCTGGAATTTGCATTTATCTACAATAAAATCAGCTCTGATCTACATCTGTATCTATGCCATATTAGACTAGGTCTCACATTCATATTTAAAAATCTTGTGCACATTTAAAATGGAAATGTTTATTTCTAAAAATCCATTTTTCTTTTCAGGATACAAAAGGGTCTTTAACCCATAAATGTAACATTTATGCTTAACTTTTCAATCAAAAATGGCTCCACTGCCATTTTCACTACTGCCATGTAGTGAAATTTTTCTACGTGTACACACACACGCACTACAGGCTTTCTGGTGAACCAGACGTACTCAGAATTTTTTTTTTCACTGAAAGTACTGATTTTTTTAACGCAAAAATATACTAAAATCCTATGGAACAGAAAAAAAAGTAAATGAAGAATTTTTCCAGTCTAGCTTGACAGTGTCTCTTGGTCATAGTTGTTTTTACTGTTTTTACTAATAACATAAAAACTTTGAACACTGAAAACAGATCTAGTCAAGTGAAAAAAGTCTCCACCTGCCARTGAATATTAAATTTAACTTGCGCTAGTGTCTGCTGGAAAAGGAACATACTAGTCATTTTGATGAAGGTGTCACCTCATAAGATTTTCAATGCAGGCTGATTTTATTCATTTGACTCACTGAAGACAGGTAGATCAATTGATAAAAATGAAGGAATACATCAAAAGCTTAGAAAAACTGGCATCATATAAGGACCATTGCCTATTACTCGGCAACATACATGATGCTATCGTAGGACTAAATTCTGTATCTATTACAGTGGGAAATAAATATGGGTCTCAGAGCCTTCTTGAATGTTAAATAGAGGAATAAGTAAAGTTGCTGGATTTCATACTCTGCAGAAACAAGATAAATCACTATGAAAATGACAACCCTTTTCTTATCAGAACCAGGAACTACAGGATTAGCTGTATATATTTTTAATAGAGCACTTAAAAGAAGGAAGCCCATAGACCTGGTACAGCACAGATCACCAAGACTGTATCTGTGTGGATGGCTGCAGATAGACATGAAGTCACTGTGCGCCTACTTCTATGCAGAATGAGGTCAACAGTGTGACAAGGTGTTTGGGCTAATCTTARCAGGCCATATTAGCTTACGCATAATACGCTGCTAGCATGGTTATACAGCATTCAGGGCAAACCTGCTTAAATCTGGTGATCTTGAAATGTGGACAGAATAACCTTGAGTCCTTCTATACCCAGATGGGGAGATGTGCTTTCTGAGAAATTCCTTTCATTCAGCTTTTAGTAGTATATCAATACATCTCACGCTTGCAAAAGCAAAAGGTGAGTTTTTTTTTCCACAAAATTTAGTTTCAGCACATCTCTAGGAAGAGTTTATAATACCCTGCCTGCTGTGAAGTAAGTGAAAATTTGGCAAGTTGTCAATGACAAACAGCTAAGGAGCGCCACAGAAAGTTTCTTAATTTAAAAGACAAAAACGTTCTCCCTTAAAATCTAAAAACATTTTTCTGCGTTGCATAAACAGCTTTGGGTGTTAGCAGCAGTGAAAATTCTGCCACCTGTTACACAAGGGAAACTCCTTTGCAGTAGAGAGACATACCTTAATGAGGGGCAAGAATGGCACGTTGCCAGCTACACCAGCGTAAACCATAACATTCTAGTTTCGGACTTGGCAAGGCAGGTAAAGGAGGAAATTTTCAAAATCTGTTTTAAAATGGAAATATTCTTCTAATGTTATGTCTATATGCAGTATTCTGTTTCTTATTGGGGATTATAATAGGAAATCTTCTTTTAATTAAGAACTTCAGCAGCTCACCTTTAACTGCCAATCATTGGATAATTGGCCCTTTTCTAATAGGCGCTGCAGCTCAGGTATGGTAAAGTGACTGTTTCTCAGAATAACTTACTGATAGTAAGTTATTTTTGGAACTCATTTATGAGAGAACATAATTAACTATTCCAGGTCGTTAGGGATACTGCTTTGCTTTTTTAATCCTCTGACAGGTTCCTCCAGTTATATTAATTCATTATTACTATTTTCAACTTTCCAGGCAGAAAAGGATGAGAAAGCAGCACCGAGCCATTGTTGCCTTTCCGCACAAAATAGCTAGTACTTCTCTGAAAAGAAAGGCAGCTTTGGTGAATTTTATTGTTTCAGCAGTGCAGCAGCAGAGTAGAATATCTTGGGGCAACCAGCTTGAGAGATGATGCACTGTCTTTTGTCCACTGCCACGTGGCAGAACCTTTTAAGAGTAGCAACAGTACACCAGAACTCATCAGGTGAGTCAGAGTGAACAGATTTACTCATCGAATTCATTTAAAATAATTTGAAAGCAGCACTTTTTGGGGGGTAAAGTATGTCATTTATTTTGAAACCCACTTACTAATTCAATTTCAGCACATTTCACAAATTCTATGAGCTAAAACCCACTTACTTTATTTTTGATAATAACTACTCATGTCTTCATCATCAGTGGAAGAGAAAAGGTCCAGTCCTCCTAGCAAATGAGCAAGACTTTGGTCCTGCAGTGTCACAGGTAGCTTCTGCTTCAAACAGAATGTCTGAATTGGTTGTAGCTGGAGATTTGCTTTTTCAGAGCTGTAAAAGTGAATGCAATAGAACAGTCATCTGCAAACCAGCAGCACTGTATCAGAGTAGATTAATAATAATGGACCTTTGCAAAAGCAGGGGACTTGAGAGTTATTTTCCTCAGATCTTCTAACAATGCACTATTTAGAAGAGAGCTTTACAAGTGTTTGAATTTGTGTTATAAAGCTGTCTGATTACAGCTACTGATTTTATGGATTCTCCATTTTCCAAAGCAGCAGAATAACTTATGCACATGATTTTTAGACTTTTCACATACTGTTGCTAAGCACTTTAAACCAGCATCTTTTAAACGTTCACAACTACTAGTTCAATTATTCTTTCTTGCCATAATCAAAAATAAAAACACATTTACTCTCTTTCAAGAAAAGAAAAGACACGTGATGCATGATCAAATAAAAACTCAGGTTTTTGCAATAAATCAAAATATCTTTGTTCTGCGCTTTTTTTTTTTTTAAAAAAAAAACAGTTCCTCAGAGGTGTGGTCATTTATTATAATAGTCATTTCACTAGGCAATATTGCTTCATTTAACTTAGTAGTAATCTCAGCTGAAATACGTAAGTCCCTTGAGTCCCTTTTTAATTCAGAAATTCAGAACAGGCTTCTATTACCAAAAAAAAAAAAAAAAAAACCTACTAAAATTCCTGCCCTTTAATCTGAACTTTGCATCCAAGTAACCTGATCCAGAGATTCAGACTATCTAGAATACTTTAAAGTGCAGAAAAGGCTAAGAATTATGTATTAAATCATGACCATTAAACTAAGACGAACTCTAACGGTCCTGTAAGTAGTCCCAGTGATAGCCAAAGCATAAACTGAGGATTGATTTATTTTCTAAAAAATCCATTTTTTCATAATCATTCCTATACAGAAAAAAACAAGTTGTGCTTATGTTCTCTTCACAATCACTTACCAAATAAATTATACACTGAACTGAGGTTCTTAACTTTTCAATGTGTATTTCAGGAGGTATTATCATCTCATATCTATCTATAATTACCGACTCATATTTTACAAATTTCAATCACTTTCTGTACAAATCATGCACACCAAAAAAGGAAAATAGGATTTTCCAAATTGTTTCATGACCTGTAAAAAAAACTTAAATACTCTTTCTGTCTCAGTAGGCCTTGCAGAATTTATTTGGGCATGTTTATCACTAGAAATTAACACGTTGTTTCTTAGAATATTTTTTCTCTTTTTTTCTCCATCTTTCCTCTTCCTGGGATCTCTAAAAGAATGGTTTGCTTGCAAGGAGCTTATATAAGCTTACATAAGGACTGTGCCCAAGGACTGACTGGTACGGATTGTCAGACCGTGCTGTGTACTACCAGGCTGCACAGCGCTGGCGAGTTAGCACGTACAACGCGCACCCTCCATATCCCAGCCCCGCGGAACAAAGCCTTTATGTGGTGGCTGCTAAAATTCAAAGAGGAACCAGGAATCGCAGCTCCCCGCCACCACGGCCTACGGGCCGCCGTGCCACCGCGGTCGGCGTCGCTGCAGCTCGGATACGGAGCGGTGCGCGGGGAGGCTCTCCAGGAGACACGGTGCCCGCCCAGCTCGCCCCGTGCAGTGAACACCAGCGGGGCGAGCAACAAGCAGCGCCGTACCGTTTTCCTCATTTGCCCTGTCTGCGGCGGGCAGGACCTTCGAGACCCCAGGCCCAGCTGTGGGCCCTCAGAGCGCTGCTCCAAACGCGGCCGCGGAGCCCCCAGCAGCGTTTCCTCTGGTGGAAGAGGGCTCCCGAGGTTCATCTAACYGCGCTTCAGCAGCGCGGGTCACCCTCGGGGCTCTTCCACACCTTCCGCGCCAGAGACCAGGCTTCGGCGGGCACGTTTCCTTGGCTCAGCCTGTACGCCCAGCGCCACACACGCCCGGGGGGGCTCATTCCCCGACTGACCCGGGACGCGCCTGGACGACGCTGCGCGATTCGCCCGGCCAAACCGGGCCACGAGGGTGGAGGTTTCCCGAGTGGCGGCGGTGCCCTGCCCCAGCCCCCTCACCCAGTTGCCCCTCCGAAGCAACCGGCTGCAGCGGTTTTATCGCTAGTGGCCGCCAGCCCTCGGCCTCCCG